>NC_042293.1:9006691-9309191 GCF_901000725.2 Takifugu rubripes
AGGGGGCTGGGGAGGAGGCAGTGGGGGCTGAGGAGGGTAAAGCTGGGACCGGTGGAGGAGGGTGGTTCACAAGGGACCAATGGGGCAGCTACAGCCGGTATGCCCCAGTAAGCAGCTGCTGTCATAAGAGAAGCTTCAGAAAGAGGAAAACCTTTGCGCATGAATATGGAATAATAAAACCACCAGAACTTAAGATTTCAATGAAGAGATTGTTTTACCTGCATTGAGAGCAGACTGAGTGTAGAGAATGGGCTGCTGCCAATGATAGCTTTGTTCTGCTGACCGGATTTCTGACGTTTCTGACCCTTCGCCAAGGGGACCCATGCCTCCAGAAGCTGCAGTGGATAAAAAGGAGAAGAAAAAGAATTAACAGGGTATTATTAGTGTTGAAAATTAACAGAGAATCATTCACACAAGAATAACTAATAAACATGCAGAAGAAGCCTGAACTCCCGTACATTTGTCCCAATGGCGCCTGGGGGTAAAGCGGGGGCCTTGTGCCGGCATCTTCCTCCGTCCCTGGAGCTGGTGGCTCTGTGTCATTATCATCATCCATCTCCATCTCCACTTCCATTATCTCCTCATCGCTTTCTGGAAGAGGGGGTGGAGGAGGTGGGGAGTCTGGGGGGAGCGGCGGAGGCGGGGGGCGCAGGGAGGTGGAGGAGGGCTGTCAGGAAGAGGAGGCTGAGATGGGACCAGAGGGACGATGTGGCTGGCAGAGGAGGCGCTGCTGGGGCTAAGGAAAGAGAAAATGTATAAAAGACAGCATTAAAGCCTGCCATGCCTGACAACATATCAGTTTTGGCAACATTAATAATAAAGGAAACTGGAACCTGTTGCTACAAGCCGCAGACATGGGTGTTTTTGTGTCAGACTGGTCTGGCGTCTGTGTCTCGGTACCCTGGCTGCCTCATTTGTATCCTCGCAATTTTCCTCCTCCTTAGGTGGAAACTCCCACTGGGAAGCCCCGGTCCGATCTTTCACAGTAGAAATAGTCGGCCTTGCTCTCTAAAGTGGCACAACAGAGATAGAAGGCAAGAGTTCAACAGCTGGTGCACAACCTGGGTTTAGTTTCATTGCACCCTGGGACATTGGGCAAAAGAATGGAGGTAATGGGCACAGGGCAGGGTTTTGCTTCTTGGTATGGTGGCAATATTCATCCATCCCAAAATGGGGCCAGATTCAGGTGTGGTTATGGATGTGGATAAGGAACCCACCTTGTTCTCATAAAACACAAAGAATTAAAAACATCTCAAGGTCCTGAAAGTAGTAATCAGCAGCTCACACCATGGTTGTCATATTTGAACTAACTAAGACAACCATTCCCAACCAGTCACAGGAAAACACCAGAGGAAACAGCACCAGAGATAAAAAAAATCACAATACTCGTCTGGATTTAAATCAGAAATTAATTTTTCAAAAAAATATAAACATGAAGACATGAAATAGAGTAGGTCTGACCTGCTGGATTCCCGTCATTGCTCCATCTTCACCTTTAATTTGATGCGTGACACTTCCCTCTTCCAAGGCGTCACAGTCACCATTGTATTCTGGGAGGGTTCAGTCCTGTAAAGTGCAAAGCTCTCCCACAAAACCTACCATAGCCCCCGTATTCCACTGACCGTACCCATAAGAGTCTACAAGGTGCCCTCACAACAAAGGGCTTTAGAGTCCGAGTTCTAGTACCGGAGTAGCAGGTTTATTTAACAGGAAGCAGGCTGGCCCAGACTGGATGCTCCCGTACCAACACGTGCAAAGCAGAGTGCTAGGGCATCTGAAGAGTCTGGGAAGTATTTTGATCCTCTCGGACTCGTTAAGCTTCTCCCCCAGTCATGTTACAAGGTCTGCAACTTTGGAATTGTGGGGGTTGTAGTCACATGGTAAGACTTTTGGGGGACGCGGGTGTTTAGAGATGTGAAAGGTAAGGAGCGCGTACCTGTCCCAGTGGCAGGACCAGCCTTTAGGGGTGGCGTTAAGTTCGTAATATTTTATGTGTTCAGCAGCTTCTTGCAGCCGTCGGCGCAGATAGATTCCATCTAGTGCTCCTTCCCTCCAATCAGCGATCCGAGTCTGGATAGAGAAAAAGAGACAATTAGAAGACCAAAGGGTGGAAGAGACATGAGTAATTACAGTGAGATTCAAGCTGTGATAGATTGTTGAGGGGGATTTTAAATATTTCATACTACCATGTCTGTGTGTAAAATGGAATGTAACAAAACTGAGCATTTTAATATTTTAAAAGTCTTAGCTAGAATAGCTACAGTTGGCGGCAGAGCATTTCTCAGAATGAGCCGTCAGGTCTTTACCTCTGTTTGTAGCAGAAGCAGCTGAAAGTTTGAGACGGCTTTTTTGTTGATTCCCAGGAACTCCATCTTGCTGATCAAGGTGTTTGCCAGTTGTCCAATCTGAAACTGTAGGTGTTTACCATGAAAACAAATCCAAATCTTAGCCAATACCCATGTTACAGGCAGAACATTGCTGTACCTTCAGCTCGGGTGTTTCCACTTTGACGTCAGCCATTTCCACCTCTTCTTTAACCACAGGCTTTGACACGGTTTTCTCCTCTGAGCTCTCAATTTCCCCCTCTCCGATGGTCTCGGAGGTCTTAGAATTTGCTAAAAAACGAGCCACAGAAATAAGTAAGAGAATGGTACTTTCACCAAGTTCTATCAAGTAAACCACATTCTTGGCTCACCGGTTTCGGTGTTGTCCACCAGGTCTGAGCTGCGACTATTAGAATCGGGGCTGGCGACACTGGGGAAAATAGTCTTCCACCTGTTTTTCTTCAGCAGAACACCACGAGGACCAGAAGCTTCTTGGCTTGTCTCAGAGCAAGGACTGGACCCTCCGGCGCTTCCATCGCCCTCCTCTAGTGCTCGCAGCTCTGCCTGAGAAACAGGAAATAAATATATTCCAACAATTAGCATTGAAAGAAAATGCCTGACTAAAATACAACCGTAATACATCCTAGTTGTAATTAGAGTGTACCTTCTTCCTCTCTAGTGCCAGTTCCAAATCCATCGTATCCTCTTCGGCCTCTTCTTCAGCCTGTGACGTCTCTCCAGACAGCTTCTTAGTGTTCAGACTTTTCTGAGGGGCAGGGTCCGCGTTCAGGTCTGGTAGATCGGCGGCAGGCGTTTCAGTGGGTCCGACACCTTCGCCATCAGAATCTACACTCTTTTCTGGCTCGTCCAAACTTTTAATGAGCCCTTTTCTCCATTTTTCTTCTGCTTCTTTCACTTCAGATGGTATCAGAGGACCGAGCAGTGATGCAGCCACGCCCTGGCGCTCCTCTTCTTCACTTGTGAGGCCCACAACACTCTCGGTTAATTCCTTTTAGATGTGAGAGAAAATAATTACATTAAGAACCACTTAACAGTGCACCACATTCACATATGCTGGGAATTTACCTTTGTTTTGTTCTCTTTCACCGTTGGCAGGCTGGCAGTGGAGGCAGCAACAGTTTCCTCAGTTTGATAACCCGCGTGTGCTGTGCCATTGCCATTGACACTGGTGCTAAAAAAAAAATGACAAAGGTTCTATTATTCCTCACATGACTATACATGGCGTGAGTTGTGCAAAAAAATAATCTGTCCATTTGTTTCTCCCACCTGTTGGTGTACTGTCCCAGACTTTGCACCTGATTGGCTAAATAGTGCGGCAGCTCCCAGGAGACCTCATTGGTCAGCGTGTTCCAATAGTAGTAGCAGCCAGAGTTCTCATCCCACACCTCCTGCCAGTCTCCCATCTCTACACCAACTGTGAGAAAACACAGTACCAGTAGAGGTTTCATTCAGAGGGTTTATTGTGTTCTAAATCTTTACAAAAGATTCCAAAATATTTACACAAGGCTGCAATGAGGTAACCCACTATTACCCATTTACTACCCATTCTTAAATATGCGCAAGAAAGTGTCTTGTGAACTTTTTACCAATTACCAAAATAATGGAATTTTGGTGTCTTTAGCGTGTCTTTTACATAAGGACTAATATGCAACAGCTTTGTTAAAGTGAACAGTGGAGACCCTAAAATGAAGGTCTTACAGTAGATGGAGAAATGTATGCAGATTTTAAAAATAGTGCTCTTACCTGTAGCTAATGAGCACTGAGTATTGTACTCAAACTCTGTGCTTTGTTGCTTCTGTTCTTCACTGGTAGCTGACTTGCTATTACTCTGAGGTTTGAGGGAGTCGGTTGGTGGCAGTGAAGATTGAGACGGTGTCTGATCTGAACCAGGCTGAGTGGTGATTGCATCGATTTCCTGTGGTGGATACAACATTGGCAGAAACATTTTATTGCATATATTTGTCTCCGGTCCTAAGAATGACCCTCATGGTGCTTAGGAATAATTGCATGTAAGAAAGCATTCTTAACTCACACTGTAAACATCATTATGTTGAATAAATTGATCTTTTGTTAGCCTTATTGTAAACACGTGAAATGCTCAAAACTGCAGCCGAGTTCAACAAGAAAGTATATTAAAGGTACTGAAAATTATACTCACAGCCATAAAATTGGCCAGTGTGCTGTCAATTGTCGGCTGACTGGTTGTGTTGGGAATTTGTAGCGGAGGTGCGGACATTCCCAGATTCCTCTTCATCACTATCTTCATAGGCTCCAAGCAAGGATAGCCCCTCTACAAGGGAAGACAAAGAAGAGAATGTTTCCCAATTCATTGAAAATTCAGTGAGTGGGGCAGGTGGAGGCAGACCGTTTACCTGTAGCTTTGACTGCTGGAGTCTTCATATTTGGGCGCATTTGTTTGACACTTTTGTTGCCGTCACCTTCTTGTTCATCTGGGAGGAAAGTAAGAAAGAATTTGATTAGGATTCCAGAAGTAAAAGCAATCTGACCTACGGTAATGTTAACTTCAATGAGTGTTTTTCTTCTGATAAGAAATAAACACAAGAAACGGACTAAAGTACCATTCACAATTTTGTTTCGTTACGTTTCACATAACTCAATCAGTCAATGAGTCCTAAAACGTGAAGGTAAAGTTATGCTAACAATGACCACTAGCACGCTATTTACTAGCATGGTAACAACCTGATAGTTTTAAAGGAGGATTTAAAAACTACACAATCCACCACAAATGCTTTAAATGGCTTATAAAGTGTATTGGCGACATTTAGTTTTACAAGATGTTATAAATACTTTGTTACTATATTTGCGGGAATGATTCTGATGCGATTATTTATACGTTAGCATTTAGCTAATGCGAGGCTAATAACCTACCATCCGATCCAGATAGCGGCTCATCGCGTTCACCGGCATTTCCACTCGAAGCCCAGGAGGCGAAAGCTGTAGGATCGTTCTCCGACCGGCCGCTGCCCCGGAGAGACGACTTTTTTTCCCCATCAATGTTGATCTAGCCGACGGCCTCGCTACTTGCCCGTGGTAATTGCGGCAACTCTTTACACTAGCACAGGAAGTAGTTTAACTTCCGGTTCATAAGTTCATGTTTTGGCCGTCTAACCGGGTTGGTAGCTAATGTCACTTCACAGCTCGTACACTCACCAATACAGCAAAGCAGGACAAAGTTTATCTTTTACCAGTGACATTCTGCTTTTGTCGATTACCTCACCTGTTTCGTGGATCAATTAAGCGTTTACTGGTTTGATAAACTGAAACTTGTACCTTCGTGAAATCTGGAAAAAGCGAAGATAAGCAATTACACGGTTGAAGACTGGAGCCACCCACCGATGTCGTATGAACATAAAGAGGACCCGCCACACTGGCAGCAGTCATCAAGGCTGGAGGGGGGTAACAACTGCCCAAACCAGGACCGCTAGGAAAACCACAGGCTCGGTTGGATCGCACACTATTATGGGTACGATGGGGCCGGTTCTGCATTGGCTGCACGATGTGGCAGCCGTGACGCTCCTCAGAGCGCGGCGGACATTATTCCAGGCTGCAATCCTTCTGTGTATCCTGGTTTTGCTACTTTGGGTCTCAGTCTTTCTGTATGGAAGCTTCTACTACTCCTACATGCCCACCGTGAGCTTCTCCACCCCCGTGCACTTCTACTACACGTCTGATTGCGATGCTTCAGAGTCAGCACTTTGTTCCTTCCCCATAGCCAACATCTCTTTCATGAAGAACGACAGGGATCAGGTGATGGCCTACGGGCAGCCTTATAGAATATCATTGGAGCTGGAGTTGCCAGAGTCACCAGTGAATGAACATCTTGGTATGTTTATGGTCAAGTTCTCTGCTTATACCAAAGGTGGGGCGACGGTGTCGTCCGTAGGGCGATCCACCATGCTGCACTATCGCTCCAGCCTTCTGCAGACTCTGGCCACTTTGGTGTTCTCTCCGTTCCTTCTGACTGGGATGGCTGAACAGAAGCAGCTTATAGAAGTTGAGCTCTACTCAGACTACAAGGCTAATACCTATCAGCCGACTGTCGGCGCAGTCATTGAGATCCAGTCCAAACGGGTTCAGATCTACTCATCTCAACTCCGCATCCACGCTTACTTCACCGGTATAAGATATGTCCTGTACAACTTCCCTCTCACGTCTGCGGTGATCGGCGTGGCCACCAATTTTGCTTTCCTTAGTGTCATTGTGCTCTTCAGCTACCTGCAGTTCATATGGGGTGGGCTCTGGCCTCCAGATCAGGTGAGAGTCAGAGTAATGATGGGAGACAACACCCGCATCCAGCAGAGGAAAGAGGAGGCTCGGAAGCGTATGGAGAAGGAGAACTCTCAGAAGGACCTATGTTCTCCCAAAGTGATCGGAGCTATGAACGAGCCGTCAGACGTCCATGGAAGTGAAGCAGAGCCCGAGCCCGCATCCAAGGAACCCACGATGACCTCGGATACATCTGGAGGTGTAGGTCAGGATGCGCCTTGTGACTCTGTGACCCCCGAGGAGACAAACAGCTCTGAGGGGTTAAATGGATGCCAGACGCGTCAGCCGGATGAGACGTGCCTGCGACAGAGACCTGGGCCATGGATGAGCCTCTGAATCTGTCGCAATCTGTCCCGTTTTGATTGATACATCTGTAAGTCCAGGCCTAAGTACAAATGCATGACAGTCTAATGTGCGTTGTTTTAGCAAACCAGCTACGAATTGAGTATTTATTGTCTCGCATGGGGAACTCTTAACCTCACCAAAGCACCGTTCCATTTCTTTTGTTCTTATCGTCTGTTTATGGTTATCTCTGTCCCATCTTGAGGTTTCTTTTTATGGACGCACACTCAGCAGGAGGAGGGACAGCATTCCATTCTGAATCAGTGGTTTCATCAGTATTACCTGCTGCTTTTAGAATTTAGCACCTAACTATCAACACGCCCGGAGTTGCTTCATGTGTTGGGCTGTTCACGTCATGGCCAGCCTGCATAATCTGATGTCAACCGAGTAAATGGGCTTTATTACAATTCAGTCACAAGTTGAACCGATTCTGTCTTCAAATGTAGCTTCAATGTTCCTTAAAACGCACTCCAGAATTTCTGCGTCTCTAAAGGATTTCAGTTTTAGCCTTGTGACGCTAACCGCATCTACTGTGTAAGAAAAGTGTCTTTGTTTTTAATAACTTTTAAAAAGATATATATATAGAATATATAGACATAATGGGTCCAGTTTGAGGGGAATGAAGACGCTTCTTCATCACTGAATGAGAGATGTCTTGTGTGTGACGGGGGATTTCACAGCTACGGCTCATTCACTCCAATCATCTGTGCACGCCACGCTTGAGCCTCGTAGAAACTATTTATTATGCTTTTCACAGAAAAACAGAACAGATGCAGCAGAGTAGACCTGAGGTCACTAAAGGCCGTTTAGCAAAGCTGATGTTTGTATTCACGATGGGTTAAAATAAAGATGAATCGGAGACGTTACTGCTTTAGTTATGATAGAGAAGTGAAAGTGATGGAGGAAAAGATTCAGTTATTTATGCATGTAAATGCACCAGAGGCTCTAACCGCAAGTGTTATTTAGCGACACAGTTGTATTTATTTTCTTCCTATCTATGTGGACTTCTGTCTGAAACAATAAAGCACCTTCTGCTGACATTTTGTGCCAATAAGCTGCGTCATTTCAGTAATCACAGATCAATAAAAAGGAATGGAATCCTCCGCCTGCATGGTTGAACGGATGTATTTCACAATCCACTGTGACAAAAAGAGCATCACTGTATGCATGCATGCTATTTAACTTTTCGAATTATTAATGAATGTGAAAATCAAGCCAATAATCACTTTTTCCTGAAGTAATTAGACGGCAGGGCTGCAGTTACAGAGCAGAGCTGAGCGCACTGAGGCCCATTAGCAGTCTTAATTCTGCCAGATGAATTATACATTGGGCTGAATAAGAAATGCACTAATTGACTCTCATCATCCATTACTGGTATTAAAAACCTCACTGTATTTAACCTCAGCAGGGAGGGATTGGTGTCCAAAGTCCCCTCTTCTGCAACATAATGTGAGAAAACCCCAACATATGTCCCAGACAACAAACCCATTATTGTTGTTTACATCCAGAATGAAATTCAAAATTCCAAAACAAAAGCAAATGGGTCACCAGTTATACTGCTTTTAACACTTCTGACAAATTCTTTGGTGCAAGGAAATGAAATCTTTCTATTTTTGTTTTTTAAAAAAAGGTCATACATTCTGTTGCTTTAATATTGTATAAACATACTGTAAACACAAACATCTACTGTCTCATTCCAAATTCGGAGGCTGTGAGCCTTCCTGTGAACGTGCATTCATAACCTACTTAATATGTCGGGTTTCGCTGCTGTTATACGCCAAAGCAATCTGTTGTGGAGGTCACGGCTGTGTCCTGTCAACGTCGAGGGGGATGCAGGAGAGTTAGCATTGTAGCCCTAGCAAGAATGTCTCAGCGTGTGCCCAGGATGCAGACCAACCCTTAAACCTTGACCATCATCTCCTGTTTCCAGTCTTCTCCTCTACATATGTTGCTCCTCCCCCTCCCCAGGGAGAGCGTCCGCCACCTCCGCTGTAGCCTCACCGGCTGCCTTTGTCCCGTCGTCCTCCTGCTCGTCGTCTGAGCTGTCCGCCCAGCGCCCGACTCTCCTGACTCCCTCTCCCACCGCCGGGGCGTTGACGCAGGGGTTGTGGTCGTAGATGACCAGCTTCAGCCCCTGCATGTGGCCCAGAGCTGGGAAGTGGCGTATCCTGTTCCGATCCACATCGATGACAGCCAATAGGTGCATATCCAGCAGGACCGGAGGAAACTCTGCCAGCTGGTTCCCAGCAAGCCAGATGCTCCTCAGCTCTTCCAGCTGGCTCAACTCTCTTGGTAAACTCTGTATCTGGTTGTAACCGAGGTGAAGCGTCTTCAGATTAGAGAGCTCGCAAACAACTTTAGGGAAACTGAGGAAGCAATTGGTCTCCAGCCACAGCGTACTGAGTTCCTTGAGGTCTCGAAGTTCTCCAGGGAGGCGCCAAAGCCTGTTGCTACCCAGGTAAAGGATACTGAGCTGGGGCAGGCGGCAGACAGCCACAGGTAGTTCCTCGAAGCAGTTGAAGTCCAGGGCCAGGAGCTGCAGCTTCCTCAAGCCCTGGAGTTCAGCCGGTAACCTGCTGAGGTTGTTGTTGCTCAGGTAGAGCTTCACCAGCTCGTCGAAGACACAGGCGGCCACAGGCAGCCGGCGCAGCTGCCGGCCGCTCAGGTCAAGGGTCCGGTCCAGCGGCATGTCCTCCAGGTCCCCCACCAAGAAGCGCTGGCAGCGCTCCGAGGGGACAAAGGCGACGATGCCTCGCACGGCGTTACCCATCCTGGCTGACTGGCTCTGACACGCGCAGGCCGCCGGCCCTCTTCATCAGTTTGCGGGCTGAGAGGGGATGTTGGTCTCGTTGAGAAAATTGAATGGCGTCCCATTAAACGAATGCTGCTCCACCGCCCATCCGGGATTATTGATCTTGAGCAAATGGGAAAAGCAAGGAAGTTTGTTGCACATTAAGGCTGTAGAAATGATGTTGACTTCAACATCAGCGTATAAAGATGATTTGACAATGGCAGGATTTCCACGCTGAATAACAGGTTAAAAGATAAATAAAAGCTCCGCCGGCGACATGAAAACACAGTAAACATACGTACTCTCCCATGTGTTCCCAGGGCTCTGTGCATCTTCTACAGTTAGATTTTTGCCTCCTAATGAGCTGGACGTGCCGTCCCGGCAGATATTCCCCAGTGCAGTCCTCTCACTGTACCATGAGCTGTGCCCTGACTTTCATGGTGATAGCAACAGCTAGAGCTGCTCTCTCCTCCCTTTTTGTGCCTCCCCCCCCCCCACCTAAACCCTCCTCCGAGATGACAGAGATGGGAGAGAGAGGCGCGGGAAGGGCCCAGGTGCTGAGTGCCAGAAGGGCAACGAAATGCACGATTAACCTGGCTCTGCATCTATTTTTTGGGATTTAAATCTCCACAAAGGGAACTATGTGGTCACTGCTGTCGCCCGAGGTCTGGCTGACCACATTCTGGCGCTCTTTTTGACTGGACTTTATCATGGCCCATGATGGGGTGGGGTGGGGGGGTTCAGTCTAAATGTATCTTAGCCTCTCTACCTGCTCGAGGTGCGAACTGTTCGGCCTATCTCGCATTCCTTCATTAGAACTATTTTCCAGCCAGATAAAGCTGAGAAGGTATTTCATTTTCCACTCCGTGACAGGTCGCCTTCTGCACTTGTCCTTATCTGCTGACTGCTGTGGGGCCTCAGCCGGGTCAAGAACGTGGAAACATGCTGCGTCAATGCCACGGTCGATGCTGTGAAACAGAAAGAAAGGCAACAGCGGTGATTGCGGGAGCTACTTATTCCTAACACAGGAATAAAACTTGACGTTATTTTATGGTGGAAAATACATGTGCTGTATTTTTTTTGCAAAATCAGCCAGAAGAGTTTCGGTGAATACCAGGGAGCCACATCTTCCCCACATTTTCTGCCTCTGCTCTGTGAGGGCTGCAGAACCGGGTCATCCCATGAGTCTTTGCTTTGTCGCTGGCTGCAGCGCTCCGGCACACCAGCGTAGTCTGGAAGTTATGGCTGCTGGCCAGCACGTTTTCAAGTCCAAATAGCCAAAGGTCGAGATTTGCTGTGTGTATATATTATAATCTGGACTATCTGGTTTCTGTGATTGTGCTTTTGTTCCCTCCGCCAAGGGAGGAGCGTATACGACAGCTGGGGTTTGTTAGTAAAATAACCCAAAATGATATGAAAGGGTTTTCATGAACTTTTCAGGAAAGGTTAATAATGGACCAAAGAACAGATGATTACATTTTGGCAAAGTCATGGATTCTGGAAAGACTTTGATCTTCCTAAAGCATCCACCTATGTTATGTAACCTTGTATTACTACTGCCTATATACTATGTACAATATGTGGGGAAATTACTAGGCAGAAGTATACGCTCTCGAGTCCTTTTCTCTAGTTGTTGCTGCTGTTGAAAAGAATTTGGAATATGGTCCCCAGAATCAGACGACTTTAGAGAATTTGAATTTATCTTTGTTCTTCATTGTGGTGGATTACAGTACAACGGAAACACATTGAAACATAACTACCATTAAATCCACACAAACAATATATTTTCCATGAATCCAATATCAGAATGCAATATGCATTTTAATTTATATTAAATAGAAGTATTTTGATTGTGGGATATAAAAACCTCGAGTCTTGTCTCCACAAGGCCTTCCACCTCCAACCTGTGATTAAATTGAATTCATATTTTACTACTAGCTGAAGGGTCTGCAGGGCCCGGAAACAAGGGCAGGTGGGTAGCACATGTGCTCATGTGGATTAGGACAAATACAAATCTAAATGTCGAGGTTTAAGGTGTGATGAACAGCCCAGACTCGATTATTTTGTGTACGGAAGTAGTCTGCGGGGTCAGAGGGTAAAAGGCTATCCCTCTTTCGATTCAGAATACACACAGCCATCTTGGATCTAACGAAGAGAAGGCAAATTGATGCGGTGAGGATACACACACGGTTTTCTCCCTGCGCTTTTAATTCGGCTCGGTGCGGATTCGAGCCTTAGTTGACAGCTACTAATCGCGAAGTTTCTGGCCATTCGGATGCGGCGCCAGTCTGTAACCTTTAGCTCCGGACAGTAGCTGCTGCCTTGGCAGCTGCTGGCTGCAAACGGGAGCCTGCTCTGGGCAGGAGAAAAGGACAGCTGACAGTAGATGTGTGGAGGCACCGAGGGGCCAGTCTGCTGTCTTTAAAGTTGTTGTCGTTTAGTCTCGTTCAAACACTTAGTTTAATTTTTGCCTCGAAAGAAGGCGTTATACGTGGTAAAAGCCCGATTATGGGGCACCTAGCCTGCTAATGTTAGCCGCTCCAGTGTTGGCTAACTAGCATGTTAGCTGTGCATCTGTTGTTGATGGTCTTAAGCACCAGGTCAGGGAAGTCTGCAGGAATTAAGGTTTATAAACCCACATGGAGATTAAACGGGAAAAACTCCTGTCGCTAATGTTACTCCTTTTTATGTACGTGATTAAACTGCCAATAACCACTTGTAAAGAACATTCCTAGCTGATTTAATGGTGTATCTATTGAAAGCATTACCTTACATGTTTCAGTTTTATACGATACTGCTACCAGGAAGTTGAATGAAAGGCTCAACAACCATTTTACAGAATGAATACGGCGCAATTATGACAGGAAAACTTTTTTTTCGACAGTTGGGCAGCACCAAAAATCCAAGTTATTAGCACCCCCCCCCCAATGGAAATCAGCGTTAATATAATCAAAGCTATGAAATTCTGCCAGGTCCCTTCAGAAACGTACACAATTTTAAAAGGGCTTTGTTTTTCTTTTCTTTTCTTTTTTACAGGTGACAAAGGCATGTTTGGTGCTAGAAAGAAATTTGTAGAGTTCGTTGAGGTAGTCGACAACGACTTTCCTGATGAAAACATGTACTACAACCAGCCGTCGATGTTCCCACATCGGTCGGACAAAGACGTGAGTGTCCCCCCCCCTTCGTGGTGAACATCATACAAAGGAGGACTCCTCTGGAATACTTACTGTCTTAAAAATTCTGTCTAGATCCTTTCATCTCCCTCGCCGTCGTCGTCAAGTCAGCTGTCACAGCTTGGTGCAAGTTTGTATGCTCCACAAAGTAAGTTCTGGGTTGTTGCAATCACATCGCAGTTTTGTCAGACCTTATACGACGTAGCGTCGGCAAAAAATGGTTTGTCTCTTTCTGCAGGTGCACTTGGCTTCTCGGTGAGGGGCATGGGAAACAATACACCACAGCTTAACCGAAATCTAACTCAAGGCACGCAGCTACCAAGTCATATCACCCCTACAACGGGGGTCCCCACCATGTCCCTCCATACTCCTCCATCTCCAAGCAGGTATGGAGAAAATGCAGATTTCGCCGCGTACTCGCTTTTCACGCGCACCTTAATCCTGATTCCCCATCTCGTTGGATCAGGGGGACGTTGCCGATGAATTCGAGGAACATGCTGAATCACTCTCAGGTCGGTCAAGGCATCGGGATGAGCGGCAGGACCAACAGTATGGGCAGCTCGGGGTTGGGCAGTCCCAACCGCAGCTCGCCCAGTATCATCTGTATGCCTAAACAGCAACCAGCACGCCAGCCCTTCACTATAAACAGGTAGATTTCGCTGCAGTCGCACGCCTCCATTTAGCCGCCGTTCCCTCTGCAGCCGCCACAGGAGGTTGTTTTGACGGTCCCCTTCAGTTGTTGCTTTCTCTCTGCAGCATGTCGGGGTTTGGTATGAACCGCAATCAGGTTTTTGGGATGAACAACAGCATCTTTAATGGTACAGGTTAGTGTGCTGATTAACGTGCACTTATTTTGATTCTCGCACATCTCATCTCGCCGCTGCTACGGCCATGGCGGCGTAAAAGCTGACCAGTTTCTCGCCCTGCCGTTGGTGCAGATGGGAGTGAAAATATAACGGGACTGGATCTGTCAGACTTCCCCGCATTAGCAGACAGGAGCCGACGAGAAGGGACTGGAAACCCAACACCAGTGCTCAACCCGCTGGCTGGCCGAGCTCCTTACGGTAGGCCATTTGTTCCAGAAGCCTGTCCTGTTTTACCCCAGCAGAACCGGGTCGCATTCGGAAGGGGAATAAAATCGGATGCACCCGAACGATGGGAGATTGAGCGCTTTGTCCATTTACGGTTTCTCCTCCGCTGTCCTTCAGTCGGCATGGTGACAAAACCGTCGGCTGAACAGACACAAGATTTCTCCATCCACAACGAGGATTTCCCTGCACTGCCCGGCCCCAATTACAAGGACACCACACTGAACAACGACGAAAGCAAAACTGTAAGCGCCAATCACCGAACACACACTGCACCCCCCCGCCCCCTTAAAAGTAATCGCCAATATGCATTAAGCAGAATGTTTAAAAAGTGTTTTTTTTTTTTAATTGTAGAACTTGAACTCCACAAGCAAGAGCACGTCCAGCGCAGACGGGCCCAAGTTCCCCGGAGACAAAACTGCCTCAGCACAGAACAACAACCAGAAGAAAGGGATCCAGGTGTTGCCTGATGGTGAGACCTCTCCGCCATTCGTATCACTCCAGTCCCATTGAGACTCTCCTCCTATACACGCAAGATGGGTGAGGCAGTCTGGCTCTACCCTGCATTTGATGCTGAATGGTGATTGGAGAGAAAACTCTATTTCAGACGATTGAAACGATGACATCATCAGTGCCCCCGATGACGCAATCGCGCAGTAATTGTTCGAAGGTGGTTCGTTACTCTGCGAGTTGTTTCGCTGCAGGCCGGGTGACGAACATTCCGTCTGGGATGGTAACGGACCAGTTCGGCATGATTGGCCTGCTGACGTTTATCCGGGCAGCAGAGACGGATCCAGGGATGGTGCATTTGGCTCTGGGGAGCGACCTCACGACACTGGGACTCAACCTGAACTCTCCAGAGTAAGAGAGACGTTCACTTTAACCTTTTTTAATTAGAGGGTTTCTCGAGCCAACCGGTGCACGGCTGGACATTTTCACGTGAGCTGCTTGTGGCGCGAATGCAGGTTACCATAGTTACGCAGTTATTAATACTGTGACATCAGTTCAGTGACATCAGAGGCTCACCACAACTTTGCTTCCTGACAGAAACCTGTACCCCAAGTTCGCCTCGCCGTGGGCGTCCTCACCCTGTCGGCCTCAAGACATCGGTTTGTCTCTTTTATATCTCATGATTGTCGCATCAGTGTTGCTCAGCCTGTGTGGACCTTTTATAGGAACACATTCTGTAACATTAACACTTCCTGGTTTTTCAGACTTCCACGTTCCCTCCGAATATTTAACCAACATCCACATACGGGACAAGGTAACCACCAACTGCAGAAAAATGCCTTTTTTTGAATGAATGAATATGCCCCATGACCTGAATTGGTTATTGATTACTGTCGCACCCCGCCCAGTTGGCAGCGATCAAACTGGCTCGATATGGAGAAGACCTGCTGTTCTACCTGTATTACATGAATGGAGGAGACCTGCTACAACTGCTGGCAGCAGTAGAGCTGTGAGTCATCCACGTTTAACCCGAGGAAACCTTTTTGCTTTTCTGAGCTTCCCCGACTTTCTCACTGTTAACCATCACACGTCCACCCCCTGCAAATTCCCCCTGCAGCTTTAACCGGGACTGGAGGTATCACAAAGAGGAGCGAGTTTGGATAACGAGGGCGCCCGGCATGGAGCCTACACTGAAAACCAACACATACGAGAGGGGAACGTACTACTTCTTTGATTGTCATAACTGGAGGAAAGTAGCCAAGGTGAGAATTTGTCATTGGTGCTGAATTTTGAGATGGTATAAAGAAGAAACCTCTTCTAGGTCACATGAGGTGCCTGGAAACACAACTGTAGAACCCCGCCTCGGATTTGTGAGGCATTGTGACCCAACCGTCACCACTGAAAACAGATGTGCTGTTGACATTATTCCCATGGAGATATTGTAATTTCTGGGCCCATATAGCAACAGTCTTGGTACTACAACCATGACTCAAAATATTAGGAAATTTTAAGCTCAAGTAAATGTAATCCTGCATCTTGAAGCTCTTTCCAATCTTGTTCAAACTGTGTGTGCAGGAATTTCATCTGGAGTATGACAAGCTGGAGGAGAGGCCACACGTGCCAACAACATTTAACTACAACCCAGCCCAGCAGGCCTTCTAAGGCCCGATCAGTCCAATGGTTGCAGCTGTTCTGCACACAACACTGTCATCCAGGAGGGGGCGCTGTGGTCCACAGTTGGTTTTTATTCTTTGAAGATTTGGCTCTTTGACTGCAGGGGTCATTGCCTCCGATACTGCCCTGCCTTTCCGAAAACGACGTTCTGCCCAAAACATCAACACGTTCTACTTTTATTCTGTGTTCCCCTTCTTTTCTTTAGTTTTTTTATTTTTTTTTTCCTCGAGCAGGGTCTGTTATGTTTACATCTCTGTAGCTCATTTTCTGGCTAAAAGTAAAGACTGACCCTGTGTGAGGTTTTTATGCCTCACATTCAATGATGTTGATTCCCAGAGAAGGCAAAGGTAACATTTCCAGATGCAGGTGAAAGAAATGCAATGTTTATTGTTGCACTATATTTAGTAATAAAAGAACACAAAATTTGTTTGTGATTTTTTTTTTTTGAGCTCCTGATGAGATTTCAGTTTTGCCACGTGCCCCCTCTCCTGCTGCCTGTGTTTAGTTTTTCCTTCCTCTCGCACCGCCGACCTCTTTCCTCTGCCCGTCTTTCTCTCAGTTGTCCCGAACTTGGGCAAAAATGTAAACGATTCTTTTAGAGGCTAAACAGAAAAACAACTTTCCAGTCTTTGTTACAATTTTGTAAGAATTGTGTACTTTTTTTCTTTGCATCACATTAGTCTATGTATGAATGTGTATATATGACTGCTATATATATATATATGTATGTATATATATATATATGACATCTATTTTGGAAGAAACTTTGCCCTGCCTTGTACCTCGTTTTTATGAGGTAAGGATGCAATTTGTGGATGTACCGTCTCTGGATCTGCTGGACAGGGTGTCACATGACACTATGGGCACTTAAAACATTACAGATTTTAAACATTATGGAAAGCCCTGATGCTGTGCCAAAAAAGGAAATACGACCATCCTTCAAGTCCAAAATAATTTGAATAAAAAGGACGTTTCAATTCGAGCTGTTCACAGCAGCCATCAGCAGCATTTCGTAGGAAACGGGGGGGGGGGGGGGATGTCGATTTGAGGAGAAAAAAGAAATCCAGACCGCTCTTGTATTTTCTGAAGTGAACAACTTCTGATGTTTGTATTAAAGCAGAAAAGGCTTTCCTGGACCCGTGTGTGCGTGATTTATGCTCCCCCAAAAGGTCAGTTATGCTCCTGCAGAATAAGGTCGTCTTTAAATGACGTGTACACGTTAGCATCCCGACTGGCTTTTATTCTTATCGTCAACATTCAGCTCAATCTGGATTTTTAAAAAGTTGAAGCAATGAAACCCAGCACTAGAACTAACCAAGTTACCTCTCAAATGTAGCAAAAACAGGAAGAACGTAACTGCCAACTCGAGGATGAAGAAACTTTATCCAGAAAAAGGCACGTGGACATTTCAGACAACTCATGAAAAGGACAAAAACAAGTTTAGTAGCAAGATGATTATACAGTGAAAACATTCAGATGGTCATTGCTCTCCTAGGATTACACAAAAATATGAGCAAAGCTACCATTCGAAGGCCATGAACAGTAAGTCACAGATAGCGTTTTGCAACAAAGAAATACCATGTAATAAAACTGAGATGCAAATTAGTCTCTATTAGAGGACACGCGGCCGAGGCTTCTACTGTAGAAAAATAATTCAGCTCAGACGAGTATCAAAAGGCAGACGAGAGTTTCACTTTCACACCACCTGTTGGTATAAATGCTACAAATCCAGTCTGAGTGTGTTAGCCGCCGTCATCGCTCCGGAGCTGGCGTTTCTGGAGATAAAAGGGGAACGTCGCATTTCTCTAACTAAATCAGTCTCTGTGTCAGGGGAGTCTGGGCTGTCTCTCCCTGAATTACACACCTAAGCATGCTCCAGAGAGCTCTGCCGCAGGAGGTCTTCTGTACATGTCTGACGCTAACGCTCGGTGAGGGTCACAGTGAGGGTCACTTTGTGGCGGGCTCGGCCGGTGTGGAACTGGCTGAAGCCCCTCCTCTGGCAGCTTCATCTATTGGGAGCAGAAAGGCGGATGTAGAAGCACAGCGGTCATCATTCATTACTGGCATGGCTAAGAAAAGCCTGTATGAGGATTTTACATAATTAAAGAGGCCATCAGTTATCACGCCGCCTCCTCCTCACCCTTGTCTTTCTTCTCCAGGGACTCCTCGGCCGCCGTCTTGTCTGCTCTGAAGAAGATCCGGGCACTGCTTAGTGAGAAGTAGAGCAGCTCAAACTCCTGAGGAGAAAGGGGTGTGAGGTAGGCCTTTAGAATCTGCCCGAGGATCATCTGAGATTCTGAATGTACCTGTAGGTATATGTCCAGCCGCTTCTGAGTGAGATTCATCGTTTGCAGCAACTTTTCATCCTGGCTTGTGGATTGGATGTTCTGCTCCTTCACCACGGCGTTAATTTCTTTCCTGTACTTATCTCTGACGGACTGGAACCAGTGCAATGAGTCAAACTCCAAGTACTGGTCCAGCAGCTTCAGTATGTAGGCCACACCTGTAAGATCGAGGGGTGCAGCCATCAGAAAGGAGCCCGAGTGCTGCTCCAGTGATGGCCACTTAGTTCATACTGCAACATACCCATTGCAAAGCCATCGTCTGTGAAAGCAGCTCCAGTTTTGTTCTTCTTGTTGAGTTTTTCTTTGCAGCTGATGGAATGTTCCACGAAGTTCACCGTCTACAGGAGGGATTTGTGATTTTTACAATTTAGAACTGCTGCACGGGATGCAAATCCCACAAACACAGAGCAGGTGGTAACACAAAAAACAAATGAAGTGTCCTTGAACCAACCAGTGGGGGTACAATCATGTAGAAGTTCCTCAGGTGCATGTTTTTGGCACTGCGGAACTCGGGGGCAAATACAGCAACCAGCATCTTGAAATACTCAGTCCCCTCTGCAGAGTTGCTGGTCAAGTCCCCCAAAACTGAATCTAGAACACTGGGAAAAAAAGAAAAATGTGTGCATAGAATAGTTGTCTTACATTGTATTGTAGCGCCCCCTACAGGCGTTGTGGGTGAATGACAAAATACCTTCCTATTGAACATTGGCAGAAATAGGTCACACTATGTGCCGCAAACATCAACTATAGGAGACACTGGAACAAGAATCCCAGTCTGTGGAGTTTGTTTAATACCTGGCAGCTCTCTGTGTCTCCTCCGATAATCCTTCCTCCTTCACCAGTTCTTCAAAGTTGACGATGTCCTCAAGGTCGGGAACAAACCTTGAGATACAGAAAAAAACACCTCCAGTGGCAAACATGTCATAAACAGCCGAAAGGGCAAAAACAGCTCTCAGTACCTGATAGCACTGCTGCAACAATGGAGGCCTCCGGAGCGGATCATTCGGACGTAGCCCATGGCGTTCCCTGAAAGTAGGTGGCGTAACAGCTTTGTCTCATGCAGATGTGCTGTCGGTAGATTGTGAGCCAAAACCTCGATCTAAATCGGCCTCACCGATATGGCTGATGAGCTGTCTGAACTGGTCCAGGTAGCTCTGTCCATCAGGAGTGATGCCCAGCTTCCTGATGCCACGGTTAAACTTCTCTGCTCGCTCAAATGGATACTACAATAAAAACAACAGGTGGCTAAAAGGTCAGGGACTGACTACACAGATCAACCCCGCCCGGTCCTCCTACCTTCTGATCAGATTGATCCTTTGTTTCTCTGTAGAATCGGATGTCCTTGATGAGTCTGGACTTGATGTGCTCATCGTACATGAACTGGCTGAATATGTAAAACTTCTTCCGCAGGAACTGGTAGGTAAAATTAACCTGATGGAACAAACCAACAAACGGTCAGATCTGAGGGGCAAAGGCACCGACGCCTTCCTGTCCACTTACCGTGGTGTTCATTATGCCTGTGCCGTGGGTCCGGATGGAGTTGGCGATGTGACGGATGTTGATGGTGTTCAAGTGCTTATTGTTACTTGCCTTCTCAATGAAAATCTTCAAGAAAGAAAATGCAGTTTAGGACACGGAGACAAATGCTTGGTTTAACATAAAGACAGCGAAGGAACAGGACCCACCTGGTTGTTGAGGTTATAAAGGTACCGTGAGACAAAGACGTGAATATTCCTCATGATCTCCAGTACATCCAAACCCTGAGGAGATCGTGTTAAAAGGCAGTTAGCGGACCATGTGTCACCTTAATAAAAACCTAATCAGTGGTGAGCAGTAACACAAAACCTGCTCCAGGGTCTGGCTAGGCAGGTGTGCCTCCGTCATGGGGAGCCCGTAGCGCTGCGTGGCCAGGTTTCTCATCTCACTGTAGGTGGCCCAGTCGTGGAGCGCTACCGTGGTCAGGTTGTAGAAGGTCTTGTCTAGATAGTGGGTCACGTAGGCTACAGGGGAGGAGAGGTTATGGCTTCAGCCTCAGCACTGCCAGTATTATAGAGCAGACCTTGTTCCCTTCGGTGTTGACCACAGGGATAAAACGTCCTTATTACAGTCAAACACCACATGAATGAAAAGGAAATACCAGCACCTTTGATGTGGATGAAGCGGTTGAAGAATCGAATAGGTTTGAGGGAGAAGAAGTGAGCCAGGTCCTTCATGCCGACTTTGAAAGGGTTCCTGTCGTCCAGCTTCAGGTGGGTGTGCACAGACAGACGCAGGTCTTTCTCGATCTCCTTACACAGCTTGTCCAGCAAGTGCTGTGGCAGGTCAAAAAAAAAAGAATGGGGAGGTCAAAGTTTTGACCTGAATTAGGTATTTCACGGAGGTGTCGCTCTGACACCACACCCTGGTTTATTCCGTCTCCTCACCTCGTTGAACACGTCCATGATCTCTTTGTCATAGCTCTCCAGCAGCTGATCACATGACTCCATGTGTTTGGCATGCAACATTGAGGGCACGCTGTCCCTCAGTGCACTAAACATGTACTGTGACCACGGGAAAGCCAATCAAGAGAGGATGAGGGGAAAAAAGTTATTTAAAAATACTGAGTAGGAAGGAAACAACATGATTTTGTACAGGTTTGAGTCTTGCTTGAACGCCACCCGTCGCTTTTCTACCTCCAACTTAAGTCTACTTCTTTTGGTGTTTTTGAGACTCATCTGAAAGTAATCATGTTTATGTACATTTTGTGGTTGCAACTAAAAAGTAAGATTTTCCCAGAAGCTTCTGTTAAAACAGCTTTTTGTCCACCAACCTGTGTCTGCTAACTGTAACAAAAAAAATCAGACCACTGTCCATTCACTGCTGTTTGTCTCCTATTTTATATTCAGTCTCCACAACAACCAGCAGTGGTGAAACAGCACAACACAACTCACATGTATTCGTGCTGCATCTACAGCATTGTCATACACATCATCTAGGTAGATGGGAAACACAGCTCGGTGCCAGTAAAGGAAGCTACAGTCGCACTGCAGCTTGACCCTGAGAGATAAAGGAAATCAGTTCAGGTTAGCATAGAGCGCGATTGCTAGTAATAAATGTTTGATATGGAGGCAGAGACACTCGGTGTTTAGTCTGTTCTTCTCTCAGCACCAGGAATGATGTCAACCCACCTTTCCCTTAACTCGCTGATCAGTTCCAACTTCTTCAGAACAAGCTGCAGCGGCAGCAGCTCTTCGTCTTTAAAGGTTTTCTACGAGACAGATGTTTCACATGTTAAGTAACGCGTACAATAGGAGGGAGCAGACGCAGCTACGCTCAGGCAGATGAACGCAGAACACACCAGCTGAGTGCCGACACACAGTGCCAGGAACACCACCAGCAGCCGCTCCTTTGTGCTCGGTCCATTAAGAGCGTTTTCTGCCAGCACCAAACTGGAAAGAACATCGAGCCGCTGTTCGCTGTACTTTTTGTCAGAGATCACCCTTTTCTGAAAGAAAGGAAACAGTTGGGATTTTCATTGAAATAGCTATTTTGATGGGAAACAAGTTGCCGTCATTCACCTTGGCGACACCTATGGCGTTGAGGGCCTGTGACTGCAGCTGCTGGGTGATGTGAGAGACAGAGTCTGCTACAACCATGGACCGCCTGTGGAATGTGTGCTCCACTGCCTGGAGGTGAACACACATGCATCAGAACCATGTAAACACACACACACACACACACTTCCATCTTTGTGAGGATTTATACTTAAAATTGCAAATTGTAGAAAATTCTTTTTGTCCAGTGAGAGTGAAATAAAGATGATTCAGATCAGACAAATGGCGACTCCATCTCAGATCATTACGTGAAGGTACACACAGGAAGTATATTGTCATTGTCAGAATGTGGTGTAGTATCTGAAGCCTGTATCTCTTTTGTCTGCAGGCCTTGACCTCTGTAAGACCTCAACTTTTTTTTCAGCCAGCCTTGCACCATCTCAGGATATGTTCCATGTGTGTCCTGTGACCTTTGCCTTTTCATTAGCTCTTAAAGGATGTCTTGTTTTTTGTATGAGCAGCTGCTAAGCGGGGGATGCTGTTGCCCAGAGGCTCCTGATTGTTCTTCACATGAGGATGTGCACCATGAGGACTTCCACTGTTGGTAATAACTGGAATCTATACCATTTGGTTGGCTATATATATACACCATTTGGTTGGCTACCGTATATATCAAAGAAGAATGTCTTTACTTGACCATATAAGAAGGAGCTATTGAAGTAAGCACTTCAGAGATCTTCACCATTTGGACCATGAAACCTCCCTCGGCCAAACTGCAGCGTCTGATTGATACCTGACTGTTTGTATACGAAGATTCCTTCCTCATCAACACCTCTCAACTACCACCAGAAGAAATATACCACAGTGGCCCATGTGATTAATAGCTCAAGTGGCACAGGTTGAGTTAAATGACAAGATGCACAAAATCCTGTGTTTGCAATGCTAATGTTACATTGTCAGTAAGTTGAACAGAAGGCCAAGGCAACAAGCTCTGTCTAAATAGATTACATCCAGATGTCAGCTAATTGGGAGGGGTTAATGACAATGACACTTGACCTAACTAGTCTTTCAGGGAACCGATCTGACAGACAGGCTTTGTGCTTGAAGAGACCCTGAAGCTTTGTAATTTGCCAATAAACTATCTAACCCAGTGTGATCTGTCCTGACCGATGAATGAAGATGCAAGGACATGTAGGGCTGGACGATCTTGCTGTAGATCCGACAATACTAAGCTACATTCTACATTCATGTAATCTATATATGGTGTAGTATCTGACCCGTTCTATGCAGGCTTTACATCTGTAAGGCCGTAATGTGTTTAACAGCCAACCTAAGCACCATATTAGGACATCCTCCACATGTGTGTCCGGTGTCTTCTTTCTTTAGGTAATAGGAGCTGCTAAAAGATGACACTGGAGCCTGTGGGCCCCCGGTGATTCTCACTAGGAGGATGTATAGCATGACGCATCTTCAGTATTCCCTTTTTTGGTAATAACTGAACGCTATACCATTGGGTTGGCCATATTGTACAGCGTGAGCTCATCAGTAAAGAATGTGTTTACTGGACTGTATAAGAAGGAGGTGACGATGTAGACACCTCGGAGTTCTTCACCATCGGGACCGCGAAACCTCCCTCGGACAAACTGCAGTGTTCGATTGATACCTGACTGTTCTCTCCAATAAACATCTTTGATAACCAAGTCGGTGTCTGCGAAGATTCCTTCCTCATCAACACATCTCGGCTACCACCAGGAGAAGATTTACAACAATGGCTTCAGCTACATCTGGAGTTTTTCTCACTGTCACAGATAAACATGATGCATACGTCTAAAACTATACTATTTGCATTTACAACTAAAGTACATTTTCTAACAGCAATAATTTTACTAAACAAACTCAATGCATCATTGGAAAAACATGGTTTACCTTCCATTTAATTTTTCATTCTTATCATATTCCTTGTAGCCTGTGTGTGCAATTTAACTTTAAAGACCAACCCTCAAACAGTCCTTTGAAGTAGTGAGGACCAACCAAAATCATGTAGCACAGACAGACACTGACACACACCTTGAGCAATTCCACCAGGCGACACAGAGCTTTGACAGACGTTTTGGTCATGGGCCGCTGCATTGACATGTGCATGTTCATTGTGGTTCTAATAATGGTGCCGATGCTATATGCATACAGGACACCCTGTGAGGAGCACAAAACACAGAAGGAACCATTAGTGAAGCCATTTTATACATCTACACACCACATATGAATTTTTAAATAAAGTTTCTACTGTTGTGATAAAAAAAAAAAAATACATAAAAATCTTGATTTAAAAAGTACCTGCACGAACACATTACATCTGCTGTTAAGGTCTTCTGTCAGCTTGTCGTTTTGATGCTCTTTGGACAATATGGACTCCATCTTCATCATCCACGATGCCACAAACACGTAATAAGACTGAACGTCCCTGAAAAAGGATGTGTTTTGATTCTGAAAATGAACATTTTACTTTGACAGATTAAAGATGAATGTGATCTGGCACCACGGACTTTGTCAGTGTCTGAGATCGTTGCAGAAGGTAGGCGTCTCTCTGTGCTCGGATGCTTTGCAGACTTTTCTTATCCATCAGTTTCGCTGCGGCTGGGACCTTATTGATAAGAAAAGTGTCAGGAAACCAGATGATGTTTGCAGTCAGTGTGATGGCGGGAACCTAGAGGAAGACGAAAACATTCATCAATGTGACAGGCATGACTTTGGACAAAAGACTGATAAAGACGAGCTGTGGGGAGAGGCAGCAAAAACAATAACCCACCTTTTTACAGATATCCAGCAATGATTTGTAAAGCTTCTTGTCCACAGTCCTGAAAATGTGGAAGTGAAGCACAAACAGACCGCAGATGAGAGAATATTTATCTCTCTGGTCAATCTCCGATGGTTCACCTGCAAGTACAAATGGACTTTACTTGAAAAATGTCTCAAGAAAATCAAACAAATAATCCAAAAAACAGAAACGGACCAATTTTTGACTCAACATTAGTGAAGATGGTGCGAATATTGAAGGCAAACTCCTCAGCAAAGGCACCGTTTTTTGAGACAGTGACCACTTCAGCATCGAACCTCTGCTCCAAACAGGCCTGTTAAAAAGAGATGTGCATCACAGGGTTAATGGTGCGAACAGTCCTCAACTGCAGAAATAAAACACATCACTGGGGTTCCCTTCAACAAACAAATTAGACTTTTTTTCCCCCTTAAACACACACACACACACACACACGCACCACACACAATAAATTAGATTTTTTTCCCCCCCTTAAACACACACACACACACGCGCACCACACACACGCCCACACACGCACACACACCTGCAGTATCATGCCATCCAGGAGTTGTCCCTCAAGCCTAAGCAGAAGTTTCTCAAAAGGTTTCAGCTTCTCTTCAGGGATAGAGAACTTTCCAGGGTTGTGGTGCACAGATTTTAACAACCTGTCAAAAACAAAGCAGATAATTGGGCAGAAAATTTAAACAGATTTAAACATACTCAAATATAACACCACAATGACTGTCACTGTACAATTACAGATAACAGTCAGTTTTACAGTAATGTTAAATATGCCAAAATCTTTGAGAACCTTTTGACTCAGTGCTGGATTCTGTGTGTCTGTACCTTTTATACATCTTCCAATGATCCTTCAGTGTGGCATGATTTTCCATAATTTCATCCAGTGTAAGAAGCACAACCAACAACTCCCCAAGGTGTTCGTATACGACCTGCAAGGGGAATACAGAATGGTTTATACAAATCCAAGTTAGTTATAATGCTGACAAGATAACAATTAATATTACATCTTATATAATTAACAACAGCTACTAGTAGCTGGCACCATTTTCACATTTAACAGAGACACCTGAATGGCACTACAGGATTGTAGGGTTATGAACTGGCCTGGAGCTCTGTAATATTTGTATCTTGAATCTTTGAATGAAGACTTCAAGAAGAAAAATGCCAATTTCAAAATGTATTTAACAAATAGAACCAATTTTTTCTTCTTGAAGTCTTCATTCAAAGATTCAAGATACAAATATTACAGAGCTCCGGGCCAGTTCATAACCCTACAATAACAAAGTCAATTGGTCAAGGTCAAAGTTGACAGTTCTTGCAGAGGAACTATCAACACCAGTAAACTATGCTGTCACGTTTTACAATGTCTGTTTAACACTCCCCGTCTGAGTGTCTCCTCCTGATTCCAACTGTCTAAACAACAATCATGTCAAGGAAGGGTCACTGATCTTTATTACACTTGCTAACGATTCTACCATCCCAATTCTACCAACTTCTAAACTACTTCTAACAGAAAACAGAAACATATGGTAGAACACATGGTAACAAGATAAACACAATTCTCTTCAGGGAACAGGGTTGAAGCCGTGGGTGTGAATTTAAAAGGGATTATTCAGGTTTGGGTGAACTGTCCCGTTATCACTCACCTGAAAATGGACACCAGATGACTCAATAACCTTTGGTGGACCCCTACACAGGAGGAAAAACACACAGCTTTTTAATGCGGGCATTCAGTTATTACTAAGAGTAAGTGAAGTTGTAGTTGCTGCTGTGGTGAAATATCGTTAATTGCATTATTATGTTATTGTTATTCTAATAAAAGTAGAAGAGAGTAGTTTCGTATGTAATACGAGAAGGATTAAAAGTGGTAAAGTGGAGTGAGGGAACAGGTCTGTGTGTCAGCATGTTTAGTAAGCAGGAGGACAAAACAATAATGTGTGATATCTGCTTAGGTTAGGCTGGTCAGGCCTGTGCGCCTCTGCGTATGCTGAGAATGAAGTCAAAGACGCCTCTGCACCCACATGGCCTTGGACATGTGTGATACGGTACCATGGTAAAAAAAAATGTGTCGTCAAAACATGAGCAATGTGACCCGGCAAGGACAAACTCACCCCTGCCTGTGTGAGTAGTGTTGCTGATGCAGTCTATGTAACTAAGATATGTCTCCTGCTGTGTAACCATGTCTGTATTTTAATAAAAAGAGACAACGCCGGGGTAGAGTGAGAGTCTCCGGGTCAGCGCGGCAGAGTACGTGTCTGATCGTTGGTCTCAACTTGTGTGGTGAACTTTGTTGGTGCGCCTGCCTGAATACACTTCTGAGGATTTGAGTAAGGATTCGACGACACTGCATCTTACTTGTTATTGTAGAGGGCAGCCAGCTGGTGAACAATGTTGACCACCACTTCATAACATCTTGATACAAAACATGATAACTCCTATCCAAGAGAAACAAAAGAAATTATAATGTTATCTGTAATTAAAATACTTCAAAGTGTGTGTATACACACACACACACACACACACACACACACAAAAACATATATATATATTTCTATAAATTTAAAAATTAGTTATATTATTTTACCTGAAGGAATGAGATGAATCTGCCCATTTGAATCTGCAGCTCTCCTTCAACAATACTGGTGTCAGACACTGTGACACAAATGTGCATTTGCATCTTTGTATCAATTTATTAATTAACAATGTATTAAAATCTAGAATAAATTCATGTAGAAACGGTTTACCTCCCTCTCCATAGTACAATAAACCACTGTAGAACTTGGTCTCTGCCTGAGATAAGATAAAGATAAATCAGGGGCGAAATAACATAAAACCACATTAAATTTCATTTTGTTACTGCAGATCAAACAATACAGTTTTACCAGTGTGTTGGCACTATTCTATATGTCTGACACCATTATAACAGATGGCTTAAACACAAACCCATATGCAAAATGCATGTTGCATTTCTGTTGTGTCTTTCTTCTTAGCTTCAAGTATCAGATTTATGCATTGTAGTGGATTTTCCCCTACGCTAAAACACTCAAACTTATGTTTTTATTAAATCAATATACCTATGCCAGTGCCAATGAATTGAAGTGCGGGGATACCACAACAAAGTCGAATGATGAGTCAGGGTCAGCTGGCTCACGATCCAAACGATGGTTTATTGTCGATCCACAATTCACCATGTATGAGAAGTAGCCCGGGCTAAGTCTGAATACTGACAAGAATTGTCCTTCTTTTATACTATTTGGAGCCTGGGGCTACCCCGCCCCGGGCTCTTCCTTCTGGTTAGCTATTTTTACTCATTTTCCACCGTTAAGTACCTTTTTCCCTACTTATCAGAAGTCAGGTGTACCTTACATGGTTTTTTTTTTTAAACAGACTCAACAGACCATGCCTTGGCTACTCCCATACTTTCCATTAACCCTCTGATAACTTCCCCGGACTTTCCATCTCAAAGCATACATTCAAGTAGTGACACGTATACATATAGCAGGTGCTCAAACAGTGACAATGGCTAGTACGTTTTGTCTGCATAATCATTAACTACGAAGGTCTAATCGTTAACTTAAAGGTTAAATATTACATCCACACATTTTGCCTCTGACGCCTTATGCCCGTTACCTTTCTTCACTACAGCATCTGTGTCAGAACACAACTTTAATATAATGTGTCTGACTCTTCCATGTAGTCTGCAAAGTTTCATTAATACATTATTTATGTGCTTGACTCTTCCATGTAATTTTTACAGTATCTTTAATCTACCCGACTCTTATTTCTGTAACCTTTGACGTCGAGCGGCACTTTAACTATTGGTACCAAGTCCCTTTTGATGCTGCACTAGTCTCTGGGCCTTGAAAGAAGCCAGTTAGGCTGGCACCTGATTTATCCCTTTAAAAAATAACAAAAAAAAAACCCCAAGAGGATCTAAGACACCAACAGAACCAAGACTATGGAAGGGACATATATAGGAAAATGTAATAACATATGACACCAGTAGAAAAGTTTTTTTTATTGTGCCAAATTAATTCACTAATAGAAATTAATTAAATAAACTTACAAGAGCAAAAGGAGTTTTAAGGTTTAAAAGATGAGACACAAGCTTTGGTTTTAAGCACTTCCTTGGTGCCCCCTTGGGGATGTTCACATTTGTAGGTTTTGGACTTGACTCTTCTGAACTCCTGTGCTCACTTGGACTCAGCCTACTTTTCTTATGGTGAAGACGTGAAAAACGCCACATCACTTTGGCCAAATATATTGCTTTTAAATATTTTATTGAAAGGAAATATGCATTTGTTTGAGGACAGCACCTGATTTTAGGTCTTGAGGCTGACATGGAGATTTCCTCGTCTTCGTGATCAGAAAAACGCAAGTGAGCACAAGAGTTCAGAAGAGTCAAGTCCAAGACGCTTATTCCCCCCAAAAAACAGCGATGTACAACAGAGAAGAAACGTGAGCAATCTCAAGGGAGCTCCAAGGAAGAACTAAAAACCCAAAGCTTGTGTCTACCTTAAAATCTGAGCGTAGGGGACCACCCCTCACACCTCTTTTGCTTATATAATTTTACTTAGTTTGTTCCCATTGGTGGATTACTTTGATACGATCTCATCATAAACCTTTTCTTGGTGTCCGAAATAATGACGGCTTCTCCATCTGTCTACCTCTTCTCCCATGTTCCATTTCTTTTGGTGTCTGCATCACTTTGGTTTTTTAAAAAGATATGTCAGGTGCTGGATTCCTTAGTGCCCCTCAGATCTAATTTGGGGACTTTCACCTGCACTTTAAGATGACAATGCAGCTATCAGCCACTGACTACGTACATCATACACCATTAAATTATATTTCACTGCGTGGAATGCACACATGTATAGAACTGAAACTCTTGGATACAATAACCATATTCCTCTTGGCTCAGAACTTGAAACATAAATCACATGTTCTTAGCCACATTCTTGTTAGATAAAACTTATTGGAGACATTAACCCTATGCCTTTAAGTTAAACTAGAAACATAAACTTTTAAGCTGAGGAAAGAAATACACTAGATAGCTACACAAGATCAACTCATCAAACAGATCAAACCTTTTATCCAGTTTTAACCAGTTGATCTATTCTGTAGTGCTGACCTTCACTCCAATCCATTTCAGTTACAGCCGCTTATTCAAAACTAATCTCAACATAATTGTGCAGTTATATGTAAACTCTGAATAATGAGTGTGTGTTCAGGTTGGAACGTGCACGGCAGATGCTTACCTCATACTTAAGCTTTTTCACTTCACTGCAGAGAGCAGCATAAACTGTTATGACTTTATTTAAAACCTGCAGATAGTATAAAAATAGCAGGTATCAAAACAATTTAAAAGCTCAACCTATAGGATTTATATTTATTTACCTTATTGTCTGTTTTTATTAATTCCAATATAGAAGACTGCTCATAAGGGAGAAGCTAAAGGAGAATAGGAATTGTTAGAAAATCAAATTCCACAAATATAATGATAGTAACAAATGGGGGAAAAAAACAACTTTCTGTTTTTTAAGTTTAAGTTTTTTAAGTGTTACTTTTAGGGCAATGGGGTCCAGGGTGAAGTCCCAGACATCTCCAATGGTGTCATCCAGAGCCTCCTCAATGCCTCTGAGCTGGGATGTGTATTCCTCCAGAAACTTGCTGTAGTTCTTCAGCTGAACCTCTGTGTGTATTTCTGTCCAGGATCAAATCAAACACAAACACAACAAAATGTCAAAAAATAAATAAAAATCAAACAGGAAAAATCATGACCGCTTGCATTTATACAGTGAGCAAACTGCCACACAGTGTTAAAAGACAATGACCTATAGTAAATATAGCTGATATTACCCAACAATATGTTATTGTCAGCTGCCTTAACTTTGTTTTAGTGTAACTACAGGCCTGTTTCATTAAGACAACCAACACAATTAAAAAATGAGATATAACTCATATTAAATTGTTTAAAAATTATCGATTGGAGGAATATTTGTTTCCCTTTGACGCTGACAGGTGATTCACCCCAGTAAATAGACGGTGCCCGGAGTTACAGCGTCTAGCTAGCCACAGAAGCTAGCATTGAAATGTAGGGAGATATTAGTTATTTTTCCAACTCGTCAGACCAAATGGTTGTACTTACTCTGTGAACCGTCGTCAAAACGATCAAACTCCCAGTCATGTGTCATCGTTTCTACCGCCATTCTGGCAGCAAAGGTACCCCAAACACGGATGCTAAGAGACGTACCAACACGGTCCCATGATAGGTCTCATGATTTTGTGAATTGTCGCGAGTGCTCATGGGAAAACGAGTGCGGAAAAGAACTATTTGTCCTCACTTTACATGTGGAACATAAGATCTTGTTAAATTTAAACAAAATTTAAATGTAAACACTCGGAAGAAAATAGTGTATAAGGATACATTTTTAAAACTAATGTTTTTCTATGTTCTGGTGTGTGTGTGTGTGTGTGTGTGTGTGTGTGTGTGTGTGTGTGTGTGTGTGTGTGTGTGTGTGTGTGTGATGTGTTGACAGTTTCTTGACAGATGACTGAGGCTGCAGCGAAGAGGAAGACTCACACTGGCTGTGGAGTGCGAGAATAGATGCCTTCTTCATCTATGGTTTTTCTCAGAGGGTAGGTTGTTTTTAACCTTTTTAAAACATTTGCCTTTTAACAATGTTACTGTGGATTTTCCTGTTATTTTTAACTTCTGAATATTTAAGTAATGTATGGGAACACGTTTAAATAGCTGTAATGAATGGATTTACATTGGTTATAGGAACATCCACTCTATGTAACATTTTAAGTGTCAAAAGTACCTTGGTCATTATATTTGCATCTCTTGCGTAGAATTTTTTTAAAATTGTAATTTATAGTTACTTCATTGTTTGAATATCATTATTTTTTAAGGCAAATAATACGTGAGCAAAACATAAAGTGTTCTGCTAACTAATCATGCAAAAAAATAAATATTTTTAAGAAAGGAGGCAGAGGGCAAACACATGTGGTCATCAATCTTCCAGGTTCCCATGGCAGCATTGTTGCTATCAACAAATTTTGGTTATGCATACAAGCATGCATGCATACAAGCAAAGAAAAAAATCAACCAAGGAATTAAATATAACTTGTCTTCCAGCAATTCTATAATGAGCATATTTGTTCCATTGTTCAGGCTCCTGCATCACCTGGTTATTTGTCAGGAATGTTAAACTGACCACAGTTGTCTCTGTCAGACAACGACCTCAGTGTTGGTGATGAGACTCAGGCCCAAAGAATGATGATGGAGGCAATCTGGGAAACAGCCTGAACCATTATTTCTGCAGGACCCAACATTTATGATTTTAAGAGTCAGTATTAACACACTCAGTTTGTCATGATGATTGGAGACAGTTTAAAACTTTCTAGGCTGCACCAAAATGCACCTGTTTATTAATCCTGCACATTTCAAGTGTGGTGTCTGAAGAATGTGTATTGATCCCTAGCAGATCCTGACTTTGACCTCTGAGGATCTTAGCTTCAGAGATCTTATCAGCCATCCTGGCACCATTTCAACATGTTCCATTTGTGTCCTGTCACCTATGTTTTTCTGGGCTCGTGATTTAATGTCTTGTTAATCTGCCAAGGGGAATTGCTGTGAAGGAGTACAGGGGTCCACAGGCTCTTGGGCTCTCAGACTGGACTCTATACCATTTGGTTGGTTATATTGTGTCATGAGGTCACAAGAAAGGATTGTGTTTACTTGACCATATATATGGGTCTACTGAACAAAGCACTTTGGAGATCTTCACCATCAGGACCACGAAATCCTCCCTCGGGCAAGCTGCAGCGTCCGATGATGACTGACTGTTCTCTCCAATAAACATCTCTTAAAACCAAGTCGGTGTCTACGAAGATTCCTTCTTCATCAGCACCTCTCGACCACCACCAGAAGAAATTTACCACACAAGTTTTTACTATTTGTTTTAGTCTGCCATGTGTTTTAATGACAGTCTGATGCTTTTCATTGTCTATTTCCAACTAGGCCAATTGTGACACACGTTTCAACAACTTAGCACCATGATTGTTCAAGAATCTCAAAATCAACGGCTCCCGGTGGATGTTGCTGCAGCTCAAAACACTGGCCGACCGATCCGATCCACATTACCCAGCGCCAATTGCGACGTTCCTGCAGGCATTTGCACTCCTAACATGCCAGAGTACACTGAGACAGACTATCTTCTCCCAGTCGCACTCTATGGTATATCGAGGCCCAGAAGAACTGCGAGAACTGCGGATGAAGGACCACCTGCGGAGACGGTCTGCTCCATGCTGGTTCAGATTTTGGTGCCATTTCTTCTGGCTGGGCTCGGCACAGTGTTTGCTGGGCTGCTGCTGGAAGTGGTTCAGGTGAGATAAAGAAAAGGATGCTGATGGGTCAGAAGGATGACAATGAGACAGACAGGGTGGAAGTGTAATCATTTTCTTGTTCTTCTTCTGCATTGTGTTTTCATGGTAGACCTGGGATGTTTTCCAAGAGATCGCAGCACTACTCATCCTGGTCCCGGCATTATTAGGCATGAAAGGGAACCTGGAAATGACCCTGGCCTCCAGGCTCTCAACTGCTGTGAGCCTCCTTTTACCACCTTAATGTCTGAAGATGCTCTGTTGGAGTCTTCAAAAAAAAAAAAAAGATTAAATAATAATAATAAAATATATATATCAGGCAGGCCCAGGCAACCAGACATGATTCTCCATGAACGGATTAAACAATTTCACTACAAAATGATGTCACATATCATAAGTTAGATTTAAGTTAGAATTTCTTGGGCAAATTATTTGACTGAGCCATTAATAAATATGTTTTTAGGTGAATGCAGGAACATTTCAATCCGTCGGGGAAAAGTGGAAGTTGATCATCGGTAATCTGGCAGTCAAGCAGGTACATTTTTACATTGGCAAAATTACAAGCAAAATTCAGTTAAAAAAAAAAGATAAAAATAATTGTTGCTTTTTCCATCTTTGTTGCAACAAGTTTGTTAACATTAATGCATATTTCTTCCTAAAAGAGTGTAAGCATACCCCGGGATGGGGGTATTAGGGGGGTGATTTTTATCAATGTTGAATGGTCAACCAGTGAATTTATGACCTTATGGTCATAACTCCCTTGGATCCAAAATCATTTTGACAGAAGTTGTAGACTTGTGCTCTCTCTCCTGTTACAGTTACAAGCCACGATGCTCAGCCTGTTAGCCTGTGTGCTGTCAACTGTCTTCGGCTGGACCACAGAGGGAAAAATGGCCTTCAAGCATGTAGTGATCCTGTGTTCAGCTTGTATCTCCTCGTCTTTCCTGGCTTCTCTGATTCAAGGTACTAAAACCTGAGAGGGGACAAGTGAATGTCACATTTAAATACCGGTACATTTCAGCATTATTGGACACAACTATTCTCCTAATGGTTCGATCCTCTTGGGATTTTGTTTCATTTAAGAAATTTTACATATATTACTGAGCTGCTTTCTGTTACATATGCTGACCTATTGCAGAAACAGTCATGGAATGAAAATAGTGCAAAAAGGATTTTTAAAAAATGTATTTGGATCAACTGAAATAACAGTCCATGTAGCATGGTCTCATGGTCTTTGGCAAATAACAATTCATCAACACATTTACAACACCTTATTTGAGAGTCACCAGAATGCTGTTATGTAGTGTGTTTTATATCTCTCCAGGTGTCATCATGGTGGGATTTGTCTTTGGATCCAAACGTTTTGGCTTCAACCCTGACAACATGGCCACGCCAATGGCAGCCAGCTTTGGGGATCTCCTCACTCTCGCCTTGCTGGCTGGCTGCAGTTTTTTTTCTTACTCCAACATAGGTAATAATGATGAAGACTGTCACATCAAACTCTCTCTCAAAAAATGTATTTTTATTTTTTTTAAAAAGGAAATTAAAACAATTATAGGGTAATGAACAACAATAACCCTTCATTCCTAAGTGAAGTCATTCCCATATGAACATTCTTCAAATTAAAAGATGAACATATATAGAAACAAAAATTGAAGGGGCAAACTATAATCTCACTTAAGGAATCAAACTGGCTCTGTGGTGGCTGTAAACAAAGATTCAAGGAAAGGTTTTGGAGCCTTTTAATTATTTTGCCCTGGCTATGTGAGGCTGTTTTAAGGTTCCCACGTCTCTTCTCTAATCTCAGCCAAATGCTTCTCTCTGCCTTTGGCTCCAACATAGTAGCAAGATTTTGGCAAAAACATGCAGTTTTGTTACATATCAGCTGGTCAGGAAATTGTGTCCTGGAACAGGTTGGACCATCTGTTTCACTCCAGCCATCAGAGTGCATATCTGGCATTGTGCAGCGTCTCATGTTGACACACAAGAAAGAGAATCACAAGAGGGTCACCTGAGCTGACCTCCTCAGCAGCTGCACAGTTGCATCTAACTCCCCTGTAAATACTCTCATTTCTGCCAGTTTTAACTGATTGTGAAGCAGAGTTCACAACCGAAGGAGCATCAGTTCACAAAAGTGATGATTTCATTTCTTCTGCAGATTCCTATCCTTCGGTGTTGTACCTGGTGGCGCTCTTCTGTTTGTGTCTGGTTCCTCTTTGGGTGGTCATTGCTTCAAAACATCCAGCCAGTCAGGCTCTACTCCACACTGGTTGGACACCAATCATCATAGCTCTGGTTATCAGCAGGTGCTGACTTCACTGACAGGGATTAAGATATAGGGTTAAAAATGTAAATTATATTACCTTATAATAAATTGGATTGTTTTCCCTCTCGGCTACCAACACCACTACTAATAATGATGATTATGTTGATTTTAATCCTATCTGGTTTACCCAAACTATCATTAAACCTGTTGATATGACTGATATAAAAATCTGCTAAACGATTGTTATTAGAACACTGGCTAAAATGTTTCAGTCCATTTATCAGATTTCTGGAGCACACCAGATAATGATTGGATTTTAATGTTTATGTAAACAGGCCCAGTCGTTCTAGTTGGGCAGGTAAACCTGTATTTTTGTTTGTATTCCATTAAGTATTGGAGGACTCATTCTGGAGAGGACTGTGTCAGATCCAAACCTGGCAGGAATCATAGTTTATGCTCCAATCATTAATGGTGAGTCCTTTTAAGAGTTCCAAATTTATTAGAGTCTTTTCTTTAGAATGTACCAAACCTTTTAATCTAAAATTCAGCCAAATGTCATATAACGAAGAATGAAATCTCCCCGTCAAGTTGGCGAGCCAGCCAGAAGCTTAGAAGAGTCAAGTCCAAAAAGTTTATTCTCAAAACAGAGATGCGGTACAACAGAGAAAAACGTGAGCATTCCCGAGGGAGTTGCAAGGAAGAACTCTTTCCCATCATTAATTTTTATTGGTGCCAGGGATGCTTTGGTTTTTTAAACATAACAGGTGCAGACTTCGTTAGTTCTTCCGTAACAGTAACCTCCTGGCATTAATGGCTTCATACAGTGTTTTATGTTCATTGTTATCACATCTCATACATCATTGAGACAGCTGTGTACAGATAAGTCTTCATCAATCACTCATTATGACATTTGCCAGATCATCATTAGAGCAGAGACTTTCGTTATCCCGTAGACTTCATGTCTCAAGGTCTTCTCTTAATATAACACAGCTAATTAAAAAATAACATAACCTTTCTAAGCCAAGGAAATAATATACTACACCTGTTAGGCAGCAATGCAGGAAAATTTAGTCCAACTTGATGAAGACAGCCTTGCTCAGGGTTGAACATAATCTTGTATTACGTTTCTTGCAGCAAGGAGCACTGTCAATGAAGCACGCAGGTTGACAAAGTTGTCTGGGTTTCAAAGGGCCATCAGACAGCTGATATTTTACACATACATTGCCACCCTTATGATATATTAAGCATGTTTCAGTGTCCGAGAATCACGATGTTGTCCTCTTTCACCTCAACTCCACATATCCTCTCATCTTCAGACAGGATGAGATTGGATTTTTTTTTTTTTTTCTATTTAGGTATTGGTGGAAACCTTGTCTCCATCCAGTCGAGTCGTATTTCTACTGGATTACACCTGAATTATCTGCCTGGAGAAGTTCCTGCAGATAGAAGGAAGTGCTACAACCCTTGCTCCATTTTCTTTGGCTCAGGTAAAACACTCAGGCACACAAACACACTCCACCACGACCATCTAACACATAGCATTCTGTGACAGGATTAAATCATCGATCGGCTCAGATTCTGCTCCTCCTGGTGATCCCTGGCCAGTTGATTTTTTTATATTCTTCACACCTGATGAAGGGAGCCAAAACAATGCCAAGTTTTCTCTTGACAGCTGCCTTTTTGGCTGCCTCTGTAATTCAGGTGAGTGTGTTGTGGCTTTTCCTCTCTGTCTGATTACTTAATAAACTCTTTTCCTAAGTCAGAATGCCTATGCCAGTGCCAATGGGTTGAAGCAGAGTTGCCACGACGAAGTTGAATAATGAGTCAGGGTCAGCTGGTTTACGGTCCAATGATGGTTTATTTGTCATTTGACAATTCACCATGCATGAGAAGTAGCCCGGGTTAAGTCGGAAATCTAGCAAGAAATCTCCAGCTTTTATACAATTTGGAGCCTGGGTTTACTCCTCCCCGGGCTCCTCCTTCTATTTAGCCATTTTTCCCCGTTTTCCACCATTATGTACTTTTTGGTATTCTTATCAGAGGTTAGGTGTACTTTGCCATGTTTTTTTAAACAGACAATGTCCTTTAGCCATTCCCACTCCTTGGAAACCCCCACTTTCAGGCCATGAACAAACAAAGACCTCTTGGTTACTATCACAATCAGGCCTATTAGCACAAAGGTAAACATTGCAACCGTAAAGAAGGAAAATGTTAACATGGAAACTTAGTCTGGAAAGGCAAACATTGCAACCGTAAGGAAGGAAAACATTAACATGGAAATTTTCCTTTTACCCTTCACTACAAGTGATCCCCTTTAACCCTAAGAAATAAAAAAGCACCCAAAAGCATAAAAACAAACAAAAAAGTATCATCACACATGGCTTGTTAAGTCAGCTGGGTATTGTAGTCCAAAGAATGTTTGGCATTATTTGATTTAGGAGTTTCTCCCCTTTCATAAGACTATAAACATGGCGGCTGTCAGTGGTCACTTATTTCTTCTTTTGGCGACCTCGTGCAAAAATATTATTTTTTATCTGGGATTATTATGAGTGTGATTTTCATTAGATTTAGTATAATTTAAATGTTATTAGCTGCCTTACTGTGTCAGCCATGTTTGTCTTTCAGGTCTTTTCCCTCCTTTGTGTAGCTGACTGTATGGTCCACTGTCTTTGGCGGCGGGGTAAAGACCCAGATAGTTATTCGATACCCTATCTCACAGCCCTTGGAGACCTACTAGGGACTGCTCTCCTCTCTCTTGTTTTTCTCATCCTCTGGTGGGTTGGTGATCACGGAAGTCTATGAAGTAACACTCAAAACAACTATTAACTGATGTCGATGTACATATTTAGAAATATTCATTGCAGCTGGAAGCATCTGCTGTGGAAAATTCTGTCCAGTGAGAGTGAAATAAAGATGATTCAGATCAGAGAAACAATAATGTGAATATTTTTATTTGAGGTCTCAAAGACACTGGTCAGAGTGCAGAATGCAGAATTCAGCCTGGGTGAGAGTGCACTGAGGTACAGAAATCTTGGAGCTTTTATCCTCATCTTCTCGAATCACCTTGGTCTTTTCCCAGAACTGGCTAAACAATGGTACGATTTAGATGCAGTCAAACTGCAACAGATTGGTACATAGGCACACACTAAGCTACTGTAGTGTTTTTCCCTTAGCTTAAAAGATTTCTATTTTTGTTCAGCATAAAGACAAGTGGTTAGTGTAATTTGTCATATCAAGAATAGGGGCTCAAAATATGTAGATTATGTTTTAAGAGAGTTGTTTCAATGTAGATCTGGTTAATGTCTCCAGGAGCATCACCTGAAGTCATATGTATAACCGTCTCAATAATGTATGAAGTGTGATAGGGGTGTATACTGCATGACGTCATTTGCGTCTTGTAGTCCATCAATGTCAAAGTGTGATAGCTACAGAGACAAGAAGACTGCACCTGTTTTTTTTTTTTTTTTTTAAACAAAAAACAAAGGGAAGCACTCCCAACACTAATAGAAATGACAAATGGAAAAAAGGAGATTTGGTATATTTCTTCTGGTGATCGTAGAGATGTGCTGATGAAAAAGGAATCTTCGTAGACACCGACTTGGTTATGAGAAATGTTTATTGGAGAGAACAGTCAGGCATCAATCGAACACTGCAGATTGTCCGAGGAAGGTTTCGTGGTCCTGATGGTGAAGATCTCCGAAGTGCTTTGTTCGGTAGACCCTTATATATGGTTAAGTAAACACATTCCTTTCTTGTGACCCCTGCACTCCTTTACAGCACCAAATCATGAGCACATGAAAAACATAGGTGACAGGACACAGATGGAACATGTTGATATGGTGCCAGGATGGGTGAAGAAGAAGATAAGGTCTCTAAAGCTAAGATCCTCAAAGGTCAAAAGTCAGGATCTGCTAGGGATCAATACACATTCTCTGGACCCTACAGAGACACAAACAAGGAAGATGTCACCATTTTGGGCACCAGTAGACAAGGTTTATGGTGAAGTCATATCAAAGTAATCCACTGTTGTGTTTTTTTCTCTATTTCTAATTACTTTAACAAACTTACACTTTTCTTAGGTTAGAATGCCTATGCCAGTGCCAATGGGTTGATGTAGAGTTACCGCAACAAAGTCGAATGATGAGTCAGGGTCAGCTGGTTCACGGTCCAATGATGGTTTATTGATGATTCACAATTCACCATGCATGAGAAGTAGCCCGGGCTAAGTCTGAAAACTAGCAAGAAATCTCCAGCTTTTATACAATTTGGAGCCTGGGTTTACTCCTCCCCGGGCTCCTCCTTCTCATTATGCAATTTTTCCCGTTTTCCACCGGTATCAGAGGCTAAATGTGATTTTCCATATTTTTTTTTTTAAACAGGCAATCTCTTGCTTACGTGGACAACCTCTGAAACCCCCTGTATTATCAACATTTTTAGGCCTTTATCATCATTTTTCTGCCCAGTAAGCATAATAGAAAACTTTTACAATCATACAGGGGTTGATCAGCAAAATTGATTAGACACTTAGTCTGGATAATCATTGATCGCGGACACCAATCATCAGATGATCTCTTGACCTGCCTGACCATGCTTACACAGGCTTTTAGAAACCTTTACCTTTTACTACACCACCAATCGAAACATATATAGGAAAAATAGGCATAAGGGGTGATCCCCTACGCCCAGATTTCAAGGAATAAAAGAGAGACACAGACACAAATTTTTCAGTTCTTCCTTGGGATAGCTCACATTTCTTCTCTGTTGTCCCATCGCTGTTTTTGAGAATAAACGTTTTGAACTTGACTCTTGGAAGCTCCTGTGTTCATTTGGACTTGTGCATTTTTCTGATCACAAAGAGGAGGGAATCTTCCTGTCACTACATTCTGGAACGTAAAACCAATACATGGCCTTTACTTCATCAGGGGTCTTTCCCACAGATAACCAGAACCCCAGCTACATCTGGGGTTTTTTTCCTCATGGTAACGAGGCATGTGAAACTATACTAGTTGCATTTACAACTATAATTTAGCTTTGAGTTAAGTTATAATTTTACTAGGACAATTAAGTAGTGGGTTTGATCTGGATAAAGGAATCATAATTACGTTATTGCCATCAATTTACATCAGCCTGGATTAAAGGATGAAGACAGTGCTTAAATCTCTTAATACTTACACATATTCTTCATCATCAGTCATGTGTAGCTTTAGCTAATCAGGTTCTTGACCAATGTAAGATTAAATCATCTGATAAGAACCAGATTTATACCTAACCATGTAGTAAGACTTGTCTTGTTGGATCGCAATACCTCTCGTGTGTCACTGCTAATCCGTGTGTTCTTTGAATGAAGACTTCAAGAAGAAAAATGCCAATTTCAAAATGTATTTAGCCATAGAACCAATTCAAGATACACCCTACATGGATCCCAGCATGTCACCCATCCCCCCGACAGGACTATCCTTCACATCTGGCCAGGTGAGGAGAGAGCTGGAGAGGCTCAACCAGAGGAAGGCTGCCGGACCAGACGGCATCAGCCCACGAGTGCTGAGGAACTGCTCCAGGCAGCTGTGTGGAATACTGCAGCACCTGTTCAACCAGAGCCTTCATCTTCAGAGGATCCCAGTGCTTTGGAAGACATCCTGCCTGGTCCCGGTGCCAAAGAAGACCCATCCTGTGGCACCGAGTGACTACAGGCCAATAGCACTGACCTCCCACATTATGAAGGTCATGGAGCGGCTGGTGCTGTCACACCTCAGACCTCTGGTGAGCCCCTTTCAGGACCCTCTGCAGTTTGCCTATCAGCCCAAGGTGGGGGTTGATGACGCAGTGATATACCTGCTGCAGAGGGCTTACTCCTCCTTGGACAGACTAAACACCACAGTGCGGGTCATGTTCTTCGACTTCTCTTCTGCCTTCAATACCATCCAGCCAAGACTGCTGAGGGCGAAGTTGGAGAAGATGCAGATGGATGCTCCCCTTGTTTCTTGGATCGAGGACTACCTGACAGGTCGGCCACAGTTTGTGAGACTGCAGAGCTGTGTGTCCGACCCCCTGATGAGCAACACAGGAGCTCCTCAAGGAACTGTGCTCTCCCCATTCCTGTTCACCACCTACACAGCCGACTTCCAGTACCACTCTGAGACATGTCATCTCCAGAAGTACTCGGATGACACAGTCATAGTCGGGTGTGTGGAAAATGGACAGGAGGATGAATACAGGGACCTTGTGGAGAGTTTTGTCAGGTGGAGCAGGGAGAACCTTCTGCAGCTCAACGTGACCAAGACGAAGGAGATGGTGGTGGATTTCAGAAAAAGCAAGTCCCCACCCTCCCCAGTCTGCATCAGTGGGAAAGAAGTGGAACTAGTCCCATCTTACAGGTTCCTGGGCGTTCAGCTGGACAATAAACTGGAGTGGTCCACAAACACCGATGCTGTTTACAAGAAGGCCATGAGCAGACTCTATTTCCTCAGGAGACTCAGGTCCTTCAGTGTTTGCAGCAGGATGCTCCACATGTTCTACCAGTCTGTCATGGCTAGCACCATCTTCTTTGCTGCAGTGTGCTGGGGTGCAGGCATTAAAGCAAAGGATGCCAACAGACTCAACAAACTCATCAAAAAGGCAGGGTCTGTTGTTGGCTGTAGACTTGATAACTTGGACGAGGTGGTGAGGGACAGGATGGTGTTGAAACTGCGGACAATCATGGACAGTCCTTCCCACCCCCTCCATAACACAGTGGACAAACTGAGGAGCAGCTTCAGCAACAGACTCCTGCAGCCTTGCTGCTCTAAGGAACGGTACAGGAAGTCATTCCTGCCGTCCGCCATTAAACTCTATAATTCACTCAAACCAACTCAACAATAATTGTGTAATGTTTATGCTGTAATTTTATTTCTAATTTATTCTATATTTATGTATATATGCTTATAATGCTTATAATATGTATATATTATATTATGTATATATTATATATATGCTTATAATATATGCTGTATGTATATATGCTTATAACATTCTAATCTTATCTGTATTTATTTTTTTTCTGTCTCTTTACTCTGCATACTGTGCTACTATAACTCAATTTCCCCACGGGGATGAATAAAGTCCATCTTAATCTTAATCTTAATCTTAATCTTAAATATTACAGAGCTCCGGGCCAGTTCATTACCCTACAATAACAGAGTCCATTGCCAGGGCATGAAGTCTGACAACCTAACTATCCCTTGGCCCAGTCTTTTATAGAAACACAGATGCAAATAATCAATGCTCATACAGTCCAATCTAGTCCTTCCGCTTGGATGACCTTGTCCTCTTCTTCCAGTCCCACTTGATGTTGGTACAGTCCTTCTTCTCCATTGTCTTCCCAGATGGCCAGATCAAAGTTCACATTCTTCATGCAAATACGCTTATCAACACCACAATACTGTCCCGTTTAACAATGGGTGTTTCACACCTCCAGCCTGACTCCTGAGATCTAAACAACAATCCTGTCAAAGGAATGTCTTTGATTTTTATTACACTTGCTAAAGATTCTACCATACCTAACTTCTAAAGTACAGGAACATATGGTAGAACACATAGTAACAAGATAAAGACAATTCTCTTCAGTCTCCAAAAGACTTAAAAGGTCTTCCAATTTGTTCATACAAAGAACAAGTCTTTGTAAAAGACAGACATTGAGAGAGACATGAACAGCAGTGTATGCACACATGCATTGCTGGTGTTGTATCGCAATATTCTCGAGTGTGTCACTGCCGATCCGCGTGTTCTCTGAATGAAGGCTCTAAGGAGAAAAATGCCAATTTCAAAATGTATTCCTTGTTCTCTGTTGTTTTTAACTGTTTCCCAGATAGCCAGCTCAAAGTTCATATTCTTCTTGCAGACAAACTTATCAACACCACTAAACTATGCTGCCTAGTTTTAAGATGGGTCGTTTAACAGTTTCAGCCTGACTGTTTCCACTGATTACACTTATCTAAACAACAGTCATGTCAAGGAAGGGTCAACTGACTGCTTAACTTTGCATTGACCTGCACTATTTCTTACTATTTATACATATGTCTTATTTTATTTATCTTATTCTAGTGTTGTCTTCTCTATGTTGAATGTTGCAGCGTCACACCAAGACAAATTCCTAGCTTGTGTAATACTGTGTACTACATGAACAATGGCAATACATCTGATCTGATTCTGAACTTTATTACACTTGCGAATGATTATATTATCCCTAACAATTAAACTAATTCTAACATAAAACAGAAACATATGCAAAAAACACAGAAAATTCTCTTCATTGATGGGGGCAGCAGAGACAGTTTTCTGTTTAAAAAGAAATAAATGAGTATCCAGTCTTCCCAGCGGGGGTGGGAGCTGCTGATCGTGAAACAGCGCCTCCGTGTGTCCGCCTCAAGCTGCTCGGATGAGGACAGGAGACTCCTCCCTCTATGTGACGTCAAGTGATGACGTTTTCAAACGGGGCCAAAAAAGTTGTCTCACCGTTAACCGTGTGATCGAAGTCGGCGTGAGCCCAATGTTTCCCCCTCACGATGATCTGATGCGGATTACTAACCTTGTAGGAACGCTCCAGTTTTTCTCGGAGGTGATCGCTGGAGGTCGAGCGTGATTTAAAAGTAAGTCAGTTCGCTGTTAGAAACAATTTAAACTTGGAATTCTGGTTTCGGCACGGTTAAATTTTAGGAGGGAATGAACGATAACAAAAAACCAAACCTTTTAAATTTATTGCCCTGTTTTTACTGCTGCTCTCGTTTTATTCAAGTTGGATCTAAAAAACCTTTTGGCAGCATCTGCTTCCGTATAGTCTCCAATAGCGCTGTTTTTAGTCGTTTTTCTGTGATTTATCTAGTGACCTGTAAGAACGATATGCCACTTCGTTTCATGTTTGATAATTTACATTTATTGTTTAACCCCGTTAGAATTTTACAGTTGTGGTTTTATGCTTTAAGGGAAAATGGTAAATAATGTGATTACATTGGCAGAGCTGAATCTGCTTACTCGTGTGTGTGTGCGTGCGTGCGTGTGTGTCTGTCTGTGTCTGTGTGTGTGTGTGTGTGTGTGGGGGTGGGGGGGTACCAGATGATTGTTGACAAACCAAAATCTTGAGAGCATTTTGCGCACACATCCGGCCTGCAGCTTCTCTCTGCAGCTTCTTCTTCTTCTCTCTCTCTTTTTTTTTTTAGCATGTTCAGTGTTTACACCACGCGCCTGGACGATGCTCTTTTGAGGGCTGAGATCTGTATTTTTCCTTAGCTCAAGAAAGGTTTAGTAATGTTTAAATAGCTTATTGGTATGTGAAGGATGTAAAATATCATACTTAAGGGGACCTGAAAATGTGAAAGCATGTCCTGAAAGGTGCCTCCGTTTCTGGGGAAATCTGGTTGCAATCACTTGAGGCCGAGTTGTTTATATATTGGGAAACAACTGTCTTGATGGATGATGTGCATGAGAAGACACTAAAATGCCACATGCAGATCAGAGGGTGTTCGGGGGAGAATATCTACAACGACACTGACCCAAGGATGAAAAACAAAGAGATGTAACCGGACACCAATAAAAATGAATCACTGGTGTAAGAAGAGACAAAGGGGAGGATACCACCATTCCAGACACCAATAGAAAGAGTTTATGATAAAATTATGTTAAAGTAATCCCCAATAAAAACAAAGGAAGTAGAGTTATATAAGCAAAATGGGGCGTGAAGGATGGTCCTCCAGAATTTAAGGTATAAAAGACAGACACAAGCGTAAAGTTTTAGTACTTAGGACTGCTCATTTTTCCTCTCTGTTATTTCATTTTTGTTTTCGTGAATAACCTTTTGGACTTGACTCCTCTAAGATCTTGTGCTCATTTTGGACTCAGACCATTTTTGATAATGAAGACGAGGAAAGTTCCATGTCAGTCTCCTCCAGGCAGGAAATGATAAATTCACTGCAGAAATGAGTAAAAGGAGGACAGGTAAAGAGCTGGTAAAGCATGAAGAAGAAAGCCCCAGGCAGAGCAATGGTGCTTGATATTACTTCTGAGTTATCAGTGACAGAATGACGCCGACCCCAGGTTTTATGTAAGGTTGCCAGTTGTTTGAAAAGCAGGAGTGACTCAGGGGAGAGGAACCCCAGTCAGTGACAGCTTTTGTCACAGGGATTAATATTTAGCTGTTTTTGCTGACCAATGTTTTTAGATATTTAGAGTTATTTTGTTCTTATTAGTAATTCTTTTTTCCCCATGAAGGTACATTTTTCTACACACAACCTTCCTGTGTATACAGTACTAGCAGAAATCCTCTTCCTTTTCAAACACATTGACTGTTTTGGCAACTAAAACTTTCAGAAAAAGTCCCAAGGCAGGGCACCACTTTTAAACATTCACTTTTACCTTTTCTACCTTGTGAGGGTGAAGTTTTAGTCACCTGTGCTGTCCGTCACTAGACTCAGATCAACCGCGCAAAAAACAGGTGGCCTTGCAATGGAGAGAAGAGCAGTTCAGGCTTCCTGTCTGCTCCGCTCGTCTGCTGCTTGCTCGCCTCTTTGATTGGTGCAAACAAGATTGATGTCAAACAGGACCTCACGACTTCTTGTCTCCTATCTACTTTTCCCATCTTTACGACCTCCTTGTCTTAACGAACAGGATACCTCTAAGTGCTGGTTATGTAAACAGCTCCAGCACTTATTTAAACATTCACACATTACTTTTTCTCAACAGCATTCCTCAAACACTTTAAATCTACACATCACAGCATCTAAACGATAATAGTGATAACAACAATTCTTCTCACAACCTTTACTTTGAAACCCAGCAAATCCTAGTCTAGGGAAATTCTGTTGAACTGGTGGCTGTTGCAGCATTGTTGTGGTTGCAGCATTGTTGTGGTATATTTCTTCAGGTGTTGGTCAAGAGTTGTTGATGAGGAAGGAATCTTTGTATACACTGACTTGGTTATAAGAGATGTTTAGATTCAGATTCAGGTCCTTTATTGTCCCACACCTGGACATTTACAGTGCAACAACAGCAAGAGCACGCAGAGAAAAATAAGAGTAGAATAGAATAGAATTTGGAATATACAAAGAGGATGTATATTTACAATAATCCAGGTAAATGGAGATTTCTTGCTAGTTTTCAGACTTAGCCCGGGCTACTTCTCATGCATGGTGAATTGTGAATCATCAATAAACCATCATTGGACCGTGAACCAGCTGACCCTGACTCGTCATTCGACTTTGTTGCGGTAACTCTACATCAACCCATTGGCACTGGCATAGGTATTCTAACTTAAGAAAAGTGTAAGTTTGTTAAAGTAATTAGACATAGAGTAAAAACCACAACACTAGTGTAGTGGCTTTTCCTCTCTGTCTGATTACTGAACTATGTTACACTTTTCTTAATTCTTATTACCTATGCCAGCATGCAGAGAGATCTCTGCCTATGCACAGTTCTGATCTTGTATAGCTGAAGGCCTCCAAGGCGTAGACACGGGACGTCTTCACAGCATGTGTTCGGTGCCTGCACAGCATGTGTTCTTGCTGGCGCCAGAAGTTGAATGACTGAGAACATCCCCCTCTCCAGTTGTTCGACGCAGGTCTCCTTTGAACACCAGGGGGGCGATGTTTCCCGTGAATGCATGAGGTGCGAAACAGGCTCATTTGCTCACCCAATCTCCATCACAACCTTCCTAATTTCCATTTCTTTTCCTTTCTTTTGCACTCAATTTGCATTACAAGAGGCACGGGCTCCAGATACTACATTAGCTTAATAGCATGTGATTTATGTTTCAAGTAAGTTTTAATCTGACAACAATGTGGTTGATGTATCCATGTGCACTCACCTGTCTCAGTGATAAGCGAAGAGTGTCCACCTATGTTGACGGTGCATGATGTGCACAAGTATTTGAGTCATGTACTGTCTATCAGTGTCATTCAATGATGACGGGGAGCGTCAGCCTCAGCCTTAACCGGACAACAGTTCAAGCCCTGTGTGTGTGTGTGTGTGTGTTTTAATAAAGTTTTAGCTTATGACTCCTCGTATATTCATCCTAAATAATCAACTTTAATCGTCATGATGTGGAAGTTTCCTCATCTTTGAGTTTAAAAAATGCACTGAGTCCTGAAGAGAATTATGTTTACCTTGTTACCATGTGTTCTTTGTGTTTTTTGCATGTGTTTCTGTTTTCTGTTAGAAGTACTTTAGAAGTTAGAGATGGTATAATCATTAGCAAGTGTACCCTTCCTTGACATGATTGTTGTTTAGACAGTTGTAATCCAGGAGGAAGTCAGGCTGAAGGTGTTAAACACCCATCATAAAACTGGACAGCAGAGTGTGTAGTGAAAAAGGGTAAAAGGCATAAGGCGTCAGAGGCAAAATGTGTGGTTTTAATATTTACCTTTTGATCTAGTAAGTAGACCTTGTGATTAAGGCAGATGAGTGTTTAAAATTACATATAGAATCATGAGAAGTTAAGCCAACATAACCTATGTGTGACCTATGTGTGACAACATTTAATCATCTCTTCCTTGGCCCATGATCAACATTTTCCGAGGTTATTCCATTTATAATGTTGGCAGAATGTCTTAGCCTTAGCTTAGCAAAATAGACCTCCTGTTCAGAAGGTACCTGTCTGCGTGTTGGTGCCAAAAAAAAAAGACACAGAGTACCATAAGTTATTGAAGATTAAAAGGATCAATAAGAATTTATTGAAGGTCAAAAATACATTGTAGTTATGGTGAATTTCTTCTGATGGTAACCGAGATTTGTTGATGAGGAAGGAATCTTCTCAGACACCAACTTGGTTTGAAGAGATGTTTATTGCAGAGAAAAGTCAGGCATCAAACGGATGCTGCAGCTTGTCCGTGGGAGTTCTCGTGGTCCTGATGGTGAAGATCTCCTCCAGACTTATTCCAGTAGCGCTCTTTTATACATCCGAGTAAACACATTCTTCTCTGATGGCTTCATAACACAGTCTAACCCACCAAATGATATAGAGTCCAATTATTACTAAATAGGAGGAAGGAGAAGGAAGGAGGAAGGCATCCAACATGACCCTGTAAAACATAAAGTCTCAGACATGAAACACCTGTGAGATAGCGCCAGATTGTCTGGAAAACAAGTCAAGGCCTTACAGATTTCTACGACCTTCACAGAATGGATACATAGCTGAAATACAAGTTGAATTCTTACAGAGTTGCAGAGAATAGATACATAGCCTCAGATACTACATATTATATTTCTTCTGGTGGTGCCCGAGAGGTGTTGATGAGGAAGGAATCTTCATATACAGTGTCGGTATATACTATACACTGACTTGATTATAAGAGATGTTTATTGGAGAGAGCAATCGGGTATCTATTGGACTCTGCAGTCTGTCCGAGGGAGGTTCCGTGGTCCAAATGATGAAGATCTCTGAAGTGCTTACCTCGATAACCCCTTCCTTTACAGTCAAGTAAACACATTCTTCTCTGATGACCTCATAACACAATAGCAAACCAAATGGCATTGAGTCCAGTTATTACCAAAAATGGAAGTAGCCTCATGGTATACATTCTCATGTGAAGAACAATCTGGGCCCAAGCATCCCTGCTTAGCAGCTCCTCTTACAGGAAAAACAAGACATCCATCACGAGCTTAAAGAAATGCAAACATCACAGGACATATGTGGAACATATCCTAATATGGCGCCAGGCTGGCTGTAAAACAAGTTGAGGCCTTACAGAGGTAAAGGCCTGCAGAGAATAGATACTGTGGTGAATTTCTTCTGATGGTAGGCAAGATGTGTTGATGAGGCAGGAATCTTCACAGACAACAACTTGGTTTGAAGAGATGTTTATTGGAGAGAACAGTCAGGCATCAATCGGACACTGCAGCTTGTCTGTGGGAGTTCTCGTGGTCTTGATGGTGAAGATCTCCAAAGTGCTTACTCCGGTAGCCCCTTTTATATGGTCAAGTTAACACATTCCTTTCTGATGACCTCATAACACAATATAGCCAACCAAATGGTATAGAGTCCAGTCCATTACAAGAAGACTCGGGAGCCTGTGGGCCCCAGGACTCCTTCACAGCAATTCCCCCCTTGGGGAATAACAAGGCATTCCATCACAAGCACGAGAAGACACTGGTGACAGGACACATATGGAACATGTTTGAGATGGTACCAGGATGGCTGAAAAAGAAGTTAAGATTTTCAGAGGTCAAGGCCTGCTGGGGATCAATACACATTCTTGAGAAACCACAACATGCTTAATATTAAAAAAACAGATATTGTGGTATCTCTTGTGTTTTGTGGAATTCTCCTATTTCATCTTTAATTTTCCTTAATTATTTCTTTAATTCTTCTCTTTAATTTCTCTTTAATTATTTCTCTCTAAGGGATAAAATGGTTTCATTGACTAAAAAACCAAGACGTACCTGGTAGGTAGGCCAGTTTAATGAGCGCTGTCACTTTAAGTAGTGTCTGCACTTTGTGCCCATATTACTGCTTCTGACTTGTTGAAAAGGAAGCGGGAGATTTCAGTTGTATAAGCGACCTGTCAACATTCTTACCCGGTGTCCGGCTGCTTGGTGAGTTTTATTGGGTTTCTTACTTTTCTGGTGGCTTTGTCATCTGCTGTCATGTAGGCTACTGCTGTGCTGTTGGGTCTACTTGGTAAAGCTAATGATAAGTTCTGGATAAGTCTTGGGTTTGTTTGGTATACTTGTAGAACTGTCATTGTCTCCATGCTCCCAAACTTAAATATTGATATTGTGATGTTGTTAATGGATATGGATTTGGTGTTTGACTGTCTTTCTGAAGCTTTAAATGTTTGTTCAGATTGCATTTTCCCATGCTTTGGAATGTTTGATTGTTTGACCAGCTTGTAGCAAGGATTTCTACTTCCTAGTTTGCCTAGTGGTTTCTGGGCGCTGTAGTCCAGCTGTATTTCCTTTGGAGAGACAGATGCTATTGGGACTGCTGCTGGGCTATATCAGATTTGCCTTTGAGACATACATAAATGCTTGGGATTTGCTACTTTGAATGTTATTAATGTGTTTCAAGATTTCATTTGCTGCTGATATTTGATGTTTGATATTTGAATATGATGCATAATATGTGTGAAGTATTTAAAATGCATTTTTTCACTGACATCATGCTATTGAACTTTTATGCCCTATCAGGATACAAAATGAATTAGTCGTATTTTGAAACATCTGGTGTAATGCTGTTTAATATTGCGATGTGTATGTAAATGCTGGAAAGTTAATTGTTTAACTTCAATGTCAGAGTTTTGGTTATTGGATGTTTTCAAGTCTTTTTTGAGAGTTCAGATTTCATGGCAATTTCTGTTTCAGGACCTTATTCACCACTTCCAAATGATGTCTGGATGGAATTCAAATCCACTTTTGACAAGATTACTTCAAGAAGAAATCACTGAAGACACCATGGGCATGGAATCTCCTCGGACCTACGTTAATGGAGGCAGACCGCCAGTTACCTTTCATTACACGGGAGCTGTTTCTCTCTTGCCAGCTGCTGAAAATACTAGCAGTTGTAATTATTACCAGTTGCAAAATAGCAGTCAGCAAAGTTCTTTGGTGCAAAACCCTAATGGACTTCAAGTCATCAATGAAAGCAATGTTTACCCGGATTCTCAATTCATAAATTCCCGTCCGCCTCATTCTTATGTACAAAAACCAAATGCTGACTCCTTGCAGCAAAGTGGGCCAGTGCACCTGAACCCCCACGGTGTGGTACAGCAGACACCGACACAATACCACTCAAGCAATGTTACGATGCACAACCGTGACGTGAACATTTTACGTACTGGTGACACAAGCATGACAGCTCTGATGTCTGGTGCACCAACAACTACCTCGCTTTCTCAGCAACAGAGGGTTGACACGTGCCACAATAGGTCTTCCCTTACACACAACAATCAAAATGTTTACAGTCGCTGTAACAGGGGAAATGAAAACTGGCAACAAATTTATTATTCCCAAAGAATCCAAAGCTACATCAAGAAATTGCAGAAGCACAGAAGAGATGGCCATTGTGAGATCAGGCAAAGCCAACAGGGCGTGCCGGTTTCTCACCAGGGTCAGAGAACTCAACAGCACCCACCCCCACCATACACCACGTCCCATTCAAAAGAAGCCATCAAGCAGCATGACAGGGAGAAGATCCTTTTAGGAATGACAGAGGATCGAAGAAGTTCCTATCCAATAAATCAAGTCAACTGTTCTCCAACTAACAATACCTCACTGTACAGAGGAGTGCAGTCAAAAATGAACCAGCCCATGGAAACAAACACCTCGAATGCAGGTCAACCTTCAATGTATATTCCTGTACAATCATTAACTGAATCCATCCCTGTCATTACACTGAAGCAGAACATGGCACTTTCATCAGAGAATGGCTCTTATGTTCGACTCAACTTGCTCGTGGTTGATCAAAACAATTCATCGCCACACTCTTCCGCTCTGGACACTCTTCCATCAGCCACGGAAGACACCTGCTCTCTCAGCACGCCTCCTGGCTGCACAAATTCAAGAGCCATCGCCGTTGTGCAGCCGCTGTCTCAAAGCTGTCAGGTCTTCAGCGAGCAGCAAGCTGTTGAAGCTGTCAGTGATAAATCAGGAGCCACCACTTCTTGTAATTCCCCCGCAGAAGTCGTAGATAAAGCAGCATGTACACAAGAATTCAACTCCAGACCTGTGGATAAGATGTTCGAGGACCAGAGTGATGCACAAAAGTCTCCACCGTCTGTGTCCAGAAGCCAAAGTTGTGAGTCTTCAGATGATCCGAAGAGCTCCATTTCAGAGATTTCCTCAGGTCTGACAGTCTCCTGGACAATTAAAGAGCTACAGCAATTAATACAGGTTGAAGAAGATGCTCAAAAAAGGTCTCGTGATTGGCCAGTTGATTGTTTTTTTAAAGTGCAGCAACTTTTTTTAGACAATTTCAGAACGCGGCCAGCAATTGATGATTTGTTATGTTTTGTTGCAGAGTGTCAAATGTTCTTGCAAAAACATAAAAAGACAGACTTTGTAGTAACACAGTTCAAGCCAGGCTTTGAAAACCAACATGAACACTATCACATCCTCAAAGATAATGACCTGTATTCAGAAACGCCCTACAGATCCTGCTGGTTGAACAATAACCTCCAGCTGGATGATATCCATAAAGAGTTTGATCTTCCATCATGTCTGAGGGGCACTGGCCTCAACAGCCAGGTGGATCTCCTCGCCACAGCCAGTGGTGCCCCTGGTCAAAAGTTCAGTGAAGCTTCTGAGGAAGACTTGCCACAGACTGAACCCAAACCGGTAGAATCTGATGTGAAAACGCAGGTGGAACCCAAGCAAGCAACGTCTCATGTGGGGAGGCAGGTGAAACCCAAACTGATAAAATTTCATGTGTGGAGGCCGCTGAAACCCAAAGTGATGGAATGTAATGCGGGGAGGAAGGTGAAACCCAAACTGGTAGAATGTGATGTGGGGAGGAAGGTGAAACCCAAAGTGATGGAATATGATGTGGGGACACAGGCAAAGCCCAAACTGGCGGCATCTGACGTGGAGACGCAGCCCTGCTCTGTTGAATCTAGTCCGATTCAGGCTCCTTCTCCTGACAACACACAAGCTAGTGATTCAGATGACCCCTTCCTCTCATTTGAAATCCAGGTTTTGCCTCCAGAAGAAGCTAAATTGATCTATGAGCAGACAGAAAGTCCAGAGCACCACAGTGACGTTGCAAGCATTGAGAATCAGGAATGGGATCATGAGCCAGTGGAAGACGCCTGTACTTCCGTGGCGAGAGAAAGTCCTGACATCAGTGATCTATTCAATGAGACAGACGACACCCCAGACTCTCCGATAGAAGAGGTTTGTTGCCTTTCGAGGCTGGTGGGAAACATAGTCGAATCAAACCTGCCTTTACAAAAATGTCAGTGCGGCTCTAAGCAATCGGTCGAAGCCGTCATCGACCTAACTAAAGATGACACCAGTCATGATTCCGACACTGAAACAATGAAAAGTTCAGAAAAATGTAATTGTGAAGTGATCATTTTAATAGAAAACAAAGAAGACAATCCCTGCAGCACCGATGCTGATGTTTCTTTGGACCCTGAAATGGACATCAACACCATTGCTGATTCAGTGAGCATCCAGTCAGTTAGCTCCGCTGGTCTTGACAGTGACGTCGAGGTATCCAGCCCCATATCGGAAGGTGAAGAGAACAAATTCTCTGGTGTATCATCAGACTCATCTGTGGAAACTGAAGAACAAACTCGAGTCTGTACAACTGAACCCCGGCACAACTGCACCACTGGCAACAGTGAAAATGAATGTAAGTCGGGGAGACGCGCTGTTTCCCTTATAAAGTCAAGCTTATCCAACCTCCCCGCTGAGGCAGAGGTTGCAGTGGATCCAGCTCGGAGGAAACAATTAAAGAACCAGAAAGATGCACAGCTGATGCTGTACGGATCAGTACAACAGGCGCCTGTAAATACTGGCCAAAGAGAAAGACGCTTTTCACCTGATGGCAGTGTGTGTGCAATTTCAAAGCCTCCAGATGTTATCTCTGTGCCCCTCCGTTCTTTGAAGAGGCACTTAGAAGACCCTCTTCCAGTTCAGGAACAATCAGCCAAACACAGGATTTTCGAAATTTGGAGGAAGAGTTTTCCAGTAACCCCACTGAAACAATCGACAAAAAACACACAGAAGCCTGTTTTATCAGCCGCGGCTAAAAAGAAGATGAAGGATTCTCCGGTGACGAAGATGAGGTTGAAGCTGCTGAAATCCAGCCTGAGACACAAAAATGTCTCCAAGCGCAGGAACCAACAGCATCAGTCCAGGTAATTTACGCCATTCACACTTCAATGAAAGACAATTTTCATTATGCACCAGTTTATTGGACCATGCCAATAAAAACAAAAGATAAAGAATATAATATAAATGTGCTCTGTATGGAATGGTGGGGATTGGCTCTGGAAAAGGTAAAAAAAAAATATATATAATTTTTAATTTGTATTATTCTCCTGTGTTGCAGGTGCGGCCCACTCGGAGACGTTTTGGAAACTACAAAAGCAATCAACAGTGACCTTCTTGGACACTCGTCCGGTTGAAATGTCAGACACATCTGGAACAGCATTAAAGCGACAGATTCATTTTATGAATGTAACATGTTGAATGTGAACGTCAGGGTTAACGAAGATCGACGCACCTTCTTAATTGCATTTCAAAATGTCGCAAAAATAAGCAGTGTGACTTTTTCCAGTTTACATTTCCTCCTCTCGTGGAGTCAGTTTGGTATGTGTACTTAAAGTTATGTATATATATATTTTTTATAACTATACTTTTTATACCAAGCTGAATGTTATCCTGTGCATATTTTCTACAATAAAAACATAAAAATATTGTTGAACATTTACTTCAGTTGAAAGAGGCTGCAGTTTAAACAGGACCCAGAGATGTTCAGATTGATGACATAAAGGTTATAGATAGATTGCCGGGTTTATGAACAAATTAAGAATAATGATCAACGTGATTCATCTAACATGTATTCTGGACTCAAACAAAAACTGCTGATGTCAACAAGAAAAGCCACACCAAGAGAACAGACAAGATTGTAATGAAGCCCTTCCTAAGCAGATGCTCCGCAGCAGTTATTTATTCTGATTTGCTGTGCAGATGAACAAGAAAGCATTTTTCACCAGACACACTGGCTCACTCTTTTTCTTGCAGGCAAACACATTTTTTCAATGAGCTACCAAAATGCTGCATTTTATTTAAAGAATTGTGGATGGTAGAGCCAAACTCTGCTGCAGGTCAGTCCATAGTTCTCCTCCTTAACAGACTCGGGCAGCTCGTACTGTACCAGCGGGCGCAACAATCCACGGATGTCGTGGCTCTGGAACTGGGCTCTCCCCGGGTCCCCGATCAAGACCCTGGTACCGTGAGTTCTGACACAATTGTCTAACCAGGTGTGAAGGCTGGTGGCGAGAGCTTCGTCATAGAACATGTCGCCCAGGAGGATCAAGTCGACGCCCTGGATCTGGGAAGCGATCATGTTTTCAGACACACAAACGGGTGGTTCCAGGCTGTTCAGCTCAGAGTTCATTTGTGTGGCGATGGCTGCAACTGCAACACAAAACAGCAAATTGGTAATATTCTGCCATGTAAATAGCCTAATAGCTTAAGTTTTCTATGCAACCCACCAGTCCATGTTTTTATAATAATATTACGGTGTGTCTCATCAGTAACCTTTTACACATATCAAATATAAATATTAGAGTGACACTGACATAAGTATAGTATATTGAGTATATTTAATAAATCGACAGTGCAGAACAATGTGAGACTAAATGATATATTATTGGTTTTTATCAAGACTGTTGTTAAACGTTTGTATATTCCTCACATACAAAATAATCTATTTAAACATCACATAGCCTTTTTTGAGCTGAGGAAAACACACAAACATTACATAACCATTTGAGCTAAGGAAAAAATACACTAGATATTTTTTTGATTTATGTTTAAACACAAAGAGAGGAGAATGTGACCGAGTATCTACACAGACATATTGGTAAAAGGGTTTATGGCTGATTTGGGTTAACTTTTATAGTATTTTCTAAAGAAAATGCTGATGACTGGACACATACCTTCGTCTATATCGTTGGCAATTACATGAGCAGCTCCACAAAGTTTTGCAGCGATGGCGGAGGCTCCACAGCCGCTGCCCACATCCAGAACCGTTTTCCCCTGACACTCATCGGGATTATCCAAGAGGTACCTTAATGCAGATGTTGCCAGATTAGAGAACAGACACTCTCCGCCAAATGGGGCAGTGCAATTACCTTGACAACGCTTGTCCTCCTGGCCAGTATATGGCCCAGTACGGGTCATCAAAAGGCCAAAGTTCAGGTCTTTCTCGCCAAAAACGACAATTTGAGGTCAACAAGCGCAATTTGACCTCGGGTGTCAGGCTGAGCTGCCCTCCTGTCTCCGTGTTCTCCGAAATAAATCTTCTGATTGACTCATTAGACTTAAATCTCGCCTGTTCAAACGTTTTAACAAATGTTTTAAAACACTGACTGTACCTCTGTGGCGAAAATCGTCCCAACATAGTTTCGTTAGTGAAAAAACCTTTCAGGCCTCATTTGATTTCTGTGCTTCACATATTGTGATAAAAAACAGTTTCGTGACAAGAACAATATACATCTATATCTACATTCATCTCCTCTGACAACAATAAACATCAGACGGACGGATATTGCAGGGGGACAATCGTATCGTCGATGTCGGCCGACCTGCTGAAAACTGGATTCAAAAAACGTTCCTATGAAAAAAAGGTTCCTACTATTTTCAAGACCCCCCATCCCTTTTTATTATATTTCATTGGTATTTTTTCTGTCTACAAAATATACCACACGTAACATCGACTAGAAAAAGCGACAACAGTCAAACCTTGGAGAAAATGGATCTAAGTAGCACAGCAAATGTTTAGACCTTCGTCACACCCATTCGTAACACCTTTTAAATTAAGATTACAACATATGTGGAAAAGGTCCGAAAAAGATTGTTCCGTTCCTTAAATTCATGCTAGAGCAGTCTATCTTATAACGTTTAATTCATATACTGTATTTATGCAAATAATATTATGAAGCATATTTTGTCTCAGTTTATAAAAGTTTGCAACCTTAGAGGCATCTGGAAAAGCAAAAGCCTATAAGGGGAGGAAGGAATGATGCAACATCTTTCCTGGAATTAAAAGTGTTAGTTTATGTTTTTAATAGTTTATGTTTTAAGAGAGTTTTAATCTAATGAGGATCTGGTTAATGTCTCCATGAGTGTTAGCTGAAAGTATTGGTGTGGAGATTTCCTGGTCTTGTAGTGAAGGGTAAAAGGAAAGTTTCCATGTTAATGTTTTCCTTCTTTACGTTTGCAATGCCATGTTAATGTTTAGTTCCCAGTTTCCAGACTAAGTTTCCATGTTAATGTTTTCCTTCTTTACGGTTGCAATGTTTGCCTTCGTGCTTATAGGCCTGATTGTGATGATAACTGTAGTGAAAAAGGGTAACAGGCATAAGGCAACAGAGGCAGAATGTGTGGTTGTTGTATTTAACCTTTGATCTAATGAGTAGACCGTCGTAGTTAATGAGTGCAATGGATAGACCCTTTTAGTTAATGATTAGACAGGTAAAGCGTATGAGAAATGTATACGAGTCATTGTCACTGTTTGAACACCTGCTGTATGTATGCATGTCACTATTTGATGTACGCATGTCACTGTAGTGAATGTTTGCTATGAGATGGGAAGTCCGGGAAAGTTATCAGAGGGTTAAACAAAAGATGGGAGGCTGCCTGTTTGAACAGGAAGGTGCCTATTTAAAAAAACCATGTAAGGTACACCTGACTTCTGATAAGTGTAATAAACGGTACTTAATGGTGGAAAATGAGTAAAAAATAGCTAACCAGAAGGAGGAGTCCGGGGCGGGGTAGCCCCAGGCTCCAAATAGTATAAAAGAAGGGCAATTTGTGTCAAAGATCAGACTTAGCCCGGGCTACTTCTCATGGATGGTGAATTGTGGATCTGCAATAAATCATCATTTGGATCGTGAACCAGCTGAACCTGACTCATCATTCGACCCTGTTGTGGTATCCCCGCACTCTGATTCGTTTTACACTGGCATAGGTATATTGACTTAATAGAAGCATAAGTTTGAGTGTTCTAGCGTAGGGGAAAATCCACTACATAACCAAGAGGTCTTTGTCTGTTCATGGCCTGAAAGTGGGGGTTTCCAAAAAGTGGGAATGGCTAAAGGACATTGTCTGTTTAAAAAAACATGGGAACGTACACCTAACCTCTGATAAGAATACTAAAAAGTACATAATGGTGGAAAACGGGGAAAAATGGCTAAATAGAAGGAGGAGCCCGGGGAGGAGTAAACCCAGGCTCCAAATTGTATAAAAGCTGGAGATTTCTTGCTAGTTTTCAGACTTCTCATGCATGGTGAATTGTGAATCATCAATAAACCATCATTGGACCGTGAACCAGCTGACCCTGACTCATCATTCGACTTTGTTGCGGTAACTCTACATCAACCCATTGGCACTGGCATAGGCATTCTAACTTAAGAAAAGTGTAAGTTTGTTAAAGTAATTAGACATAGAGGAAAATCCACAACAGTCTTCATGATCAGAAAAATGTCCAAATGAGCAGAGGAGTCAAGTCCAAAACGTTTATTCTCAAAAACAAAGATGGAACAACAGAGAAGAAACATGAGCAATCCCAAGAGAGTTCCAAGGAAGAGCTGAAAACCTTATGTCTGTCTTCTTTCATGTCTCTTCTTTCCCACAATTCATTTCTATTGATGTCAGGAATGCTTCTCCTTGTTTTGTTTTTTAAATAACAGGTACAGGCCTCTTTAGTGTTTCTGTTACTATCAACCCTGGACAGTAATTGGTCAGCACATGGCGCTAAAGATTTCGTACAGTATTCGGTATTCACTGTTATCACACTTCATACATTATCGAGACAGTTGTGTACATTTATAACCTCAGCTGGCACTCATGTGACATTGGCCAGATCATCATCAGAGCAGAAACCCTAAACTTAGGGTTAAACTTAGAGTTACATGCAAGCATATGCTGAAGTATTTTTAAGTGTAGGTGACATAGAAAAACTTTCACCTCATTAATCTGAACGGTCAGCACAGACTCCTTTTTCTTTGGTTTAGACTTGCCACAAGGTTCTGTTCAGTGATCGGTTGGCTGCTTAATCCCGGTTGCTGTTTACAAATTTTGAAAAAGAACAATCTTCTGGTACCCTGTGTTGCATTTTTGGACATGAATGCGCAGGTAGATGCTTTCTGAGCCGAAAGGCACCTCCTTCTTTCCCTGTGGTGAAATATCGTTAATTGCATTATTATGTTATTGCTATTCTAATAAAAGTAGAAGAGAGTAGTTTCGTATGTAATACGAGAAGGATTAAAAGTGGTAAAGTGGAGTGAGGGAACAGGTCTGTGTGTCAGCATGTTTAGTAAGCAGGAGGACAAAACAATAATGTGTGATATCTGCTTAGGTTAGGCTGGTCAGGCCTGTGCGCCTCTGCGTATGCTGAGAATGAAGTCAAAGACGCCTCTGCACCCACATGGCCTTGGACATGTGTGATAGCGTGGTAAAAAAATATGTCGTCAAAACATGAGCAATGTGACCCGTGTGAGAAGAATTATTGTTATTGTTGTTATTAGTATTATCTTTAAATGCTATTGTATGTAGATTTTGAGTGTTTGAGGAATGTTGATAAGAAAAGAAGAACATGAGGGTGTTTCGTAAAGGTGCTGAAGTTGCTGACAACCAAGCTCAGCATCCAGATGTATCCTGTTGGTCAAGATTAGAGAAGTTTGTAAAGATGTCAGAAGACAATGAGTTACGAGATCCTGTTTAGACACCCATTCTGTTTGCACCAATAAAAGAGGTGAGCGAGCAGGAGATGAACGGAGTTGACAGAGGAAGCTTGAACTGCTGCTCGACTCTTGTTGTTTGCGTGGTTACTCTGAGTCTAGTGAACGAACAGCGCGGGTGATCAAAACTTCATCCTCACACCCGGCAAGGACAATCTCACCCCTGCCTGTGTGAGTAGTGTTGCTGATGCAGTCTATGTAACTAAGATATGTCTCCTGCTGTGTAACCATGTCTGTATTTTAATAAAAAGAGACAACGCTGGAGTAGAGTGAGAGTCTCCGGGTCAGCGCGGCAGAGTACGTGTCTGATCGGAGGGCGACTCTCCCTTGCAAGGTCAAAAGGTACTTCAATGTTTGGTCTCAACTTGTGTGGTGAACTTTGTTGGTGCGCCTGCCTGAATACACTTCTGAGGACTCGAGTAAGGATTCGATGTCACCCCTCACCCACGGTGAGGCTCTGGAGAGGAGGCCAAAAAATCCTGTCCGCAGTGGGTTAGAGCCTTCTTTAAATTTCAAGAAACATGTATGATGAAAACATGTATGTGAAATTGGGTTCTGCATTTGCCTGAAAGTAAAGACCTGTGTGACGTGATATTATGAAAAACTATATAAAAAGATAAATGGGACGGGCCAGCTTGACTGGGGGTAAGGCTGGATGTTGGAGTAGAGATTAAATTTTAGTCAGAGTAGGGGAATAAATAGAAGAAAAAACATTTATGCGGGAGGAAAAACCATATGGAACCGAGGTCAGGGCTCAGGCGGAACTGTATATATATGAGATTCCAAGTGCCCGCGTTGCCTTCTCCCAGCGCTGTCGATAAAGACATCTCCAGATAAGACTCTCGCCATTGTCCTTTGTTCATCTAATATGTAATAACTAATCAGTTTTGATCAACTGTGTAATTATAACTAGGCAGAAGTTGTTAAAATAGCAATCAGTTGCTGTTGTTAAATGAGCAAAGTTCTCTTCATCAATGTTAAAAACACTTGTCCTCCTTTGATCACACCAGTTCTATGGTGCTGAGCATTGCACTCACACAGCAGACCCCTTCTTGAAGTTCTCCCTGCATTTGTGCATCAGCATCATCCACTTGGATAAAGGAGATTCTTCATCCTCAGCATATTTTTTACATACATATGACTTTTCCACTGCATGATCAGATCAGTCGGACGCTGCAGTCTGGCCTAGGGAGGTTTCGTAGTCCAAATGGTGAAGATCTCTGAAGTGCTTACTTCGATAGCTCCTTCTTATACAGTCAAGTAAAGACATTCTTCTCTGATGACCTCATAACACAGTATAACCAAACAAATGGCATAGAGTCCAGTTAGTACCAAAAATGGAAGTAGGAGGAAGGCCTGGAGTCCGTCAGCCATATGGTACACAGAATAGAGACACAGGTCTGATACTACAACATCTTCTCAACTTCAGCGTCTTCTCTCACTTCGACCAGCAAACTGTAGTTTAACTGTAACTGTAGTATCTGAAACTATGCATCTATTCTCGGCAGACCTTGACCTCTGTAAGAACTTACCTTGTTTTCCAGCTGTGTATCTATTTTCTGTAAACCTGGACTTATGTAAGACCTCAACTTATTTTTCAGCTTGTGATATCTGGTGGTGTTTCCTGCTCTTTTGTGTAGTCATCAGCTTATGATGGATGTCTTGTGTTTTTCCTGTATAAGTGTTAGGTTCGAATGACTTAAAACATGAGAGAAACAATTGAGGCAAAGACAACAGCTTTAAGCTTTACTTGCAGCAAGGGCAACCTACACCTGCTATCCCGAGGTGATAGAACATCAGTTAAAGCAGGTCACAGGGTTCTGCACAGGGGTGATAATAAGCGGTTACAGCATTGCTATATGAACAGTTTGGTGAAGCTTGTGTATTGATCCCGAGTAGGCCCTGTTTCCTCATTTCTGAAGAGGTTCCACATGAGTCTTTTTACCAGTGCTATCATGCACTCTCATGTGCTTTCACATGCTTGTGCTATACCATGTGGTTTGTCATATAGTGTCATGAGATCATTAGAAAGGAGTGTGTTTACTTTACCATATAAAAGGGGCTACCGAAGTAAACACTTCGGAGATCTTCACCATCGGGACCACGAAACCTCCCTCGGACAATCTGCAGTGTTCGATTGATACCTGACTGCTCTCTACAATAAACATCTCTTATAACCAAGTTGGTGTCTGTGAAGATTCCTTCCTCATCAGCACATCTCTACGATCACCAGAAGAAATTCACCACACAAACAAACAACAAAACAAGCAAACAATAAACCAACCAGCCAACCCAGTTGTATTTTAGAAGGATGTGATCTCTGCTGTGCTGCTGCTCTAATCAAATGTAGCAGACATCTCAGCATGATACCAGATGATATCAATACCTGTTGGGGGTCCTTTGCAGTCATACTGGCATTTATAAGAAACGCTTTTGTTGTGAATCTTCTCCTGGTGGTTGCCGAGATGTGTTGATGAGGAAGGAAACTTCGCAGACACCGACTTGGTAACAGTCAGGCATCAATCGAACACTGCAGTTTGTCCGAGGGAGGTCTCGAGGTCCCGATGGTGAAGAACTCCGGGGAGTCTACCTCGATACCTCCTTCTTATAGAGTCCAGTAAACACATTCTTTTCTGATGACCTCACGCTATACCGTATGGTCAACTCAATGGTGTGTTGTTCAGTTATGACCAAAAAAGGGAATAGTGAAGATGCTTCATGCTATACATCCTCCTAGTGAGAGCCACCAGGGGCCCACAGGCTCCTGTAGAAGGAAGAAGGACACCGGACACACATGTGGAGGATGTCCTGATATTGTGCTTAGGTTGGCAGTTAAACACATTACGGCCTTACAAACGTAAAGCCTGCATAGAACGGGTCAGATACTACACTTTACATCTCATAGGGAAGAGGTCATGAAAATCCTCACAGAAATGCACTAACTATGCACTAAAGATTTACATTTCTGTACACTAAAGGCGTCATCTATGGTGCTTAAAACCTCTCCAGAAAGAATCCAGGGAGGAGTCAAGAGAGTTGAACAAAAGGACATTAAAACAAGCTGTCCTATCTGCCTGTTCTAAAACATAAAGCATATGACAAAAAAGCAAATCAGACTACAGGCACTGACCTACCAGCAGCCAGTTAGATGATAATATATGTAAAGCTGTAATTGAAACTGAAGCTTGAGGATACAGTCGACCTATTTCTCCATAATCTCTCTTAAATTATTTCTCAAATGTTTTAGAGAAGTTTGATACATTGTCACTGTCTGTACAACATTGGATGATAAAAATTTAATTTCTGCTGTAGGACAACATCGTCATCTTTGAAAATGGAAGGATCGCTTTTAAAAAACTAAGGTAGGATTTGATTAAGAATATAGTGTTGTGAATCTTCTCCTGGTGGTAGCCGAGATGTGTTGATGAGGAAGGAATCTTCGCAGACACCGACTTGGTTATCAAAGATGTTTATTGGAGAGAACAGTCAGGTATCAATCGAACACTGCAGTTTGTCCGAGGGAGGTTTCGCGGTCCCGTTGGTGAAGAACTCCGAGGTGTCTACATCGACACCTCCTTCTTATACAGTCAAGTAAACACATTCTTTTCTGATGACCTCACGCTGTACAATATGGCCAACCCAATGGTATAGCGTTCAGTTATTACCAAAAAAGGGAATACTGAAGATGCGTCATGCTACACATCCTCATATGGAGAACAACCAGGGGCCCACAGGCTCCAGTGTCATCTTTTAGCAGCTCCTTTTACATAAAGGAAGAAGACACAGGACACACATGTGGAGGATGTCCTAATATGGTGCTTAGGCTGGCTGTTAAACACATTACGGCCTTACAGATGTAAAGCCTGCATAGAACGGGTCAGATACTACACAAGACTATAACATCTGTGTATGTGTTAATCAATGTGTCTTTATAGGAATTTGTGTGTGTGCGCGCACATTAGCTGTTCCAATGGTTGCCATGTTTAAAAAAATTAAGTGTGTGAAAATTGTGTTTCTGCTCCAGGACTCCAGGGATGTTAGGGAGAAAAGGGTTAGATTTCTCCCTGTGCCATTGCCTTCAGAGAAATGAGACAGAGACTCTTGCTTTGCTTGCTGCAAGGGTAACCACACGTCTGCAGTGTGAGCTACGGAGATGCTGTCCTTCAACAGGGTTTATTTATACTAACAGACAAACATGTTGGTATTGGATTAGGGTGGAGTGTTCGCAGACAAAAGTAGAAGTGAACATATAGAAATTGGAAACGGAACTTTCCAACAGCGGGTACATCTGTCTTTCGCCACCTCGAGGGGACAGAATATCAATCATGATAGCTCTCTTACGCAAGCAAGGTCACATGAAAGGTCTTAAAACAGGCAGTTTCTGCATGTGAGTAATAATAAGCATGTGAGCATATGTACAAAGTATTTTGAACCTAACAAGGGAACATCCTGGCTGTAGGATCACTGTTGTTGTAAATTTCTTCTGATGGTAGTCGAGAGGTGCTGATGAGGAAGGAATCTTCGTATACACCGACTTGGTTATAAGAGATGTTTATTGGAGAGAGCAGTCAGGTATCAATCGGATACTGCAGTCTGCCTGTGGGAGGTTTCGTGGTCCAGATGGTGAAGATCTCCAAAGTGCTTACTCCGGTAGCCCCTTTTATATGGTCAAGTTAACACATTCCTTTCTGATGACCTCATAACACAATATAGCCAACCAAATGGTATAGAGTCCATTACAAGAAGACTCAGGAGCCTGTGGGCCCCAGGACTCCTTCACAGCAATTCCCCCCTTGGGGAATAACAAGGCATTCCATCACAAGCACGAGAAGACACTGGTGACAGGACACATATGGAACATGTTTGAGATGGTACCAGGATGGCTGAAAAAGAAGTTAAGATTTTCAGAGGTCAAGGCCTGCTGGGGATCAATACACATTCTTGAGAAACCACAACATGCTTAATATTAAAAAAACAGATATTGTGGTATCTCTTGTGTTTTGTGGAATTCTATTTCATCTTTAATTTTCCTTAATTATTTCTTTAATTCTTCTCTTTAATTATTTCTCTCTAAGGGATAAAATGGTTTCATTGACTAAAAAACCAAGACGTACCTGGTAGGTAGGCCAGTTTAATGAGCGCTGTCACTTTAAGTAGTGTCTGCACTTTGTGCCCATATTACTGCTTCTGACTTGTTGAAAAGGAAGCGGGAGATTTCAGTTGTATAAGCGACCTGTCAACATTCTTACCCGGTGTCCGGCTGCTTGGTGAGTTTTATTGGGTTTCTTACTTTTCTGGTGGCTTTGTCATCTGCTGTCATGTAGGCTACTGCTGTGCTGTTGGGTCTACTTGGTAAAGCTAATGATAAGTTCTGGATAAGTCTTGGGTTTGTTTGGTATACTTGTAGAACTGTCATTGTCTCCATGCTCCCAAACTTAAATATTGATATTGTGATGTTGTTTACTTTGGTAGCCCCCTTTTATATGGTAAAGTAAAAAGTAAAAAGACACAGGTGACAGGACACATATGGAACATGTTTGAGATGGTGCCAGGATGGCTGAAAAATAAGGTCTTACAGAGGTCAAGGCCTGCTGGGGATCGATACACAGGCCTCATATACTACACAGTACTGAAAAAGATGAAACAAAAACAACAGATCACACCTTTATCCACACTCATTCAATGTCTGGACCAAGATCGATGCATATTAACAATAAATCTCCGACATTTGCTCAGACAACTGTTTCATTTCATCAGTGTTGCTGACTTACTGCGTGTGAAGCTGCTGTGGAGCCAAAAGGCGGTGCAGAGTCTCCACCTACAAGCTGGTACAGGTACTGCAGGGACAGAGGGCACTTTAGTCACTACTTACAGTAGTTTCACCACCTCAGAGTAAACATGCACTGTTTTTTTTAATCCTAATGTAAAAAACAAATGCTTTAAATATTATATATATATATATATATATATCTTGATATTCTTGCCAAAAAACTATACGTACTGTATATTTCTCAATTCCCTTCCCTTTACACCCTTAATATGAATATTTTACTCTGCCTCTCTCGTAAACTAGAAAAAAAAATCCCCTAAAACTTAACTAATTTTAAAGCAAAACAGTCTCAAGTAACATTTTATTAACAGAACACAAGCCACAAGCAAACGTTTGTGAAAAACCCCGAATAATTTCAATGACGTGGCAAAGAACATGTTACGGAACGAGGGTTGAACAGAACCCGAACGCAGGCCAGGACACAGTAGTAAAATGGTCACAAGGTTTTATTTACGGGGGAAGGGGAGCAACACAAGGAAGACGAGGGCAGCCGTCCAGGACTGTCGAGCACAGGGAACAGAAGCGGCCCTCCAGGGCCACAGGAAGCTCTGGAACAGAAGAGGCCCTCCATGAAACTCAGGAACAGAAGCGGCCCTCCAGGGCCACAGGAAGCTCTGGAACAGAAGAGGCCCTCCATGAAACTCAGGAACAGAAGCGGCCCTCCAGGGCCACAGGAAACTCGGGAACAGAAGCGGCCCTCCAGGGCAACAGGAAACTCGGGAACAGAAGCAGCCCTCCAGGAAACTCAGGAACAGGAGCGGCCCTCCAGGAAACAGGAAACTCAGGAACAGGAACGGCCCTCCAGGAAACAGGAAACTCGGGAACAGGAGCGGCCCTCCAGAACCGCAGATCCAACGCACGACGAGGGAACCCGAACAAACACCCTCACACGACGAAGGAAGACGAACAGCACAACCTGCTTAAATAGGCGAGATGTAAATTTCCTACAGGTGCGCCTGCCTGCAGTGCCAGCTGCCACCAATTGTGCTCCACACCACCCCTTGCAGGACAAAGCCAGACACATCCCAGAACCCCAACAGAACATTCAACATTAAAATTGGGATTTTTGCACATCTCTGTAACAAGAATACCAGGATGATAGATGGATGACAACGGTCTGTCAAAGTTTCTGGTAACGCAGTTTGGGTTGTGATCTTCTGCCGGTTATCTGCTGACTTTCCTCCATATTTGCAGCTTCTGAATAATGAGTAAAATGTACAATTACGTCAGTCCTCTTATTGGCAATTTCTTTCAGTTTTTCTGATTTGACATGGACGCACAGCCTCGTTTATTTGCAGAGCTGAGTCTGGGATTGCTGCAGATCTAAATAATGAGCTGCACTGAAGTAGACGTCTCTGATCATCACTGCTGCTTCTGACCGGAGGAGCAGAAAAATAATCAAACCAGATGCATGAGCTGGAACATCACAGGCGCTGTCATTATGCCAACTTATTCACTGTCAAAGGGTTGGGAAAAAAAAGAAAAGGGCGTCTTGTTCCTCATTTTTCCAGTTATGCAAATTTACCAATTAATATGCTTCTGGGGACTAAAGCTTTGTGGAAGAGTGAGCGGGACACTTCCGTACATAAGAGGAAGGGGTGTAGCTTAACTTATTTTATCTTTAGCTCATTATTTATCCGTCCTGATCTGTGTGCTTCACAGAAAAAAAGTAATTACCAAAAAGTGTGAAATTGTACTGCTGGACTGGACGAGTGCAGATGGTGTGGAGTGAATTGGACGCACGTGTGGGCGATGTGTATCATAAGGTGCAAATTATATGCAGACATTTGCAGGGATTCGACATTCACTGCTTCCTTTTTAAAAAAAAATGTTCTTACAGCTCTGACATTGATTTTCTGTCATGGTTGTGTTTGTGGTGGCTGTTTTCGTGGAGATGAGAGGCAAAAACAAACATGGAAACCATGGGAACAGTTAATGCAAGCACACACACACACACGCACACACACACTGGGTTTGTTAGTGAGACCAGGATTGGATTAGAAATTACAAACATTTCGTTGCTCTGGTAAAACACTGAACAGGCAACAGAAACAAAGTTTCCGGAGCCATTTTGGTTCCTAGAAGCACAGACAGGCCTGCCGACTCTGCCAACAGTGCTGGAAGTGGCAGATTTATTTTCTCTGTTGGCTTTGGCCCCCATAGTTACTCTATCAGTGAATTGTCAATTTTGTTCAATATTTATGCATTTTCAGTGACAAAGCTCAAATTTAATCAAGCAACAACATGTTGCTGAGACCCAGGACGTCTCCAAGGGTTTGGTGTGAGTCAGGCAGAAATTGGTTGAGCACAAAACAGAGAGAAACCCAGCCACTGAGAGGAGTCAGAGGGGGAAAAAGGGTTCCAAGTTAACATAAGACAAGAAAAAAGCACAGTTTAGCAAAACAACTATGAACACTGAAACAGAAAACCCACATCTACCCCAATTTGTTGCCACAGGAGGCTGAGCTCTCGCTGCTCCTCTGACAGTTTTGTGCGATGTCACCACCAAACAGAGCAAAATAGTCCATCCCCCCTGGTAGGATGTGTTTCAAAGGCTGTGATGCTGGAGGAGGTAGCAGCCCCCCCCCCCCCCCCCCAGTGGATGCCACTTACAGGAACAGAGGGAGGTTTGGAAGAGAGCCCACGCAGGCAGCACAGTCGTCTCAGCAGGCTCCCGGTGTCGGTCGCTTTGAATCACCAGCAGACGGCCATGTTTGCCATCCTTGGAGGGCGCTCAGAGGGCGGGTCGCTGCTTGGTGCTGCTTAATCTGAAAGGGTTGTGCTGAGAAAAAATAGACGTGCACAGCAGGGGGGCAATTCCAGGTGGTTTAAGGATAAAGCAGAACTGTCAGCGCAGGAGCTTGAAGAGGAAACCGAAGCGCTGCTGTTTGAATTAGAAAGTATATCTCGAAATCTAAAAACTGCAAAGGATTTAAAAGATGTCCTAATTTAATCCAAACAACTGTTCATTCTTTATTTTCAAGAATAGGAGCTGTTTGTTTATAAGAATATGTGCGTTTAAACAAGATTGGCTTTGACAGGGATGCGGCTTGGCCCATTATTGGCCCTCAAGATGACCCCCACAGATCCATCTATTAAACTTACTGGTAAAACAAAACAGGTTTCTTCAAAATCTTTCATTTGGACATCTTGACAGATAGTGGTCTATTGGTAACTTAAGCAAAGAAGGGCAAACCCTTCACACACACTCTTCTTCAATTGCTTATTCCAATGTTCCCATTTCACATTTCCTTCTATTCTTTCGCATTAGTTCTTCTTCAGTCGGTAGCTGGAAATGGGGAGGAGGTCTCAACTATCTGGCACATTTTATCCCCATGACCAGCAGTCAACCCCCACTTCTACCCATACACACAACTGCATTGTGTCTAACTTTAACTCCCAAAGCTTAACAGTTTTCTATCCGTTAAAATAAGTTCTAATTCACTGCATTAAATGGTTCCAAAAAAATATGCTAAAAAAAAAACCAACTACATTGACTAATATGATTACACAATGCAACTCTATTAATCAGTGATTACAATAAACATGAAATAGCCGTTATGACCTCTCATATTAAAACTGCACATCTGTAGAGCAGCCACCTAATACAGATGCGTATTGCATTCACTTGGGATCAAAAACAAACTCTATCTTAAGATTTCGCATTGTACCTATCAGTGGCCCCCAAAGATTATGTCACAAGAAACAACAGCTATTTCACTTATATGCAACATTTTAAAACATCTATAATGGATTAGACAGCCGCAGATAAAACCAGCGTGATTTGAATTCCCATTAAAAAAAGACAGCAGCTTGCAGCATTGGCGCCCCCAGGTGGCCGAGATACTCAATGCACATCTGCCCCACAGCCCTGCAGGTGCTGCTTTAATGATATGCTTCTTACCCTAATGGGGCAGATGTATGATGCTGCCAAAGGTCCTAAATCCCGCGATGAATCAGTTGAGCAGATTGTAAAGTTATGCAGCTAAGGAGGATGTGACACCGTGGGAAAGTTTTAATGAAGGAAAGACAGACAGGAGCCTTTAAACCCTTTAAATCCCGAATTCAAGCACACCTTTTGCAACCAGCATTTACAACCACAGTCACTTGACATGAAATATAGCATATATACGCTTCAGTTCCGCTGCACTATTTTTGAAGTGATATTTTACATATATTGGACAACAGCGGTAATGTACTGTAATGTCTATATTTCTAAACGCTGGGTTCATCTCATCTTGCTATATTACAGAAATGGTACTTTTAAGATGCTAACTGTATTCCAGAAATTTAAAAGAGAGCTATTTGCTCCTGCTGCTGCACTCTAGTTGTCCTACAGAAAGAATTCTATACTTGTAACCTACATACATAAATAAATCTCTATGCATGAGAAATTTGCACTTTCACCCTCGGTTCTGTTGCTTTTTAAATACAGTCACGTTCTCAGACAAATCACGCATTCTCACGTGTATTGTACCTGAAAGCAAACACAACATTTAAATAAATACAAGTAGATATTTTCCAAGGTCAGGTTGTTGTTTTTTGAAAAGGAAGAAGGCGAATTACTGTTGGACTGTGCGAGAATATGAAACAAATCTGCAGATTCTGTTCTTTGCAGGCTGGAACCACTCACCCAGCCATAACATGTTCTCCAGGATCCAAGTGCTACTTAACACCACGGCAAGGATGACTCGGTGAAATAAAATAAAATCTTCAGGGGTGTGTGTGCCCATAAGAATTGAGGATCAACACAGCGATAACAACAGACCTCAGCTTATGCAAAGAGGACCTCAGAGTGTCAAATAAAGACATAAACACGTCTTCTTGTTGGGATAAGAGTTACAAAAACGCCGATAATATCAGCTCCTCTGCAGCAGTTGTAAACAACATCAACAACTGAAACTGTTGATGTATAAAAATCTACAGCGCGTGCAATAGTTTGCTTTCATGAGAGGAAACAGTGTCACATAGAAGGACAAGAAAATGATGCTAAATTTGGCTCTTTGAGATCATAATGAATGTGTTCAGGCTTCCTTGGGGATTCTGGAGGTTGGATGGTTGTAGATCGCTCAAATAAATGCTGAGATGTCATTAGCATGTCACGTGCGTCATCGCCTAATCTCATTTTCCTGCACATGATGTCACACTAATGCTGTTTCACCGCCGACTCTGTCGCTGATGTCTGCAGCCATCAACAGTAATTCTGAGTGTCTGCGTAAAAGTGCTCGCATATAAATGTGCTTTTAAGGCTTGTTTGGCCAGTTTAATCCATCCATCCATCCATCCATCCATCCATCCATCCATCCATCCATCCATCCATCCATCCATCCATCCATCCATCCATCCATCCATCCATCCATCCATCCATCCATCCATCCATCCATCTCTCTAATCTCCAGCATCTATGTAAACAACATATGGCCCCTGCTCTTTCCTGCTTATAATAAAACAACAATTATCTGCAGCATCAAACTCTGCAGTTCCAGGAAGTTACTCCTGGTGGAACTCCTGAAGCAAACAGTTTCAGCTGTAAAGTTTCTCCCTAAAGCAGCAGGTGGTCACACGGACTATACGGTTCTAATTGGGGGGGAACAGCAGGGTTCCCCCCCAGTCCCAACCTCTCCTCTCCTCTCCTCTCCTCTCCTCTCCTCTCCTCTCCTCTCCCTCCCTCTCCTCTCCTCTCCTCTCCCTCTCCCCTCTCCTCTCCTCTCCTCTCCTCTCCTCTCCTCTCCTCTCCTCTCCTCTCCTCTCCTCCTCTCCTCCTTTCTCCTCTCTCCTCTCCTCTCCTCTCCTCTCCTCTCCTCTCCTCTCCTCTCCTCTCCTCTCCCCTCCCCTCCCCTCCCCCCTCCTCTCCTCTCCTCTCCTCTCCTCTCCTCTCCCCTCCCCTCCCCTCCCCTCTCCTCTCCTCTCCTCTCCTCTCCTCTCCTCTCCTCTCCTCTCCTCTCCTCTCCTCTCCTCAAGCACACAGAGACCATTTTGATTTTAACAGATGCTACATAAATAAACTTGAATTGAAATGGAGGCAGTGAGTTTAAATAAATGAATAAATGTAAGCCTAAAATGCTTTACTGATTTATGCAGTACTTTTATGGACTTAAGGAGAATGTATTTATATCTACATAATGGAAAGGCTTTCTCATATACTGAGTGGCTGAGACTTGCTATTCATCTTTCAGGCTGGATGAACAAGAAAATTGTTCTTTCTATCATCCACATCTTTTTTAAAATGGGCTTTTATGAATTATGAAAAAAGAACTGCTCAGAGGCAGCCAGTGTCCAGGGGTCTGTTATGTGGGAATTGATCATTTTTCTGTTGATTAAAGCAGAAAATAGACCTCATACTGAACAGAAAAAAGGAGATAAATACACCACATGCTCTTTCAGATTCAGATTCAGATTCAGATTCAGATTCAGATTCAGATTCAGATTCAGATTCAGGTTTACAGTGCAACAACAGCAAGAGCATGCAGAGAAAAATAAGATAAAATCGAATAGAATAGGATTTGGAATATACAAAGAGGATGTATATTTACAATAATCCAGGTAAATGGATACTCGACCCCTGTATACCTGTACATAGTACAGAGGGTGAATACAATATACATATCAGAATATATAATATTCAGATTGTGCTAGCGGTTGTTCTGTTTATTGTGCAGTCTGACAGCAGCCGGCAGGAAAGATCTGCGATACCTCTCCTTCACACAGCGAGGGTGGAGCAGCCGCTCACTGAAGGAGCTGCCCAGTGCTGTCAGGGTGTCCTGTAGGGGGTGGGATGTGTTGTTCAACATGGATGACAGCTTAGCCATCATCCTCCCGTTTCCCACCACCTCCACCGAGTCCAGGGGACATCCCAGGACAGCGCTGGCCCTCCTTACCAGTCTGTCCATCCTCTTCCTGTCCCTGTCCGTGATGCTACTGGACCAGCAGACAATCCCATAGAAGTGTTTGAGTTCTTATTCTTTTTCTTTACTTTTTTGAATCACTTGTCAAGCTCCTGATAAATGCTACATTGATGGAAAACTGGAGGAACAGAGAATATTTAATTTGCACAATTTAAAATATGCATATAAGCAAAGGTCACTTATTGATGGTTAAAAAAAAGACATCAAATGAGCGAAAACACTAAATGCTGCTGAGCGCTGAACCAACTCTTCCATCACAGCTATGAATAACTAAAAAACAAATCTCATCCTCCAGTTGTCTTTTTTGTTGCCCAGCAGGAGAAACAATCAAAGTCAACTTTGTACCAAAATACTGGCAGGGTTTTTGTTTTACCTTCAGCCCAAGATGACATCTTTGAGGAGGTGGAATCCAGGCTCAGGTGAGCAGCAAACAACACATTAATCCAGTACAGTGAACGCAACATGAAGGCCTGCGAATCCCAACAAGACACGAGGTCCGCAGGTTCTATCAGACCTAAACTGTCTGCTGGGATGCAGACAACGAGATGCTCTCACATTAATTAAGGCGGCCATATGCCGGCTCTTTCCTCGCCAGGCGGAATCCCACGGCACAGCAGGTGCAACAAACTATCAATTGTTCTGGAAACGAAATCTATCAGGGGTTGAATATAAGAGTGGTTTTGTCTGTCCTGATTCAGAATCTCAGAGTTTGGCAGGAGTCAGACTCGTTGCTCTGGGTGCCAAAGACAAACAGCTGTCCTGTTATTTTTAAAAGAATATTTCAGATGGAAACGTTGCCACCTGATTAAAATCCAGCTATTGCAAGTGAAGGAACCAGGAAGGTTCCTCCACTTGGAACCAGTGGTGCAATTACACTGAAAACACACCGAGGAGGTTTATGGTGAACCACGACACTGCAAATATATCAGGTAAAGTTCTCTGGAAGTCCAAGTCTCCAAGTTTTAACAGAACCACGTCAGACAATATAGAAACCCAAAACACAGTGTCTGACGGACAAGCTCTCACTAAGCTTCCCCGCAATTTATTCTGAATGCTCGCTGATGGAGGCAGTGGAAGAAATCAATCAGGAGTCCACCAACAGTACTTGACTGCTGCCGTCCTGAACAGGCTTGTTTTTCAGTTTAGAAACTTCATTTCCGTTAACACAGGACTCAGCCTGCAGGACGCTGCTTCTCTGCTCGAACAATGAAATACGGTAGTAAACAATCGCAGAAAGCAGCTGTTAAAGAGCGGGAGCGAGAGGTCCCGGCACAGCTGCATGTCCAAATGTTAAAAAAAACCAAAGAAAACTGCATAGAGAAGAGGAGGATGGGATTTAAACACCGCACCAGGGACACAGCTGCAGATCTAGATGCATCTCAGTAGTGAAGCACCATTTGAGAGTTAGTCCAAGAAACGAATCATAACAAGTTTTAATTTAGTTTATTTTGACCTATTTTTCCTGGCTGTGCCATCTGCTCGGATAGATCGTCTCTGTCAAAAACATTCCCAGGTTTTAGGTCTTCACTGACACGCTCAAGCTTATTGTCACGATCTATAATGGATGTTGTTTCTTTAAAAAAAAAAATCAAGTTGGAGTTTGCAGCTTGATCAGAGGGTCAATCCTCGCATCATTGGCTTTTGGATCAATGGTTCCTCAAAGTGCTTCAACGAGGATTAAGCATCCTTCTGAGGGAGCTTCAGGGGTCAAAGCTCAGCTCATTTAACAGCTAATTAGAGGCTCTCCGGTTCTCCAGAATCCTCTGTTTCAGCAGAACAAGCAGCATTGTGCTGAATTTGCATGAGCCTGTCAGTGGGAAATCTGTGGTCTTGCTTTAATAATTGGCTCTAAAGGAGTTCTAAAGCCTCCAGCTGTCCTCAGGTGCTTCGGACTTTTTCCTGTTTTGTTTTCCATTTTGAACAGCAGTGGCCGGTTGCGTGCCAAATTAACTCTTTGGGTTTTTAAACACTAAACCAGAGCAAATAATCATGCGGTGGACCGTCAGACGTTCCTCCATTAGCAACGCCATAAGGAACCTCCTCTTCCCAGTTGATGAGGAGGGTAGGAGCACAGCAGGCGAACTGTTCAATACATCTAACATCTATCTGCATTTGGTGGCAACAGTGTTTGCCCTCAGCCTGCTGACGGAAATAATACACAGGCCATTCTGGGTCCTTCATAACAGACCCCCTTTGATTGCATTTGTGAAATTCAATTTGGACGACACAGACAGATGGACTCTTTGACAGCGGGGCCTCTCCTCATTTGTTAGCATCAGCAGGCATCTCAGCCTGGAGGGACTGATGGGACTGAGACAACAGGGGTGGGGGGTGGGGGTTGGTTAGGAAACTGATGAGGAGGGGACATGTGACCAGGAAGAAGAAATGGTAAAAACTACCTGTGGTGAATTGTGACGAAAATAGCTTTGTGGTTTATGTATTTTAATTCTTCCTGAATGTAGATAGATAGATAGATAGATAGATAGATAGATAGATAGATAGATAGATAGATAGATAGATAGATAGATAGATAGATAGATAGATAGATAGATAGATAGATAGATAGATAGATAGATAGATAGATAGATTCTATATAATTAATTGCAAACCCCCTCCTCCTCAGAACAAGGCTAATTAGAGCAAAAATGACAAATTACAGCTTTCGAATAATTTTCCTGGACAGGAAACCCCAACAAGAATTCCTAATAACCGGGAAGCCATAATAATATATATAATAACTCATAATTACACTGGCTCACTCATGTGTGAAGGACAAAAACAACATTATTTAATTAAGGGGAAACTGGGAGTGCTGCTGCGTGGACTGTACACCAGTTTGAACAGATGCTGGAGACAAGTGTCCTATACTGTAAATGTACAAAGATCATCCGGCTGATATCACAAATTAAAATGTTAACATGAAGTTGATATCAATAGTTTAACACTGTAACGTTTATTTTCTCGACCGTACATTATTTCCACTTCACATTGTATAAAGCTGTCTTGAATAATGACAAATTAAATGACTTAGAAGGATTAAAATCTATTTCAATCATAGTTTAGCAAGTATTGTTATAGTAGAGGAAGAAGAATATTTGTATATAATATCTGATGATGTCAGAGAAATCACACTTGTTTTAAAAGATATAACAGCCCATCAGTTTATTGAAATATCCATGTGCAAACTATTACATTTATCAGAAAATAAACCAGTGAGGGAAACTTCATCTGATCCATGTTGATGCTTTTAAACACTGCGGAATTTCAGTGGATTAAAATCTGTCCGGATTTAAGGGGAACGAAAAGCTTGAGAATGTGGCCCTTTAATGTGGCTCTGTTTGATGCCGTGTGTTGGTGAATTATGGATGAGCCTGAAAATTAAAGCTGGGGAACTCACCGAGGAGCCGCTGACACTGCGCCTCTACCTTCATCTTAACCCTGAAAGCTGAAAGTTAAGGTGAGCAGAGATGCAACGATGTCAGATATGAAACCTCTGAGAGTCTGAAACTGCTTGTTTGCAGTTTCGAACTTTGCCTGAAACCCCCGAGATGCCGCAGGCGACCATGAGATGGCTGCTATGACTAAAAACTGAATTCGGCTCACGGATGGAATCTGCCAAGTGTGAAGTGCGATCGGATACGATGGTGGTCGCACATTCCTCCCACTGGCTCCCTAAGAGCCCAACCCCCGCCTCATACTGTGCTTTAGTCTGCTTGGTGCTAAAACCAGGTGCCAGAAGCAGGAGGTAGGAATCAAAATCGACCAGTTTCTGGCTGCTCAGCACAGGAGAGGAGGTGGAGGAGAGGAGGGGGTGCAGAAGACAAACACCCACATGCAAAACCTGTGAAGAGGAAGAAGAGAGAGAGAACAGAGACTCTATTCTTGGTAAAAGTGTTTAGTGCAGCCACATGCCTGGTCAGAGGCATCAGCGAAGATCGTTTTATTATTTTCTACCTAAAGCTGGAGAAAGACTTTGATTTGATTTGGCCTTTTCTTCCTCTTATGAAAAACAACTGTCCCAACACAGCGAGAAACTCTAGCCTGATGGACACTACTTTAACTTAAAATCACATTTTATGGTCTTACTTTGTGAAGAAAAAATCAATTATTCATCAAACATCCATTTACAGTTATTTATGTATATTTAATTTTCCAATTATAGCAGGCCAAGAATGAATTAGTCACGTGATTCAGCGTGCAGAAGTGAAATCAGATGGATGGCGAGAGGGACAAAACACCCATTCAGTCTAGAATACAGCCAATAAAATGTCTATTTGGTACTGTGCACAAGCCAGTTTGACCTTCCGTCTGGAAGATCTATATAATTACCGCTCTTCTCTGTAGATAAAAACTCTGATTAGAGTTTATTGATGAGGGTTTCTGGCTCTGGTAGGCGAGGATGGGGAGACGAAGACCGCAAAGACGAAGATCCACCCAACCAAATATTGTTGAAACATTACCCGGGTTATCACTTCACCTCACACATGCATTTGAACATTACATTACACACCTTTAAGCAGTTCAGGGATTCCAAGTGTTCACGTCTCAAATGAGGTGAGTAATACTGAACGCAGTGATCAACCTCTTTCAGCACTGCATTATTTTATATATGGCCCAGTCTAAGAACAAATGTACCAGTTGAGATTCACTGGTTTTCTTTTTGCATTCATATAAAGGTGCCCAACCCAGTTTTTGGCTCTTCCATCTGGCCTAAAAGAGAAAAAAAAACTTTATTATGTACAGTAGAAACAGAATAAATACCTCACACTCCAGATAAATGCCTGTCATAAAAAAAATTTATCGTTGATATCACTGGCGAGGTGCACGTGGAGGGCGCGTGTGGGATTGTGAGCGTCGCGCCTGAGCGTGTGGAGGAAATAACAACATTTGAATGATGGCTGTGACAGAGGCTGATGTCTGCTGTGGGCTGGTGTGGCTCCAGTAATAAAGAAACTGTGACTCCAAGTGGTTCATTCCATCTTAAATGCTCCTTAATCTCCTCATAAAGGCCATCTTTGGATCTTATTGAGGAGAATGACAAACGCTTCCATGTGGCAGAAGGAGTTCCTGTGCTCAATGGGATGGGTGGATGCTTTAATCTCATCCCCGCAAAAGCAAGGGAGATGCCAAACCTTCAGATACACGCCGCCGCGCTTCACCTGCGGGATCCAGAGCCTTGAGTTGCTGTCAGCACTAGAAATTATAAATGTTGTATCTTTGCTGCCAGTCAGACTCCAAATAGGGATATCTGATTTATTCAGTTGATATTTTCTTAATCATCAACAGAACTTTCAAGTTGATTTTAATGGCATTTTGGATATGTGTGTGCTCTTCTCTCAGCAGCCTCTGACCTTTTATCAAATCAATGGCTCTCTTTGGGGGGGGGGGGTTTGCTCGGGCCTGCTGCTGGATGTCACCTTGTCCGTGGCCATAATTGTACATTATGCAGCCGGAACATGCAGGTGCCTGAGTGTTTGTGTGTGCTTCCAGGAGATGGGAGGACAGGTTTTGATCCAAACGTGCGCTTAGGTGTGACAGCTCATAATTTGCACACTTTCTGGCCGCTGGCCCAGACGAGGACCATAAAGAATCAATCTGGGCGCGATGGACCTGGATGACACACCTGCAGATGGAGGAGAAACTCCAAGGGCGTCTCACAACCCTCCACTGCTCGAACATCTCATTACGGTCGTCAAATGGTTTAGGCTGGTGATTACCGATGGGGTGAAAGAGGTGTGTGTGTGTGTGTGTGTGTGTGTGTGTGGGGGGGGGGGGGTTGCTGGAGGGAGTCATTTACAGCATATTTTGTAACACAACAGTGATGCTGTAAGGTCAAGAATGTGCTTATCACATACGGTATTATTGAGAGCCAGTTCAGGCGGTCCTTGATGCCTTTGAGCTTTAGTTTTAATGGAAGGAGATTTATGGCCGACGCCTTTCCTGAATCTAATAGTGTTTCCCGCTGTGCGTCAGGATGGGGGTTGGGGGGGTAGGGAGGAAGAGGGTGAAAAAAAAAACAGGCATCAAAACACAGCCCACAGTTTTCGTTGTGGATTATTAAGGCCTTTAACTCATGCAAGCGCTTGGTGACCTGCATGGATTAGCTCTGTCAAAATAACCAATACACCTGATTCAAATGTCCATTTTCATGATCAACAGCACATTTTCCAAGGTTGTAAAAGTGATTCTCCGACAGCCACATGGCTGTGAGGGTGGGGCTAAATTAGCTTCTCAACCGTGGTGTAGCTATAATAAACCAGACGGCAACTTGGTTTAGGATAGTCTGAAACTGACAAGATGTTAAAAAAGGCATCTGAGATTAGATTTGGTTTACTCATTTGTTTGATTGCCATTATCTCACCGGGTCCCTGATAATAAGGGAACAACTGTCATAAAAAGAAACTCTATTCACTTTTTTTAACCTATAAAATTTCAACTATTTTAGGGTTTGTGGAAAAATATTGAAGTTCAACAATAACACTTTCTATCACTCCACATAATGAGCGGGGGAAAAACATTTCAATCCAATAAGCATGATATTAGTTGCTACTGTATTAATGCGACTCTTTATTGATCCCCGCAGCAAAAGCTGTTAGTGCTGCGATCACACAGCAGATAGGAGCCCTGCAGAGGCAAGATTTTTCATACTGCAGCTTTGAATCCTCTTTGCCAGCGGTAATGTTTTTTTTCCTACTCCTACAGCAATCCTCCCTTTGAAACCGAAATTTTGTTTATTATGCATTATGTCAGAAATATGTGAAGGTTTCAAAGTCAAATCTCGCTTCTGTTTGTGTATGCGGAGCAGAAAATGAAGCATTCAATACTGGGGGGGGGGGGGGGGATAAGTTAGTTAATGTAAGTTAAAGTGTTGTTCTGGTTCTTGAGACCTCGGACATGTTTTATGTACCACGCATTTGACCCCCAGAACAGGTGGTGGCTAACAGGTGGATGTATGACTGGCGGGCGTGCTAAATGCTGTACTATCAAATGGAAACATAAAATACCAGCAGCTGAATGATGCCAGCGGCATCTTCTCCATTTGGAATCTGCTGTTCTCATCCGTTGAGCCTGCGTGATGGCGTCGCCGGCAGGTTACGCCGCGGATGTATTAAACCCCTCTGACTGCATCGCAGCGGGACTTGGACATTACTTGGGAGGCGATAAATTCTGCAGCTCTGACGAGCCGCTCGCTGCTTTGCATTTCCCATCATCAGCGCGAATGTGGTTTTTTGTAACTGGTATTGATAAGAGCTTAATTTGTCAGCGCAGCCGAGGAGACAAACAGGTTGCTGCCATCGAGTGGCGGAGAAAAGGGGTAATTAACTGAAGGCTGACTTGAGCCGCTTGCAGCTTTGTGCGTCGGGGTGTGGATGGAAAAACCAAAGAAGGGCGTCTCGTCGGTTGTCACAAAGCTTTTCCGTGCGTCCAGTTTGTGGAGCCGTGCAGATTAAGTTCAAAAGAAAGACTGATGGCGTCGGCTGCATGAATCCTAAATCCCGTTTCTACTTAGCTGGATGTGTAGATCAATTCTTCCGGCTGTGCTGAGATCAGCCTGGTGTCAGGAGATATAGGGAGGCCACAATAAACTGTGGAGAACTTGGCATTTAGAAATACATTATTACAATTGAACCCCAGCTTCAAGCGGCGTGACCGTTCCAGTAATCCCGCGCACTCCCCTTCACTTTGAAGTGACTTGTTTTCATGGCTCATATCTCAGACGAGCCTTCAATGCAGCCGAGCGCTCACATTTGATAAGCCTGAAAAGCGCAATCAATCAGCGGACTGACTCTGTACTTTTCCTCTCCTTAAGAAAAAAAGGGACTGTTATTTATCTAAAGTGAGCAACACAACATGGAAATAAGTTGGCAAGCCAGGTGGAGTTGACACATTCCTGTTATCTGTTCCTACACGCAGACACATTACAAAAGTCGGAGCTGGAGAACCTGCGACCGTGTAATCTGTGACTGGATTCCACCGCAGACAGCTGGTTCCTCTGAACGCTCCTCATCATTTCCTCCTCAGGTACAGAAGCGATTCAGATGTCAGCACATCTGCTACTGCCAACAAACTCACCAAAATCCACATTTAAAGACAGCAAACGGGCATCATTTTCCATTTCTTCCAGCTATTTGTTGATTGAAAGCACACACAAACGCATCAGAGATGCTTTTTATCACCGTGGTTACTGACACATGCCTGATTTAGTTCAAAAATTGTAAAAAATAGAAACAGTATCACACTGACAAAAATTGCCAAACACATCCAGCACAAAACAGTGGTGAGAAGTAATTAATGTTTTCACATATTTCTACATATTTATAATAAACAAGTGGAATAGAAAAGACGTTGTGCGCTGCAGAAACCAGTGGAAACACTCTGCTGGTGGGCAGTAGTAAATAAGACCCCACGCCTTCCAGATATGTGTTTCCTAGATGATTTTTCTGTTGTAAGTTGTCAGATTTGGTTTTAAGTCATTGTTTGAAGCCATATAAAAGTTACAGCATGATTGGCAGCCCTGTTGGAGATTGGTGGTCAAATCTAAAGATTTAGTAATGTGGTTCCACTTCTTGGTCTCTATAAACATGACTTGATCAGCACAGGATGGCTGTCTCCATATTCTGGAAACCATCCGTATTTCTTTCCATGGTGATACAATGAATTGTGTTTTTTTTTAGTAAAAGGGTTCAAGTGTGCCTATGCCAGTGATGTGCACAAAATTTGGTCCCATTAGTAAAATTAAAGCACTTATCCTCAGTTTTTACTTAAAAAGAATAAATAACATCTGATGCACCTGTAATATGTTTGATCCTGTCTAAAAAGTCCTGATTTCCACTAAACTGTGCGACAAGTTCCTAAGCTCGGCTGCTGAATGGACCTTCTTGTATCCCAGCAGCGACAGAGCATCTGTGCACAGCTCCTGCACCGTCTTCACAATGTCAAAAGTGAGCCGAAGCCTCCAGCTCTCTGCTGTGGCTCTGGAGTCCCTGTTGGTGGAGTACCTGTAGTTCCACTCTGACTGGGAGGACCCATTGCTCCTGGTGTTCTTCGTTATCCATGCCTGCACCCTGCTCTCCATTTCCAGCCCCACAAATCTGTAGATCTCCCCAGCCTTGTCTTTTGGGTTGAACGCCAGGTCCTCATAACGAACCAGCAGGTAGCGTCCCCGCAACCACGCCAGTCGTTGCAGTCCTGTCTCTGCAGAGGCGGTCATATCTTTGCACGTGCTGGTGATCTGCGACAAGTCCACGTATCGTGGCTGCCGTCCTGTGGAGTTCCATATCTTCCAAGGCCGGAACTGCTCTGAAAATGCCATGATGCGCGAGGCGAGGATGGCTCTAGGATCTCTCACCAGGTGGATGATCTTAAGGTCCAGACGTGGATCTTCCGTCAGGGTGCGTAGGTCTCCCACCTCGGGGACCCTCACAGTTTTTATAGCTATATGTTCTTTTGACAGACACGACAGGGAGGCCAGGGTGAGGTTGAGGGCCCCGCACTTCTTAGGGCACCAAGCTTCATCAGGTGAGTCAGGTGATGCTGCGTTTACCCCGTCCATGCACACAGGGAGGAGAACAGAGAGCATGGCTGGAGCTCCGTCGGAAGAAGGAACTGGTGACGTGTTCTTGCGGCTCAGGGCGGATGTAATTCTCTATAAAGTGGAGGTCGCACGTGTACAGATTGAGGAGGAGGTCCCTGTAAGCTCCCAAAAGTGCCCTGCGGTCGAGGTTGCGGCGTAGTCTGCTGCTGGAGTTAGTGAAGGCTTGCTGGACATGGTAGAGGGGCTCAAACACGTAGAAGACCTCTGGGTGCTGGTTGAGAAGCTGTCCGGTGAAGGAGGAGCCGCTACGGGTGGTCGCAAAGAGCAGGATGTGTTTCCGAGGCGACTCGTTGGGCATCAGGCCGTCATCGCACAGGGCCCTCCACCTGATGTCTTAAAGAGAGGAACGACAGAGCCTTACACATTTATCTGAAACCTCAATTATAGCAGCTTTGGATACGTGATTACAAATCACGCCAGTTCCGTTCTCCATTTTCAAGACATTGACTCATAAGAGGGAATTTTAAACCAGGAAGAAGTTGTGGAATCAAGGCAGTAATTCTTAAATAATTAAAAAGGTAAACATGCATGAGTGAGTAGTTTGTCTGCTGGTGGTTTCTGAGGGGGAAGGGTTCATGAAATGACAGATGTCTAAATATAGCGCAAACAAGCTAACGTGCAATTATTGCTGACGAGGTGTTGATTGCAGGACGGATGTCACAGTTGCAGAAAGAAACTGCAGCTGGGCTGCAAAAGGGGATCAGGTCAATTAGAGGAAATCACACACTTCCCAGTCCTTAGGATATCCCTCATTTTTAGGATTTGCTGTTCATTTTGCTTTACTCGTAGAAGATTTTCTTTGCTGTACCTCTGTGGTGCCTGGACTGGCAGTGGTAGGCTCCCTGACAGGGTCCCGGCACCGAGTCCCTCAGGGTGCGGATAGCTGTGTACTGGACCCCCAGAGATGCGCATACCAGCAACAGCACTGTCTTCCAGGAGCACTCCATCTTGCCCCCGCCCGTGGCCCTACATTCTTCACGCTGATGTATCCAGGGGAGCCACAGAGACACGCACAGTGGGAATTCATTTTTAATACATTTTTCAGCTTCAAGCATTCACGGCTCTCCCAGCTGATGAGCAAATCACAGTTAAAATGTATAATGAAAGGACAGAGAGTAGAGTAACTCACCCATTTGTAGACAGAGCTTATTTAAATTCTCCTTGTGGTTGTTTTAAATAATTTGAGTTAATGCAGATTAAAAAAAAGTGGGCAAAACAGTGTTGTAACATAGTTTCCAACTTTAATGACTTAAAAAACTATAAAGAAAATAGTAACAACTACCCCTTCTATAATACTTGAATCCTTTAAAACTAAGTTTAAATTATTTAAAACGTAATAATGAGCCAGTTTGGATAATTGTGTGATGCCAACAAAACCACACAAGCTGCTTCACACCTTTCCCATTTGTTTCCATTCTCAGTTAAATGCTTGTAGGATGTTGGGTGGATGCCATATCAGCTACAAAATGAAAACAGCTAGCTTTTCCTTTCCAAATGTTACTGTGACAAAATGCCTCTCCAACAGTGCGGAGAGTAACTTTTACTATTTAATCGTAAAAGGCTTACAAAGAACTACTTAGCGGTGGGAGACGGGCCTCGTATTTTATTTCCATAGAGAAATAATCAAAGATTAGTGTGTCTCAGAAACGCAGTGATGTGGCGATCCACTGTACAATTGCGCTGCTATCCAGGACAGTGTTGCATAATTACATTTCACTTCATTTTGCTTTTCCTCTCTTATGCGTAATTAAGCCTGTAAGCCCATTAGAGGGCTACATGCTTGGATAAATATAGCTAGCTGTCTTGACATAACCAACTGAAGAAGTTTCTTTTATGCGATTGCTAGTTGTTTGCCACTGAGCATGACCGAGCATGGGAAGACACAATTTTCACAAATGGATTTTAGAAAAAAAGGAGAGATGTTGCCATCCATTTGTTGCTTTACATCAGAATGATGGTGGGTAATCACTCAAAGTGGGCACACGGAGGCAAACATCATCAAACCACAGGTAAATATCACATTACCGGCAAAAATAAATCATGCCTTCCTGTTTACTCCCTCGTCCTCTTCGGGTGACTCGCTCATTAATAACGTTTGTGTGTCCCTGGCAGACTCCTGTCCCCAGGACACATCACACTGAGCCGAGATCGGCTTTTGATATTCCATTAATCACAAGTGGCGGGAAAGCAAAGACATTCACTCTGTGGGTGGGTGGGGTGGGGGGCAAGCGAGCTAGCATCCTGCAAAAACAGCATCTGCAGGATGGACTTGTCGTAAGTAAGAAGCTGCCTCGACCACAAATGACTGAGGTGTGGATCAGGAGAAACTTTTGACCATCCTGACATCCTCAGCCACAGGATCTGTTCCCTTTTCAGTCGTGATCGGAGATGCACACCCCCTCTGGAAGACAGACGCTTCAGTGAATGAAAGCAATTTGATTTAGAAGCCCTCCGTTCTCCATGGCTTACAGCTCCTCCTGTGCTCACCGCGGGTATAATAGGCACTCTGTCAACAGTTGGAAAGTGACTGGGAGCTTCAGCTGGCCTCACATTTTGTAACCCTCACACAATAACAGTGCTTACAGGGGATAGAGTGTGTGTGACACGGGGAGGGGGCTGGATCAGGCAAAGATTACACATTGCGCTGCCGGCTTCTCTGGCAGGTCTGTGTTGTAAATTCAGAGAACACAGGCATTGACTTATGCTCCCAGCTAAAGTACTGAAGATAATGACATATGCGCCTGCTGAAGAGGCAATTGCCTGGGTGGAGAATAAAGGCAACAAATGAGGTTAGTAGTCAGTGATGAGGTTGGGACTGAGGGATTTGAGATGCCAGTGACGAAGAGATGCAATAGTGCCAAAGATTTTCTATTAACTGTGGACAGATCCTCTGAGTGAGTGTGGTTATTGGCTGGACTGTGGCCACCGGTACTGGAAAACAAAGAGGACAGTTTGGCAACGCCAGGAGGAGCGTCGTCTCTCTGTCTTCCATATCAAACCAACACTTGCACGCACACACGGTGCCAGAAGCGGAGTGGAGCAGCTGCAGATGACCCTGGGCTACACGGGCTCATTCCTCTGTTACGAGAGGAGATGAATCTCGTCCTACGTGATTCTTCCCACACACGCATGAACAACAAAGGTTATCTCTGTGTATGTTTTGTCCACGATGCTAAAAAAAAAAGAACTCTGGCTGTGCAGGTGATATTTTGGAGATGTGACTAATGATAAAATTAGCATTTTTGGATACAACGGAGCCAGAAAAAAAAAAAAATTCGACAAAGACAAAAATATGGTAATACGATCCATTTAGTTTGAAGTTTGAAATAATAAAGAAGCAAAATGGTCATATATTCTCTCATGATTATAGTCTGAGCAAAGCTGAAGGTCATTTCCAAAAACAAGAAGCAGAAAAAAATTTGCAAATCCTTAAAAGACAATGTCGGGTCGCTCTGTGATCAAAGCCAAGAGGCTCTGGTGAATCATTAAAGGTCAAAGTCCCTCCTTAACTTGGAACATCACCAAAAATTAACGAGCTCTTCCTTGGCCCATTATCGTCACTTACTGACATTTATATTAAAATCCGTACCCAACTTTTTGAGTTATTTTGCTAAAAGACAAACAAGTGCAGGTTCTCACATAACCTGGTTGAGGTAATAAATAAGGTATAACCGCCTGCATGGCATCACAAGTTAAGGTCCATAAACTGAGTACTGCAACTCATTTAAACTCGGATGTGAGTGACTATGGGGACGTAATTGGCAGGTTACCTGATGATACACAACTCTCCTGTCAGATTAGAGCATTAGCAAAACAGCTGGATGTGTGTAAAAACGCGCCATAGATTATTCTGGGATGGGAATAAAAGAAAGCTCTTATCTCACCATCAACGCGCTGGGTCTGATGGATCTTCCTCAATCCTCAGCCTACCCGGTCATCTGCTGTGCATTAGTGAAAGTGTGTGGAGACAGAGCTGCGCCCGCCGCTGCCTCCGTATTCAGAACCGCAGATGCGCCGCGGACGCAAAGCAGCGCGGAGCGGAGTGAGGAGGAGGAGGAGGAGGAGGAGGAGGAGGAGGAGGAGGCATCTTCAGTCCTCCGGAGACCACGCTGACTGACGGGGCTCTGGGCTCTTGATTGGATGCAGTATTGCCCGGACGCGCGTCACGCTTCGTTGCCGCGGGCACGTTTCACGTCTCGTCAGGAAATGTCGAACCTGCACGTACGCGCACAGCTTAGATTGGATCTTGCTGGCTTTGCCCCGCACACATCAATTGTCTGTGCAACCCCCCCCCAATTTTCGTACATGTGAGGTCTTATTCGCTCAGTATCAACAACTGAAAGTGCTTTTGTCACTCTCACGCCCCCAAACCCACGCGCACGAACGCACAGACACGCTGGTGAGATGACAGTGGCCCAATGACCTCTATCTTTCCTCATTCCAGTGAGAACGAGAGCTGTTATCAGATGTGCCTATCATCTCACCACCTCTCTCACACCCGCTGCTTGGGTCTGAGGGGATATGTGCCATCGCTGCCCCCACCGGGGGGTGGGGGTTACCGGGAGGTCAGATTCAGCCAGTGACAGCTCTATTACTTCTGGGATTGCGGGAATGTTCTGTTTGCAGTCTTTCAGACCCCCCCCCCCCCCCCCCCCCCACTGTGACAGACTCATGCTTGCAATGACTGAAGTCACATTAATAACATCTGGGGGTGCATCACGTTCTCCTGCTGTTAGAGGAGTCAAGAAAAGAAATGAGTGAAACCTCCAACAGCGGTGGTTTATGTGCACGCTTCCCCCCTGACCGTGGTTCAGTGTTTGCAGAAGTGAACACACTGTTGCAGTTTAGCTCAAAAATGGCGGAGCCCGGATGTGTACAGACAAGGGATACACGTTGTTATTGCTTTGCTTTGCACATTATGAGCACGCAAGCTGCCCCGAACACCTGTGAGGGATCCAAGATTGTCTTGTGCTCCGCGGATCCCTTCACTCAAGCCGCTCACACACAGTCAGTTCTGCAGCTGAGAACACACACTCCCATCCTTCTGGATAAGGGTTAAAGCTTGCAGGTGATAAGACAGAGTCAGACTTCTTCCACTTTATTTCCAAATGCGAAGAGAATTAACTGAAATGTGCTTTACAGAAATGGGGCTTTCATTTTCATTTTCCACTTCTAGGAAAGGCTGACGCATCCACAAGCCTTCCACGACACATTCATGATCTCATATCTCATCTTGAACACGACAGTTGTACTTCATCTTAAGGGGAGTGAACTGATCTCAACTCTTGACAACCTTCCTGCTACACATGGGTTGTTTTTTCTTTTTCAATTCAGACCCTGCACATTTTAGAACGCATCCATTGGTACGTTACAGCTGGTTTGTCACGCGTGAAAGCAGTTCTACAGATAGAAACTGAGGAGGAAGGCTTGTGGCTGCAGTCTGACTCTGATAAGGAGGGAGGGAAATAAATCTCCCCTCTTTATTCAGCTCTCTCTTGCAATACTGTAAGTGCAATAAAAAAGAAATCTGATTTCAGTTGACGCAGTTCAGTGACAAATAGCAGGTTTCTCTGCTCATCCCTGCAGCATCGGCAGACTTACCAAGTTTAAGAACTTTTATATATTGACTGGGACAATCTGTCATTTTGAGGGGTTTTACTCATGAGACAATCAGTCAGTTGTGTGTACCGGTATTCATAGAAAATTTCCAACTGTGGTGAGCAAAGCACCCTTACATAACAGAAATAAAGATACATATAAGGACAAATGAAAACATCAGACCCTGAGATTCCAATTTCAAAAGGTTATGAAATAGAGTTTAAGTAAAGTTTGAGTCAAGATTTGAAAAGGGACCAGTCATGTACTGCCTGCATGTTCCAGAGTGTGGAAGCTGCAGCAACACTGAGCAGTCCACTGTCACACTGACAAAAGTTTAAAGACATACATTAAATCTTAAATATGTTCTAAATCTATGCTGGGAGATCAAACAGAATGACTATTTGTTTTTGCCTGTGCCTGTGGCAGCATTTTGCGCCAACTGGAGGTCACAAAAGAAGACAATATACAAACATTGAAATACAACTTTAAGTCCATATACACACATTCCTCGTATTCCAGTGTTTTTTGATTCTCACTGATACTTTTTCATTGATCAGATACCATTCCTTTCATCAGCAGTGCTGATGTGGTACTTGTGTGATAACATGACAATATTGCCAGGTTGATAAAATCAAAAGTCTGGGTGTAAAACTGCACCTCGCAGTGAGCGAAAACCAAAAGAAACCAAAATACAAACCAGAATAAGAGAATGAAAGTGAGTCAGTGATTATGCCAACGTGCCCATCCTGACAAGCATCTTCAAGGTTGCTGCTCATGATTTACACCACGTATTTAAATTAAATGTCCACTGATATCCCGTTAGCCCGGAGCTGCTTTTGTGTTTGTGCAAATCTGGGAGAAACCACAGGAACTGGACATAATTCTCTCTCTCTCTCTCTCTCTCTCTCTCTCTCTCTCTCTCTCTCTCTCTCTCTCTCTCTCTCTGTCTTTTAGCCTTCTTTAAGGGGCAACAGGATTATTTTAAAGGAAATTTCTTGTCTTCTCCATCACTGTATCGAATTTATTAGGATCGGAGCTTTCCACTAACATGTACCCATCCCCGCTGTTCCTGTCAAGCTATCCAATTTTGCAGAAGCTCTGTTTTATTAAATTTCGGTTGTGCAAGCTGAGGTGCTTCGCTGCTGGCAGAGAGAAACCCATTGAGTGACACACAAGATGATGACAGGAAGGGAAAATATGGGGCACGAGAGATGGGAGACCCAGACAATAAGAGAGAAAGAGAGAGAATGAGATTACATTAGCGATGAAGGACAGGAAAACAGGAGGAAGCTTGGGAAAGTTTACACACACCATCTGTGCATGAGGATGGGCTGTGCAGCAGGGCTCTCGAATATAGATAGTCTCATTTTCCTGGCCTGGCCTACAGAGATTACCTGCATTTTAATTTCATCCGCACATCAGCCAACATCGTGCGTGCAGATGAGATGGAATGTTTCACACACACACACACAACAGGATTTTTTGCCAGAATCTGTCCTCTGAATATGTTGCTCCAACATAGCTAAATGGCTGTTTATGCCCCCTCCAAAAAAATGGAGCCTTCCATGTTGCTCCTGCATGAAGGAATAAACGCACCTTCTCCCAAAATATCCCCCGATGCCTCTAACCTGCGCAACACAAGGTAGATTAATTGCTTCTATGCTTGAAAAACATCAGGCAGTAAATTTGATCACAGCGCAGTATTAAACGACCAATGATTGGCTGTGATGCAACGTCTCTCCGCCAGCCGCGTCACACAGGGGAGTTGTACACACACCATCACCACCCCCAGCCTGACGCCCACTTGTCTCTATGTTATAGACTTCAATCAAAGCTAGTGTAGGCCTCTCGAGGAAGGTTTTCTTTTTTTTTTTTTGTTGCCCGGGGCATTTGATTGGTTCTGGTCTCTCTTGGATTGCCCCTCTGAAAATAACACGCATAATTGCTGCGGGAATGTGAAACAAACAGACACTTCTACACGTCTGGCTTGTAAACTGTTAGGAAAGTAAGATCCCAGATGCATCATCTCCTCTCGTGTGCAAATTGTTTTCTGTTTTGCATGCAGCTGCCTCCCTTCACAACGCTCATTTTATCTCTGCATTCTCATTGTGAATCTTGCGTGTTGGGCTAGTTCTCTGATGACACGCCAGTTCTCTGGCGTGTAATCTGTGTTGTTCATGGGAGGTGTACCCCATGTTCTCTGTGGCTCCTCTGCAGCAGTAGCGGCACACACGTTCTCGCCAGTTCACGTCTTTTCATCTCACCAACTGTTTTGCACTCAAATCACTGGCATCCATCATGTTTGTGGGAGTAATGGGCCTGAGAACTCACAGGAGATGGGACCACAGTGGGCTCAGCGACCAGGGAGCGGTGATATGCTGATTCTACAGAATATGGTCTCCTGATGGCACAAGTAGGGGGAGAGAGGGGTGTCTGAGAAGTGATCGAGTTACCAGCCATCAGCTGGGACTTTCCTGCAGAGGTGAGGGAGTCCGTGTGGGAGAGGCAGAAAGCAGATAATCTTCAAGCTGGGAGTCGAGTCACATATTGCAATCTGTTCTGCAGAATATGACCAACAGAGGAAAGATGCACGGAGCAGAGCAAGATTTGGGAATTAGATGACGATCTGGAATTTACAGTCTGATACACCACCGTACGCCACCATTTTCCACTTCTCAGTATCATGAATTTAAGGTTTACTGTGTTTCTGAGTGTTGTCCCTCAAGACAACATTAATGCTGATTTATTGCCCAGGAATAGTACATAAAGAAATATGAAATATGCAGACATTAAGCAGCATCTCAAGGAAACATTCTTGTGGGTCTTGATCTTGACCTTAAGAGTGAAAAATCTGCTTCATTTCAGCAAAGCATTTGAGCACAGCAGGTAGACAGAAGCAGAAGAGTGATATGTAAACAGCAATGAAACAACAAGATTTAACATTGAACAAATGTATGTATTTCAACCCCACCCAGCTCAAACTTGCCCTCCCACATTTGCAGATGTTCAGTGGGATGCCTACATAGTTAACTGGTCTATTTGAAGACTCTCTCAAAGCTGAACGAAGCGTGCCGGGTCTGGTTCTCCTCTGAGGCGTGCTGATTCCTCTGCGCTCGGCCTCCTGGGGCCTTTCTGTGTGACTGAGCCTGTTCCTAATTACACCTGAGTGGAGGGAGCAGCTGCTCCTCTTGCACATCTGCATCTCCATCAGTCGAACCTGTGAAGTGACCTACGTGGAGCGAACCAGCCCACACGGCCCCGTCCCCCCCGCCAGCTCACCTGACTGCTCTGCGCTGCTCATCTGGACTCAGCTGTCTGACTGTCTCTGAGTATATTTGGCTGCTTTAATTTTAGATTAAATCTGATTGTTTTTCTCTTCTTTTCCCCTTGATCAGTGATCTTGTTTGATGTTATTTTTAATACAAAGCATGGCAGTAGGCAGAGTTCATTAGCCCAAAATAAAGAACTTAGTTTACATTTATTGCACAAATATATAACATAATTTGTTTCATTTATCATATATGGGCTCACAAAATAAGGCCTGCAAGTGTAGCACATTTCTTTTTTTTTTGGTTACTGCTGCAGGATATAAATACTCTACAGGGCTGCCAAAGGTTAAACGTGTGGGTGTAGTAGAATCTGGCAGCCGAAGCTCAAGATTTCAATATTATTCTTGTAAAAATGAAAAAGGAAAACACAAACTGAGGCAAAAAAACAATAACCTTCTTTTATTATTGCGGCTTATTTTCCTTTGCCTTTGATGCAGTCCTGTAACATTGTTTCAGAGCTAATTAACATGCTCATTTGCAATCTTTGGTTGAACTTTTTGACTGAGAGATAACAGTGTGTAAAGGTGAATTAAGAAGAACTGCCTTTCTCCAAAACAAGTATAATCAACTGGTTCTTACGATGTCTCCTTAATTACAAACAATACATTTCTATATGTTTTATGAATATGTTCTGCAGGACTTTACAGATCTTCATATGATGCAAATGCTCATTGCCAAAACAACAGTGTCCAAGTCTTTAAAATCCCTGTTTTCTGTGCACTTCACACTCACGCCCATCGTCAAATATGACTAAAATATCAACGTCATCTCCTACATATCTATAATTAGTACACGCAGGGATACAGTGAGCATCACAAACAAAAATCCCACAAAGTTAAATGTCACGCAGAGCTGGGCCTCTCTGCCCCTGACAGCATTCCTTTGTGCTGGTGGGACAGATCAGATAATTAGCGCACGGCTATTATCAGCTGCAGACCTGCACGACTGAGTGTGCTTCTTTCATGTCTTACATGATCAGTTGATGCTCTGCACTATCCACGCACACGCTCGCACACACACACACACGCGCGTGCACGTGCACACACACACACACACACACACACACACACACACACACACACACACACACACACACGCACGCACACACACGTGCACATATTGAAAGCTCTTAGGGAATTTATACATACTCCCATATGTGTTTTATGCACATATGCCTCAGAGTATACAGATCTAATCTCTGTCAGATTACGGTAGTGATAATTTTTAGTTAGGGTTGAAATAAGTTCCTTTATGGAAGACTATCTGTGTAAACAGCAGCAAAAGCAGCACTTTACAAAAGAATATCACTTTACCAGCACAGACTTTGCTTTATGTCATTTTTCACTTTCCCCTGACCTAAAAAGAAAACAACTTTTGTCCATTCTGAGGACTGTGCAGCTCAAACCTCTTTTCCTTTCAGGCATGTCATCTGTTTACTAGTACATAAAATATAATGAACCCGGCTGTGGACTCAGAAGCTTCCTATCTGCAGAGGGAACAGCTTGCCGAGTTGGTGATCAAGCATCATGATTAAGCACCAACTGTGAGAAAACGGTGTGTTTGTTTCAGTTAAGCCTTGCACTGATTACGCTCATCAGAGTCCCATATGCTGCAGGGTTTGGAGGCTCACCAACTGATGCTTAAGATGCAGATTTTTGCCAAAATCTTTTAATTACTGGACATATGGGCTGATAAAAGGACACTGAAAGGCTATTAGAAGTGACTCTCTGCATGTGAAGGTTGTTGTTCTTGATAGTCCAACATGTGTAAATATTAAACCTGTTTTGAGAATATATTTTGATCTGATGCTTACTGTGCCTCAACAAAAATGTTTTTTTCCCATCCAAAATAAACTTATTTACTGGGCAGGATAAAATGTTTTTTAGTGTTTTAATGTTTTGCTGTTAGTGAGCTGGATATGCCAAACAACAGAAGCTTCATCAAAATGCATTGCAACGACTGAGTATAAGCAAAATTATTGCTTTCTTGGTGAGGACAATGTTTTCCTTTGCAGCTGTTTCAGTTTAAAAGGTAGCAATCACAGTGCATCACTGTGTACAGTTGCTTCAAACCACATTTTTCAGCAGGTCAATTTCAGTCTGCAGAGTTGGTGCGCTCATCCAGGGAAAATGCTCTTTGACACTCTTGAAAGGTCCTCCACATTACTCACATCTACTGTACCACTGTGAGCTGTAAAGCAGTACTTGCCTGCTAGCATTGAAGCTGTTAAGGCACTATTTAACATTCTTATCCCACTTCTTCAGAAATGGCATTGATGGTGAAGAGGTTGAAAGTGGATATGGGTACGTCATATGTTACAACTGAAGATCTCTAGTCTTCTGCAAAGCTGGTTGGTATCAGTGTTGCACTGGCCCTGTAAATAGAAGTAAAATCTGGCATTATTGTGTTGGAAAAAAACATCTTCAGATTTATCCTGACAGCCAAATTCAGTGGCAGATGTTCTATGGTAGGACTCTTTCTTTAGGTATACTCAGAGAGAGGCTTTTTTTTAAATGTATCTTGGACCTTACAGGAAACTTATTTAGCGATTTTTTAAATAAATTTAAATGTCTCCATGCCCCGATTTTGAGAATATTGCTATTGTAAATATCTGTGGTTTGTCATAGTGGTGCAGAAAGAGTGAAGGTTGGAATTATGATTTCACACTAGGATCTCTGTCATATTCACAAAGTAGAAGTGTATTGATTATTATAGCCTATAAAACTCCCAATTGGTCAAAAAGTTATGTATGCATACAATTTTGGAAGACTACGTTCTATACAATAGAAAAAAAGTGCTGCTTCAAATTAACTTGCCACAGATCGGATTCGAACCAAGGTTCCGTCTTTCGGTTCACATGACAAGAGAAGAAGAAACGTCCGTGACGTCACATCCGCTGTCCGTCGGTAAAGGTAGTTATGTTTCTATTAAAAATATTCACCATTTAGAGATTCTAAAGCTCTCCAAATATCAATAGATGCTGGGTGTCTCAACCCAATGATCATGTTAAATCGCTTTTGATCAAATGATACATGGTGACAATTTCGCTGTGTTTTTCCTCTCCTCTGTCTGGATTATATGGCTATACGGCTTGAAACCCAAAGACTAATCAGTTTTCTTTCTAGAAAGGAATATTTCATCATTTCAAAACGTTGTGATGCCAACTCAGCCACCAAGTCTGCACTGGATGCAGCTGTTATTAGCTGTGAAATACGATGTCCTTGACCGGCTGGTTTTATAACCGCTTGCTTGTTTCCTTCGGAAAGGAGTGTTGTCTAATACTGTAGTCATATTTCTGAGCCGTTCTGTGACAGAGATTAATTAAGCCATCTCCCCCCCCTAAATATTTCTTTTGAAATTTATGGGAGCTATGAAATTATGGGCGATGCGGATAGTCCCGAATCGCTATTTTTTCTAATAATGGTTTTCAAAATGTAATTTGTTTTACTGTGCATTTCCCTAATAGAGCTGTCGTTGTTTGACATTGTTTGCTTCATTAAAAGCCAAGTTTATATCTACTAAGTTCCCCCTCAAAAGAAGCCAACTGAAGTGACTTGTAGTGGTGGTTTGCTCCCGATTACCTTTTCCACATATTTTCCCCCCAAGTTAACAGTCTGCTTAACTGATATTTGGCTTCAGGTTATTATTTAATGAAGGGAAGTGTAGATATGTTATAACATTTATTTAATATCAGTGTCATCATCTACTGCAATTTCTTCTTTCACTTTAGGCAACCGGCCTCAGGACTTTGCCTTAATGTTGCGCTTGGTTGCAGCATCCCTGTGCCTCCGGTGCCAGTGTGTTACACCTTTACACTTTAACCTAAGGACATGTGCAACCCAGAGCTCGGCAGAAAATCAGCAGATAGTGGAGGATCTCTATCACCTCTCTGTGGACATCCAAAAGGTCCGAAAACTCAAGGGCTGGGTTCTTTGTCAGAGCCCAGCCTATCCGAAAGAGATCGCTTGTCTGCTAAAAGACATTGGGGCCTCAGAACTCAGCATTGCTCGGATCTTTACAAGTCACCCTGAGGCAGTTCTCTGTCATCCGAAGCACATTCAAGCTCAGAGGGAGCTGTGGATGTCTGTGTGCTCCAGTCAGAAAGACTTGGTTGGTATTATAGAGAAATTCCCAGCCTCTTTCTTCACTTCCTCCAGCCACCATAACAACCAGCAGGACAACATCACTTACTTCCAGAGTCTGAACCTCAACAAGAGAATCATCACTAAGCTCATGGCCACTGCTCCCCAGAGCTTCAGCCGTCCAGTCACGCAGAACAAGACGATGGTGCACACTCTTCAGCAGACGTACCAGGAGCTCGGGGGAGACGAGCTCAACATGAAGATCTGGCTCCAGAAGCTGCTGAGCCAGAATCCGTTTGTGCTCCTGAAGCCTCCAGAGGTGCTAAAGCAGAATCTGCTGTTTTTACGAGACCGAGGCTTCAGCAGCGCAGAGCTTCTCCACCTGCTCTCCAAACTCAGGGGCTTTGTCACTGAGCTGAGCCCAGATGGCATGTATCGCACCCTGGCGTACTCTCAGGACACATTAGGCTGTTCTGGGGCCGAGCTGCGAAACATCGTTCTAAAATGCCCGGCATTGCTTTACTACCCTGAAGCTGCGCTTTCTGAGCGCATAGACGGCCTTCTCCATGCCGGCATCAGCGTGTCCCAACTCAAGGAGACTCCTACTGTTTTAGAACTGACCTCACAGATAGTTAAATATCGCATCCAGCAGCTGAAATCACTCCGTTATGATGTTAGAACTGGTAGTCTGGAGGTCCTGAATGGCACAAAGAAGGACTTTGAGATGAACTGTGGGAAGCTACAGCTGCGTAGAGAGAGACCTATTTTTAACCCCGTTGCTCCCCTAAAAGGAGATGATTGACATTTTTACTTGCATTAAAATTGTCTGACTATGTTCCTGTTCCGACTGTCAGTTTTTAATCTCAGTGGTGCGCTCATTTGACACCCCTCAGAAGAGATAAAGCTATTGATGTTGCCAATTAAATGCTTTATTTTCATACTAAGGCAAAGAAAACAATACTTTGTTCCTACTCTCTGCCAAAATCTCCAATACAGGGAGATAAAAAGCATATTAACTAACTGCACTTATTAAACAGCAGGACTCTTGAGACAGAATGCATAAATTTACCAAATGGAATGATTTAACATTCGGGTTTTAAAGATAAACAGCAGTAGGAGTGGAAAAATCCATCAAGGTGTATTTGCAAATTAAGTTACACAATTACATAAGCCACAGTGGTTAGATGACAGATGCACTGACTCATCTAACATTCCCCAGTGGGACAGAGGACACTTCAAACCTGTGCGGTGTCTTGTTATTATAACTCGTCCTTGGCTCCGCAACTCTTTGGGGAAAAGCATGACAGGATCTCTGATTTTAATTGTTATCGACCATCTCAAAGCTTTTATTATGGTCCTTTTCATATAACTGATTAATGAACTAGTTAAGTCAGTTTCCTGGTAATGACACCAGTAGTTCTAAAAAACCAGGAGAAACTGTTAGATCTTAAGTGTTTTTAGGTGACTTTGGTCACAATCGAAAGAAGCCGGGACTGTTTATCCAGATATAGCAGGGAATACACCTTTACCTCCCACTTCCTATATCTGCATCGCTGCACATGGCCCCAGGGCTTTAGAAATAGCCTCTGTGCTGCGGATGGAGGCTTGAGCGCATCAGGTAATCAGTGTGACCTCAGCGGATGGATGCCTAAACTCTCTACTTTCCCAACGTCAACCAAAGCGCAGGATGCCCCCCTACTGACCCCATCTTGATTTTCTGATTAATAAATCAAGAAGAGGCACACGAGACAACAAGGCCCCGGGAGGTAATATGTCGCTATTGCTTTGCTCATCCTCGTTCTCGGTCTGATGAACTGCACATACAAGCGAGAGAGGTTAATAAGAGGAAGAATAAATCATCCATTTTTATTTCAAACACGACAGAGGTTGATGTTCGCCATACTAAAGGGGGGCAGTTACCGGAACGGATGACACATGCAATTAAAAGCCATGATTTCCAGATGAAGCAGATGATGAGCCGATGACCGCTGGGGCACGTTGGTATAGTTAGTCCATTCAGGGGCAGCTGTGTTCTGAGGTGTGAAATAGAATCAGAAAGTGGAGGCTCTGCTCAGATGGTGCATGTTACAGACTGCCAGACAGCTGGACTGGTCTCATTTTGCACCTATGGATTGATTAAAATGACTTTGGGAAGCAAACTCCACAGGAGCGTGATGTAGTGGCGTTTGATTAGATCCTGGCAGACGTGGACAAATAAAAGCTGTTTAATGTTCCTCTGATGAGCCATTATGTCACTCTCATGCAACCTGTCAGTGTTGTCTATTTCAGAGCACCAGAAGACCACCAGCAGCTTCACATTTAGATGCCGTTTTAGTGAGTGAATTTGCTGGCTTATTATTTATTTATTTTTTTCTGCTAATTGATTGTGCACCCTGTGGAGAGCTTCCCCTCACTGACTAATGGTCTTATTGCCCTTCGCAAGTGGTATTAAAACATGTTCAGAGAAGATAAATGGGCTTCTGCTGTTGCTCTGGTGTTCTCCCATGGCAAAAAATGAAGTTTTAAAACTTATTTAAAACCTAAAAGAGGAAGTCTAAATAGAGTTTAGATAAATGTAAATTATGTTCCCATATATCATTAATCCATTACTACTTTCAGCTCAAGTTCAGCACATGTATAATCTTAATAGAATTAGCACTCACATAAAACTGCAATAGCGATAACTGTGGATGTGCTCATCCACACATTCATGCTAATAAAACACAGAACAGACAGAATATTTCTGAATATGTATGCTATGTATTCAAAATATACTTTGTTGTTGAGGATGGCCTGTTTTTCCCTCACAAGCCTCGGGACATTCCTGTTTAATTTCAGCAGTCTGTGTGTGTGAGAGTTTATATGTGATTAAAATAATTTAAAATATAAATCTCCTAGTGTAATGTATATGCTACTTTACTCTGACTTGGAAGCAATTGTTATCAGGGTATTTTGTGACCTTGTGTACTAGAACAGCTGTTACGAAACGGGGGTTGAACAGGACCCGAACGCAGGCCAGGATACAGTGGTAGAATGGTCAACATGCTTATATATTCATGCATGTGATCAATATCCCCATAGATGTCATATTTGTTAAAATAAACCTTAGTTTAGTTGACAAGTGATTTATATAATAGCTGTCATATTTCAGCAAAAAAATATATTTTTCTCTTAATTCACTATAGAGTAGTTTTAAGTATTTTTCTTTGTTGTGAAACATGCATGCGAAACACTGCATAGACAGAGATCTTTTAATTTAAAAAACAACACTGTTTTAATGTTCGATGTCAATACTAAATGGTGACATAATCTTATTTTATAACCGCAGTATGTGCCCGATAAAGTTAAAGGATGCTGTGCGTTTCTTCCTCTGGTTTGGCTCCATCTAGTGGCAGAAGAATCAGATTAAACCCGACAAGGATGACGTTATAATTAAAAGAACAAAAACAAATAATAATCAAACAAACAAAAAACACAAAATGATAATGACTTAATCATTAAAACTGTACCAATGGAACAAGTTACTTCAAACAGTTAATAGCTTTAAAATAAACTAGTGGCACAGCTCTAGTCATGTCGTCTTAAACAGCTCTGCTGATGATCACTGCTGGTCTTTACCTGCAGTCTTTCTCTTGTACACTTGACATTTGTACTTGATTCCGTTATCCTCTTGGATCCCGTTGGGGACGTCTGGAAAACTAGATTGCGAGCACAAGAAAAGAGATCTGGTGGATTTGAGGGAAGTTGAGTAGCGTTCAAGAAAGCCGATGCCATTGAGACCTGATGATACGCAATCGTCTTCATATCTGTCATGTTGGGATAAAAACCTGCAGTTTCAGAGTGTCCTTCAAAGCTAAACATATATTAGTGAAATTAATGGAATGTCTGCAGGTTGTTTTTGTCTCCATAGCAATCTCAGATGTAAAAACATAACTGTCTGAGATCAAAGAAGATGATCAGCTGAGACCGGTGATTTGACACATTTTTTCCGCTAGTTCCCTTCCTGCTTTCGCTGACACGGCTAGAGATTCACAGTTGTAGAATTCCTCTGTCGTCAGAAGACGAGAGCAGAGGCTCGCGTTCTCATCTGATTTATGTTCCTCTTCTGATGAGGAGCAAGTTAACATCTGAAGGTGTCTGTTAAGGAGCTTTGAACGTACCTGTCTTGGACTTCAAACAGCTTTTTGTCGAACTCGGGGAAGAAGACGTCGCATTCAAACTCTGCCATGATGTCAGTCAGGTAGATTAAGTCGCACCGCGGGTGCTCCATCGCTTCCTAATAACAAGCACACGTGACACAATTAAGCAGAAGAACTTTAACAGCAAAGAAACGCAGTACTTAACAACCCGTCCTTTACCTTGTAAACCTGCACTCCTCCAACAATCCAGATGATCTCAATCAGGTCTGCGAGCGGGGGCTCTGAGGCCAAGCGGACGGCAGCATCCAAGCTTTCACACAAAAAGTGGGCATGATCTGGGACAGTGCTGTGGAAGGACAAACAGCCAATAGGGCTGAATTGAGCTGGTCCATATCCAGAGAAACACTGGACAATGGACAATAAAAACCAGATAAAAATGTGTTGCGTTCACTCACAACAGCGTCTTGCTGAGCACTGCATGCAGAATATTGGGCAACGGGAAGGTGGAGTCAGGATGGGAGACCCAACACTGTTTCCCCCAGACCATCATGTTCATGTTTCCTAAAGGAGACAGAAAAAAATGGAACAAAAGTGATGCAAGTGAGAAAGCATTGATAGCATGAAGTGGAAGCAACCTCTGACACATGATGCAGTATCACCTGGTCTCGACACCCTCGTCACAGTGTTCAGGAAATACTGGAACTCAGCCCTGAAAGAGACACTTTAATCAAAGGATGCAGAAACCCTTTGACTGTTAAAATATGTGCCCGTATTACTTTAAAGGTCTGGGCTGCAATCATCATTAACTCTTCTTGGGTCTGCAACGGATGCGTTGGCTCAATAATTTTCTAGAACAAGAAGTTCCTGACACTTTAAGAGATAGATAATATAAACGACAGCAGCCTTGCAGTTGTGCTCTATCCTTGGAGGCTACAATACGAAAGCCTGCGCACCACTTGCTCAGCAGTAATCAATAAATTGGGTCATTGACGAGAAATAAACCAAACCCGTCCCTTGCAGCTTTGTTTGTTTAACTTTCATCTCTAAGAGCCCTGAACTCTTACCCAGTCCAAAGTTCTCAGTGACGCGCACTTACGGTATACTCCAGGGCATTTGGTTGTCTTTCCCAATGCCCCTGTTGTTACAAACTGCCGCGATGACACGCACGGGTTTCTTGTTCCCTTTGGCCGCTTCCATTTCCAGCAGACAGCGAGTCAACGGGACCGGATCAGGGCTGGCGACGCGCACCGACCGAGCGTGTGTGAAGGGGGAGATTTAAGGAAGTGTGAGCGGAGCTGTCGCCGCCCACAGGACCAGGACTTCGTTAGGACACGTTGATCTTTAGTCACCCTGGAGCCACACGGCCGGATTCCCTCTTGCTGCACATTCATTTGCAGAGAGTCATTAAACGCAGCACAAGTCTTCTTCGACAACTTTGATACATCCCTAAATATATCACATATTTGTGAAAAAAGAAAGAAAGAAAAACAAGTCAAAGACAAAGAAGGGGGAAAACAATGTTTGCAGAACAAGCCGCATTAATTAAGAAAGACTGGATCTCCATGGTAACAGCGGGATGAGCTGTGGTCCAGGCTGTCTCCAATGTTGACATCCTAGGAAGAGGGGAGATATCGAGTCAGTAAATAAATAAATAATAAGACATTTCGGTGGATTACGAGATTTGTCAGACATCTTGAACGCTTCAGCAGCCTATGTGACCCCGGCGGGTCACATGAAGGCAGCAGCGTGGAGCAACGATTTGCTTTTTGCTGTCACATCTTGGCTTGTGAGACCCTAATGAATCACATGGTGGATTTTCAGTTGATGGTCGTCATGCCTCTTAAGTGAGTGTGGGGGGTCGGCTGGGGTCTTTGAGGCCAAAATCTCAGAAACACACTGTAATATTCCGAGTATTGAAGCATTCAGGGATGATGATAGAGATTTTGAGAGATTTCAGGCAGACAGGAGTGAAGAAACGAGTATGCATGTAAGTATAAACAAGTAAGAATGTAATTACAGATTAAAACAGTTTTCTGGAAGATTTTAGTTCCAGCAATCCTATTTAGTAACAGATTATAGCAGAAACATTCACATTTACATATTTTTCTCGTGGAGCCAGATCAGTATGAATAAGTTTATTCTGAATGAAAGCAGATTAGTTTGGGATGCACTGATTACTGATGAATAAAAAGCATTGTCCTGTCTGAATAACAAATGGGAAAATTAAATTTATCACATTTTAAACCTTTTGACAATCTAAACTGATTATAATCCATCACCTGCTCAAAGAACAAACTACAAAGTTAAAGGAAACCTTCTTTAAAAAACCAAAAGCCTGATACCTGATGGATAGTCAGTATGTTTCTAATGTATAACGTATATAATGGATAATGTATATATTTATAAAGAATAAAATATAGATGCCTCCAGTTCTTTTTCCATGCTTCTACACTGACACAAAGGTTCTGTTGAGGCACCAATGTATAAATTCTATAATACCACAGCAAAGGTTATGAAAATAAAGATAAATGGTTCTTCTCTCACATTATTAATTTCCTTCCAGGACTCGGAGCTGTAATCAACTGATGACGCCGGTGTTCAACACACATGAAGGAATATAAATCAAGCGAGTCACATTTTCTATGAAATTTCCCTTTTTTTTCTTTCCATCAGATAAACCCAGGGACCTAAGGCAGCACAACCATGTCCATGACGTGATGCAGGGTTTAAAAACAGGCATTTAATTGCCTTTTCATATTTTTATTCATCTTTTTTTAAAAATAGAATGACACTAATCCACTGGCAGGGCTCAGATCTGGCTCACATTGAACTTTGAGACACATTTAATCGTATCTAAGATCTCAGAAATGACAGTAGTATTAGAGGCAGTCGCATGAATCAAGCAAGGATCCCACATTATTGATCATATTGTACCATTTATAAGGAAAATATGAAAGCATTAAACTTTAAATAAACGCGGTTTCCATCCTATAATGTCCTGTTGCATGTCAGGAGAAATAAACTGTGCAAAACGGACAAAAGTTGAGCTCAGTTTTTGAAGCCTTGGGTCAATATTAATTGGCAGTGATTCACTCCAATCAGTTCGTTCCTCAATCCACGTGGAACTAAAGCTATTAAATGTGACGGAAATCACGGAATCATCTGACACTCCTCAAAGTTGTTCCAGAACATGAAACGCTGAGCCTCGGAGGGCCACGGTGTCCGGGCACACATGCGTCACCCTGTCAGTGGAGCACTGACGCACAAAGGTTCGACGCAGCTGCAGAGTAACGCGCGCTGGAGAGGAGATGAGGGAGCACAACGAACCCAACAAAACGGATTAAAGAGCGACTCACGCACGCCTGATCTTTGAGCACATCGCTAGATCCGAGTGTGAAATCCAGTTTTACCTTCCAGTTTCTAAAATCCGTGGAGATTAGCAGCTCAATCTGGCCAAACGCCTCATGTATTTCTGCAGAAATGAACACATATTTTTATGTTCAGTAATCAAAGAGGCTCGGATTTATTCCGAGGACTCATAAGTATTCAGCAACTCTTTATTGCTGATGATAAGACCGGAACATCAGACCGAAACACCTCGCAGCCACGTGTTTTACAGAATTAACTGGTTGATTCTGATCTCCTCAGTATGAAAACACTGTAATTGGTGTCACGAAGTGTAAACAGTGACTGTTCAGCTATCCAGTTTAGGTGTATTACCATTTGATAATAAACATAGCTGTGGTGATCTGGATCAGCACTTGATTATAATGGTGCGTTTGGATTTAGGGAGAGTTATAAATGAAACGTTGATGTCCTCACCTGAAATTTGCTGCTTAGGTTTGGTTCATCTGCTTCTTCCTGATAATACTCAACTCAAGAGACAAGAGGGTTTTTTGTTGTATTTTTTAAACTGAACGACTTTGTTGGTTCACATCAAAATTGTGTGCTTTAATGTTAAACATATTTCTTTTAAATAATCTAGACTTTCCTGTATTTACATTGTAGTTGTAGTTGTTACACAGACCTGCGGTGGCAGTAAAAGACGTTTGTCTTTTATTGGTCCAGTGCAGTCCAAATATTTCTGTCCAGACAAAACATCATCAGAAAACTTCTAGCTAATTTCAATGTACTAACCTTCGAGGCACCAATGGGCCCCCTCTGGTTTAAGTGCCACAAAAATATCCTCATATGAACATTATATTTGACTTGAACTGCATCATCGCTTTTCAGTAACTTTAGGGCTAAGCATGGATATAAGAGTTATGTTTTTATGCCCTTTTTGAACACCCCATTTTTCCATAGTAAACCCCCCCCCCAAGATTGCAATATTTTCCACACACGAGTTGTAAAGTGGAATGTTGGGGTTGAGGTTAAAACAGCCTTGACAAGTTTGATAATTGATCGTAACATGGTGTGATGCATTATTATTTTTGGAGCACTTTTTATTCAGGAAAAAACTTGGTTGCTCTGATAAAAAATACCAATTAAATGTCATATATAAACCTATATATATTTTTAACGTTCACTCATCAATTCAATTTTAGAACAAATAATAGATGTCATTAATTGCTAAACTGGTTGCAGGCAGTGGTTTACCCCATGTGACATCCATGAAAGACAGGCATTGGCTTCAACTCTTCTCCAACTGGCCAACCATGATGCAGGAGACAATTTTTGAAGCCTCTTTCTCGGAACTCTGGGTGGGAAGTGGTTTATTTTGCCTTTGTGCTGCACATTTTAAAATCACACCGTGTAACCCTAAATAAGTATAGATTGGAGCCACATGTGCTGTTGAACGGGTGCTGTAATACCAATCTACCGCTAGATGGCGCCATTGAAGAAGAAGATAATGTCTTCATCTTAAAGTTGCGTTTCCAGGGAGGTTCACGGTTCGGTAAGTAAGATGTTTCTCTGTATTTTGATGGTCAAACGTTTGAAAGGTATAGACAAAACATAATCTTTTTTGTCTCGTTTTTTTAAAAATTTGCATCGCGTATCATGGGGGATATTTAGGGGTTAGGGTTGTGTTGCTGTGTTGCTTAGATGTTTAACTAGAGAGGGTGAGAGATATGTCTTACTAAGAAATTCACCAACAGGCTGCTCAATGAAATGGAGCGTTTAAAGTCCATTTAACTTTGCCCGACAGTAGTGCGACTGTGCAACAGCAGGGTTCACTGGTGCTTCAGGTGTTAAATACAGAAGCTGCAGTGTGTCGACCTGCCGTGTGTGATTGAGACGCAGATCTCAGCTGAAACGTGGCTATGAAACAGACAGGTTAAGGACCTAGCATCCATCTGGGTTTTCATTAAAAGGTTGATTGCGGGGGAGCAATCATTAAAAAAAAAAACAGCCACGTTAGACTTTGTCTTATGACCTTGAAACTAATGCCGATCATTTCTAGAGTTCTCCTTCAGAGGACAGAGCTATATTATGCATGCAATCTATTATTAATGGTCTTGAGTCATGTTACGATCAGACATAGGCTCGGAGAAAATATCTGAGAAGCCCGACTCTCTGGAGGATCCGTCCGTTAACGGGCTTATATAAAAGCAGATACTCCTATATTGTGATATATTATTTACATTTTCTGACTGATAGCTTTGCCTTTAGTGCTGCATTCAAACATTCTAAGATCAAATGTATACATATTACCACTCAAACAAGCAGTGGTTACGACGCATTTTTTATTAATAAGTAATATTGTGAGGCACTTCGCTGACTTATTGTCCCTCAATATCAATCGACCAATCCAAACGCTTCGCTTCCTCATGCTGTCATTTTATTGGTGGACAGCTGTTCGGTTCCCCGTCGCCCCACCTCTATCTGTCAGCCACTGCGCTGCTGGAGCACCGATCACTGTTGATACCCTGTAGTGAACCACAACTCGTTTACTTCATGCTGCAGCGTTTCTGGGACTTTTCCTTTTTAAATGATATTTAACCGTCGGGAAAACTCGCCAAACTTCTCATCGTCTCTGTTCCCCTCCCCCCACTTTTTTTTGACTGTAAGCTCTCAAGCGCTTTTACAGCATGAAGTGTAGTTATGGCAAGGAGTAGCAAGACAGCAGCAAGGACCCTGGAGGATTTGACGCTAGATTCAGGTTATGGTGGAGCCGCTGACTCCTTCAGATCTTCCAGCGCGTCGCTGTGCTGCTCAGAGGCACATGGGGCCAATCACTGGCATCTAACCGACTCGATGCACAGTCGACACAACAGCCTGGACACTGTTAACACGGTGCTGGTCGAAGACGCCGAGATCCTGGAGAGCACCGGGCGCTTGGCTAAATTACCCGAGCTTGAGGATGTACCGTGGAGCCTGGGAGAAGTGGCGTGCGCGCTGAGCAGGGATGAGGAGGTGAGGCTGCCGACCCTTCCGCAGGACGTCCTGCTGAGGCTCTCGGTGATGGTGAGCCGGGCTCTGGTGAGGGTCGCCAGGGAGGCGCAGCGCCTCAGCCTGCGCTACGCCAAATGCACCAAATATGAGATTCAAAGTGCCATAAGGATTGTCCTGTCATGGACCGTCTCCATAAACTGCATCAGCGCGGCCCTCAGTGCCTTGTCCATGTACAACATGAGCACAGAAGAGGAGAAGTTCAGCCGCGGCAAATCGGTGCGCTGCGGACTCATCTTCAACGTGGGGAAGTTTTTCAGGTGGATGGTCGACAGCCGCGTGGCTGTCAGGATCCACGAACACGCCGCGATCTACCTTGCTGCGTGCATGGAGAGCCTCTTCCGCGAGGTGTACGCGCGGGTGCTGCGCAGTGCGCCGCTGGAGCGCGATAACGGGATCCCCAAGTTCACGGTGGAGACCCTGGAGCAGGCCGTCAGTAGTGATGCCGAGGTATGGGGTTCTCTGCTCCCCTGGCAACACCTAATCTGTGGCAAGAACGCAAACGGTGAGTTCTGAAAAGAAGCCTTCCTTGAATTAAAACCCTTGAAATGATGTTCTTCTTCCCTGTATTCACGAACTTAAGAACCTCTGAAATCATGCCTCATATCAGGCGGGTTAAGGCTATTCATCATTTTACTGCATGTATTTATAGTATTGAATGTGCAATACTATGAGGCCAGCTCAGTAAGTGATGGCTTGAGATTTCTTTTGTGTAAATGGTTCTCTCTGATGAAATCTACCTCTCACCCAGAGGGGAGAGTATTCTCCTGTGTGAGATCCACCTGTAAGTGTTTAGAAAATCCCATTTGAGCTTTGAAACATGTGCAGTCGTATTCAGACGGCGCCGCTCCACCTGTGATGCATCACGGGCCACATGCCTTGCCCCTTGCTGTGATTGATGCTACGAGAGTGCTGTGGTGGCCCACTTGCAACAGGTTTATGTAATGAAAGGCCTTGGGGGGTGAGGGGCATGTGGTACCATGCATTATTCAGAGCCAATGTGAATGAAAAGGGATTTATGCAGCGTGGATGAGAAAAGGGAAACTTACTTTGTGAATGAATCACCAAATTCTGGCTCTCAAATTCATCTCCTTTGCATCTGTTGTGCCTAACAGGTAGAATAAGCATCATCCTTCTGCATGTTTATGTTTAAAGCCACCCCTCTCAGGTAAATATACCAGGCTTGCCAGAAAAAAAAACCCAGCAAAACGATGTGAATCTGGTTTTATGGCTTCAGTCTGGGCCCGTTTCTGATTACCACACGTGTCCATAATCAGTGGATGGTGCTGTTTTACTGGAGCTCACATTTGGCTTTTGACAGATGTGGCTAACCTGCTCCACAGGTATGGAATAAAATGGCCACATGTCTCCTGCTGTCTGTATCAGGTGAGTCTGATTTCAGAAGTCACAAACCAAAAAGGTGATTATATTCCATCATGGCCAGTCAGGACATGCAGAAATTCCAACATGTTGGACAAAGAAATTCTGTAAACAGAATATAGAGTCAATTACAGAGCCTGTGTGTTGAAAACAGGCCTCTAGAGGTCGCTACAAGTTCCAAAAGTTTGTCTCAAAAAGGGCATTATTGCTACATTTCTCCTGTGCTATTTCAGCATAAGTTGTTACTTGTGTAGTTTTTTTAGTGTAAAGAAACCAAAACATTCGTTAAGTCTGTAGATGATCTCATAGTCAAACCCACGTACAGGCATAAATGCCTTTCAAATCACCCCTCCTTATTGCTCCATTCATCCGCTCTCTGCCAGTCCGAGGTGATTTTTACACCGCAGGTAGTCTGGCCTTGTCAGGCAGCCTTTATGGATGTGTTTATTACACCACGCCCCAGGTTAATTTCTTTTTAGCCATCTTTTTACTCCCCTTTTGCACCGTCATACCTTTAATAAAGCAGTGCCTTTGTGAATGTATTGCCTTTTGAACTGTAGATGTAATCTAGACATTATTAATGAGCTAAATAATTTTGGAGAACCCCCCCCCCCCCCAGAGAAGATTAAACCAAGAGTTTGACATTTTAGGGGCAGATTTCCTGAAGCTTGCACTGAAAAGCTGAGCTCGGTGTGAGATCAAAGTCAATATCCTGAATTATTTAAATACCTAATCAATACTTTGATGCAGGATCCATATTATATAATGTCTGCCGTCACCTGCTGCTTCTCACGGTTCTGCACCAACATAAGGTCCTCCCACATCCTTCTGCACGTATGCGCTTCCAGCAGGTGTTGGCGGCGTCTCTCGCCGTCACTTCCTTCCACGTGTTGGACTTCCTTTTTCCGAAATGTCTCTGCTTCCAGGACACAACGACAACGAGTCTTTGATCGTGTCAATAATGAGTGTCTCTGATATCATAATATCCAGTGCTCTGGGTCCCGTACCACCCAGGGAGGCTGTTTGTAATCATACTTTAGGTGTGAGATGAATTTAAATCCCAGGAAGAGCTGTTTGACTGAATGGAGAGAGAAAGTAGACCCTTGTGAGTTGGTCACGTCACAGTTCCAGGTCCATTTGGTTTTATGGCTCTGGCCAAACGTGCAAGACTTTAGAGTAAAACGGTCAGTGGCCTTTTTGAAATAAAACTATAAGCAAATATGACAGGGTTACGATTTAAAAAAAAACCTGTGCTGCCTTTTTTTGTGCGCAGGGCCTCCTTGCTGGGTAACAAATATAAAGAGCTTTATTGTTCCCTCTGTGAACACATTTTTATTAGGGAATTTTCCAACAGGCATTTGCAGGAGATTCCACTTCCTGCACTAGTGAACAGAAGGATAGTTAATCTGAAAGAAACTGTGCCGAGAACTGCTTAAAATAAGCAGGCTATCATTCCATCAACTTTCCCGAGACTTTATAAGAAAAATGGTGCCAGTTGTGCAGAGGGGAACAGCCTGTGCAACTGTGCTTCAGGAGAACTTCAATGTCAGTCGGTGGTTCTTTTATGTTTAATCTGAAACATAATCTCCTCAGGAGCAGATTTGAAGGAAAAGGGTTACTCTACGTGCAATTTAAAAAAGACAAAAGCCCAAACACGATCCTAATCTCGGAGCCAGGTTTGTCCCTGGACAAGTATGATGTTCTCTGTTTGAAAACTCTTTTTATGTCTTATAGCTAATTAACTTTGAACAGACGATTCTCTCAGATCTGAGTGATTTGGATTTCTGGCCTCTGTGACCTATTACTTGTGCGGAGGTTTGCTGCATGGAAACCCTGCAGTCCAAATGGATGTTGTTGCACTGTGACGCTCAGGTAGCTGGCCTAATAAGCAACTGCCGCATGCTTTTCCATAAACATACTTCAAATTCAACACTTCTATCATCCCACAATCATCATCATCAATTGGTTTGGGTTTTTTTGCAAATATAATTTGCATCAGTGTGCTTATTTTGAGTAGCCGCGTTAGTGGTAGGGAGTTGGTACGTAGCCAGAGGCACTTCAGCAGTGTATATCTGTGAAACTCTTGCTAAAAGTGCGCTTGTGTTTAAAACGACCCTCTGTGCTCTCTCGCATGGTGTGTGACTCAAGTGTGGTCTTCTCTCTCGCTTTAATGGCAGAATACGACCTGGTTGACCCCCCCCCCCCCCCCCCCCCACACACACACACACACAAACTCACTTTTACATTTGTGAGACCAAATCCAGTCAGCTTATGGATGGCTGTTTGTAGTGGCGTTCGATCCTTGTCTTCCAAACGCTTTTCTGCTGATTTCACCGACATTGATTAATTCCAGATCCAAATCCATTTACAAGCCTTTTGTCTCCCATCCAACAGTCAGCACTGCAGTGTGAGGCCGGTGCCTGGTGCACACATGCTGTGGGGAAGGCAGTCGGACAGAAATGGCTGTGGTCTGCAGTGGTACCACTCAGTTCCAGACCCCATTATGTCTGCAAAGGAGATATAACATATCTGTACTAGGGAACCCCTGACACAGCAGCATACCTTTGAGAATATGGACCCAGAGGAGGACTGAGGACTTCTGCTATCACACAATCTAATGCTCCTGCCAAGGGTACTTTACTTAATGGAGGAGAAAGAGGTCTTTGAATATAGTTAGTTCTGCACTCTGCTGGCAACATTTGGAACATTTTCCCCCGTCATACACCTTACAGCAGACACCAGATAAAATGTTTAGACAGTGTTCAAAAAGTGCACTTTAGACTCAGGTCTACAAACCTGTGTATAAAATGCAAATCTGCAGTACTTTTGTCACCATATATCCAATATAAAAATACATTTATAGGACATAATTTTTGCCATTAACAAATAGGCTTAGATTTTATCGGTATGAGAAACGAAATTATTAATAAAGTAATATTCAAGATCCTATCAAGGGACTTTATACAATCAGAGATTTACACAGGCTGGTATGAAATTCTGCACAATAAATATTTAAGAATAAATGTAATATACCTTTAAACGAATGTGATGAATATCTGATTGGTGTAGGTCTGATGTGCAAACATCCTCTGGAAGCTCTTGTGGTGCAGCAGCAGTTCTGTTTGAGCCTCACCAGTGTTGGTGCTGCACCTCTTGCGTGGCTCAGCAACCACACCATAAACCTCTACCCTTAGAGATGGAAAAGATGGAAATCTCACAAGGCACCACATGGCACACAAATCATATCTGACTGATCAAAGTTTTCTTGCTTGATTTACAATACAGCAAAACAGATTTAACGCTGGCTGTTCCAACCCACTTAAAGTTCATACAAACCCACGTAGCCATGTGCAGTCTTCTATTTGAGGTAAATGTTTTAGTCTATAAGGGACACTTTCCTTCATTTTTTAAAATTTAAATGGCAACAATAAGAATTCTCAGATCTGAACACACTATAAACTGAACACTAAGGAGATGGTGGTGATGAAAAGGGGGAGTCTCAATCAGAAAACTCTGAATAACGGCTGATTATTTCTGTTTTCTACATCAAGGTAAATATAACTCTTATCGTTCTGTTTTTTTTTGTGCTGGCTCTCCAACAGTGAGAATAAACCATAATGGCAGCAACCCTCCAAAAAAAATAAAATCTAGTGCACAATGGACAAAAATCCACCAAAGACATGGTTAGGAAGGAATTCATGATGTTGCCTTTGGAGCCAAGGCAGAGGGAGAGAAACGTGCACAGATGGCAAGTATCGAAACGACAAAATCCATAAAGGAAGCTGTGGGTGACAGATGAGACCCAGACAAGTAATTTCTATTTCTTATTATAGCAGAAAGCAGAGTCTGGGTAAACAAGTGCCAGCAAGTGGATCAGGCCGGCCCAGTATTAGTTTCTACCTCATTGTTTTCACAGCTTTGGATTCCTGTTGTATGAAAAGGAAGAGATACAGTTTAAATAACATTCATTCTGGTCAAGGATACTGGTAAACAAGAGCTCTTCACCTTTGAGCCGAGAAAGTGTCAGAAAAGTGTCGTCTCTGACAGAACAAGCTGCTTGTTAGAACACGTCAGGGTTCCCAGTCGATAGGTCTGTCCGTTGTGAGCAAAGCAGGTTTTCAGCAACAACAACAGTACCATCAAGTTGTCAGCAGCGCCATGCAAATCCGGTTAGACGGGCGTCTCACCTGTTTGGTCTTAGTAACGCACAGATGAGTTGCCGGCAGCAGCGGCGCTGATGAGTTCATTACTTGTGAGAAAACAATCTGAGGTGACATTCAGCCCCCTCTGGCTGTGCGTGGTAATCATCAGAAGAAAATACTGTCGCATCAGAATATCGTTTAACGACTCAGCCAGGGGTCGGGAAACTCGCATCACCCACTCCGTCATTTGAGAAATTAAGTCCCGAATATTACAACCACAAACGATCACGCTGCCAGGAACAAAAAATAACTTACTGTAGAAGGTAACGGTGCTAAATGTAAAAGCTAGCCTGAACCTGTCATTCTTAGTGATCACTACAGCAGGCAAATGCCACTTTCTTTAGAATTCATGGTGTCGTTGCCATAGTTGGACATCAGTCAACCTGGTGGACATTTTTTGTATTATGACTAAAAACACGAAAGAAAAGAGAAAATCTCAAATTCAAGATGGCCACTAGAGCATCTGGCAAACGTAAAAGCTAAATATAAAGCATAAAGTAAAAACTGAGGAGAAATGTAAAAATTAGAATGACTTATTTGACAGACAGAGATGTTGTGGGATAATCTGTCATGTCTGAGAGGGTTGGAGTTGCGTAATCTACCAAGATGCAGCCTCTGCAGCGTGTTGTTGTGCTATCGGTACAAAAGCGTGGCAATTTGTGGTTTGACGTGCATGTTGTGTGTGTTTTTCTCTTGGTTGGAGAAGACAGCAAACTTTTTTGGCTTGAATGCTGCTGCTTGCGTATTGTTCTACCACTATATCTACAACCTCCGGCCGCCTCATGGTGAGACTCCTCTGCATTCGTTTGAAGGTACAGTAAGTTTGCTTTGTCCGTTTTGCTTCTTCAGTTTTGTTATGAGAACGCTACATGCTCTGCCCACTTTAGGCTGGCGGTTCTGGGAATTTGTAGCCTTAAGTGTGGGTGAAATCTTCATGGCTGCCAGCAGCAGCAGCCTCTGACATCGCACATGACCAGAAATGATTGGTAGTGATGGATGGATAGATGAATTGACCACATTACATGAGAGCATGAAAGAACAGATGGTAATTTCTGTCCCCTTATTTTTGGACAGAAGATTAGCTGGCTGAGAAATGTGCTCCTCTGAGCGGCTTTCAGGCTCTCCTGCAGGTTTCAGTAATCCGTAGCTACGGTAATATGCCGGGGCAAGAACATATCCAAGGTTTCTGAGGTGATTGTGGGGAGATGAACTTCTCTTGTTTCATCTTATGCTTGTTTTCTTACCACAGGAAGACTACCGAGCCATTAACTCTATAAACACTGAGCAAATACAGTATAGTTCATGTAACAGAAATAAACACACACTGCTCCCAACATGGAAGTGTCCACTTGGAATAAACGGAGACGCTGACGGGAGGACATGCTGTAATTATCCTTGTATATTGTATACTCTGGATGTATACACTGGTTTGGCCCCATCACTGTTGTTTTCCAGTATCCCTTTCAAACTTCTCATGGTTTGAAATATGGTTTAGATTAAAACACACATGACAACATAACTTGCAACTTCATATCAGTTTCCAGTGTCCATAAAACAACAATTTTATGTTCTGTCTAAGGTAAAAGGACCAAAGTAGAGGGTTAGCAGGGCAGGGGAAGGGATGTGTCTCCAAACACATTGTCCATGTTCCCAGTCGGGCTGCCCTCTAAACAGAGATGGGACAGTTAGAGGAGCCTTAGAGTTCTGCTGCTCAAATTGGGTTGAAAACAAAGGCATGGGTCTCGGTGGTCCAATTCTTGATTGCCGAGCCTTGGATTTGTAGAGAAATTCAATGTGTAAAAGTCACGCATATGGATGCCCCTGAATCAGCCGATGCAGTGCTAATTCTTTTCCACCGGAGTGATATCCCATTACCTTCCATGAGTGCTCAGAGCGCTGGCCTTTGAGCTGTTGGTGAGTCACTGCAGAGCAAAACTTTATCCACCAATTGTCCGCTTTCCATTGTGCAACTGCCTCAATCAAAACCACTGACCTGAAAACATGCTCAGATGGTCTCAATAAGAGTAATCAAGATCTGAATGAATCCTTTTGTCTTCCTGGATTTCTTCTGTTCCTCCCTTGTTTTTCGTATCCTAAATATTCTCTCTCCTGACTTTTTCAGCCTGTCTTTTCTATTTGCTGTGTTTGATTTAATGAGTCCACATTCTGTCAGTCTTGATGGAGAGTAAGTGCAAGGATGAGACAACCTTGTCCCGTCCTACATGTCTGGCAGGCTCCCTAATAGTTCTGTCAATCCAGGTACGGAAGACCTGGCTGAGGGGGTGGGTTGGCTCAGCTGTAGACCGGTACACATGTGTCTGAAGCACAGCAATAAGATCCCTCACGAAGACTACGTTAATGCACGCGGTGTTAAGTCATGTGATGTCAAGCAGACAGCTTTGTGGAGCAATAGATCATCATTTGTGATAAAATTGCGATAAAGTCCACATTTAATGACAGTCCTCAAAGCTTGATGTCACTTCGTTTGATTCCCCAACCAACTGGACACATACTGTAACCTTCACATGCATTTTGATCTTCACCTTCATAGTTAGGATCTGACTTCTATATTAAATTGCACATTCTCAGAGATGTCTAAAGCAGAGACAAATTCCTAAAGATGGGAAGTTCCAATTCCACTCATCTTTAAGGCCATTAATCCTCATATATCCTGACATAATCAGGATCATCAGGAGAATTGGGTCCTATACTAATAATACCTCCCCTTCCCTGACTTTTTCACCTCTGAGTTTGAGTCAGCCACTGCCGGATTACGGAAACAAGGCAGGAGGGATGTGCATGCGACATTTAAAATGGTGTACAGGGCATATAAAACCTAGCACGGAAGCCTTCAATGCAGAAATGTGCGAAGTATTGAGCTGTGTTGTGTGTTGTGACCAGTGTGTATCGGATCTAACTCCAGAACCTTTACATTAAACCACGGTTGATCTCACACTGTGTTTGAGCATTAAAAATCATGTCTACTTCCCTGATGCTCAGCCCACAGCTGAACTCGCAGCATATGGTACGGATTACCCCAGGAGAAGGTACTAGTATACAGTTTTGTTCCTGACATGTTTTATTACTAACATATGCTCATTCCTGCTTCACTTTCCTTTTATTTTTCATCAACCTGGGCAGGAAAAAACAGCCCAAATGTGAAGGGAGACAGACACAAGGCACATTGAGAGAGGCGTACTCACATCCCCGACGGAAGAAATTTAAGCAGAAGTTAGGATTTATGATTGTTTATCTTTGATAAGTGAAGCTAATTTCCAACTCCCACGCCACTGTCATAGAACAATGCTGATTAAAGGCCTCCATAAATGAGTCAGCCCTGTCGTTATCCGCCGACTGGCATTTTTGTTAAGCCGCTGCGATAGATGGAAGTTCGGCGCTCACTCTGACTCACAGCTTGGAGGTGTGAGAGAATGTGTCTGTCACTTTTATACCTGTCTGGATGTTTACATCATGCTTCTGATGCATATAGTCTGACTCACAGCTGGAGGTCTGTTCAAGTAATGACTGAAACAGGATCTACCTGCTATCAGATGATACAGGAGACAGCAAAATCTTTTGTATTTTAGGCATAAAATGTTTGTTTTTTTCTCAAGCAGATGAAATGAATGCCCCCACCAACCCTCCAAATTAAACAACATGCTTTTCATGACAAGTCAGGTGAAGTTTGTTGGAAGATCGCCGGTTTAAACCCGTTTAACTTGTTTTAATCAACCTGTTTTTTTAAAATCAATCTCGTGCTTCACAGTATGGAAAAGAAACTCGATTTTCTGTCCTCATGAACACGATCAAACCTTTATTACACCTGATGAAATGAAGAGCTTGTGTCCAGGCTCATTGCTCGCGCGAGATTGAAACGACTCCGTCTTGGTGATGATCTCTGATTGCAAAAGTAATTTCTGTCATTGTAACCTTTTGCACACCTGCAACTTACCGCTGAAATGAAATTAAAATTCAAGCTCGGCTCCGCTTGTGCGGCATGTTTTAGGTGCTGTGTGTAATCAGATGGAGACAGGAGGAGAGCAGAGAAGAGGATAAAATGCAGCATATGAAAATAAGGTGAAAACAGCAGAGCTTGGGAAAGGCGGTGCTCTCTGTACATGCAAGTGTGGCAGAAGAGAACAGGCAGACCCTGGATCTGAAGTCAATGAGATCAGGGATCCGTCGGCGAGGGAGGCTGCATGCATCAAATTTGGTCTGTTTGCTCCCCTGTCAGTGGTTTGATCCGAGGAGTCTGAGAGCTCTGCTGTCACAGTAATGCTTCAGTCCAGAACTCAGAAAGATGGATGGCAGTGGCTTCGGCGCAGGAGGGGGGTGGATTTTAGCAGCATACTGAACCACTGATGGGTGAGGCGTGGAGGTGAATACTGCAGCTCCAAATCAAACCACTGATTTACTTAGGCCCCAGTAAAAGTCTTCGTATAGTAAGACTTTATATAACTACCCTGTTTGGGTAGTTACTCTATAGCTTCAGAGTGTGGAAATCACACACTCTGAACATTGATCATAATCACAAAGGTACTGTAGGAAGATCAAATAGCAATAATAAAAGATCATCCATCCTCATAGGATTTGCATAGATGAAGTCAGCCAACTCTAACACAGTGGCTAGTGCTGGAACTCCAGCATGCCAGTAACCTAGGTGTAATTCTAATGTATTTTCTATAAAGAAGGGTATAAAAAAGGATCAGGGCCACATATAGAAATCGAAAACCTTATTTCCTCAGTAATGGGAGGAGGGCTCGCTATTGGAAGTGGGCTTGTCTGATCTGCCAATCCACCCTTGTTACTCCGCAGAAGGTAAATGGTGAGCTGCACTCTCGGGCTGTTCATAAAAGCTACGACGCCGCTTTCCCTCCAAAAATCAACCTAAGAAAGGCTTTGTAGTACAGGTACATCATTTTGCTTTGGTAATTTAAAAGCTGAAAACGTGGGCAGCGCTGCCCCGATCCATTTCAAATACAAGAGGCCACAGCCACAGTCTGACAGCTGCAATCATTCAGGCATTTATTTCATCTGCTGTAGACGGAACATTACAGTTCCCCATTCCTGCCTGGCTGATCTAGCCAGAATCTCGGACTGTACCAAATGCACTTCACTCTGCAGGATACAATGCATTTCCTCACATTTGGATGTCTTGATCAAAGGGTTACTCTTTCAAAAGACTGTCTCTAAACCTCTCCAAACTTTTCCTACCAGGATGTTTCCTGATTGTTCCAGTTCTTCATTCTAACTTATGATTCCTACTGACTGCAACGGTTTTCTGGGGGCCGTTTCAGGGCAAATCCCCCCACCACCCTTTTTTTTTTCTTTTAAGGAAAAATGATAACCCTTTACTTCTGTCGCTGCCAACACGCCGGGCTTTCAGCTAAATTTGAGTGAGTGAGCGTCGCTTGGAGCAAACAAATGATGTTGACCCCAGTGTTACCTTGCTGAAGGGGCCAGAAGATTATCACAAAGACATCACACTGTCCACCCGGCTGATGCAGCTGAGGGCATCTCGGTGCAGCTTGGGGTGAGGTGTGTGTGTGTGAGTGGGGGGGTGTTGTTGAATAACAGGATGAGCGAAAGGGAAATGACTAAAACATTTCAACCATAATCTTACTCGCTTCTCTTTCTTTTTCTCCTTTTCTCCCAGTTATTGAACGTTAAAGCTACTAGTTTTTACTGATTACATCATTAATCACGCATCTCTTCAGCACAACAGAGCAAGAAGGAGACACGCTGCATATTTTCCTACATACAATAGAATAAATGCACGCCGTCATACATGTTGGTGGGGAGGAACTCTCTTCCTGACTGCCTGCCCCATGAGGCTGCTTAATCCCTGCCTCAGTGTGACTGACGTGGGTGAAAGCGCAGCACATTTCCACTGCTGCTCTTTTTGATATAATATCCTACTACAATGAGAGGTCAGGTGCCTGAAAATGCAGTCAGCTTGGTTTTTCTGCACGTGCTTGACATCACGAGTCAGAACTGGACTATATTACATGTGTTTAAATGTTGCATCTGAATCAGGTTTAGTTTCTGATCTGAGGGATGGAACACTCATCCTTAAGGCACCGTCAAGGTTATGTGTGGAGGCTGGTGCCTGATGGCTTAATTGAAGTTGGGGAACCATGAGCCGCTGCAATGCCAAAGCAACTGAATGAGGCATGCCAGCAAGACGCCCGCCCCGCTGCCATCAAGGCTAGCAGACAAATGAGATGGAGCAAGAACGATTTTGATTAGCTCAGGTCCGGAAAATCATTCTGTTATCTGAAGGTGACACTCGGATGTTTTAATTGTTTATCTGATTTTTTTTTGTTTGTTGGACCTGAGATGTCAGCTGCTGACATGTGATGCATTTAGCTTTGTGATAAATCCTCACAGAGAGTCGCCACTGAAAAGGTCCAGAGAAAAATTTAAACATGGGCAGCGGGAACTTTGTCTCAGGCGATGTGAATAATTACAGACACTGGCAAAGTGTTTATGACAGTGCGCTCCTGCTTGCTGCAGACTAATCTGTCACTGTTGCTGTTCTCATTTTCTCAGAGGCTGGATTATGTTTGTGGTATTGGTGCAGTTCATCTTTCAGATTGTATGAAGAAAAGTACTGAAACCACAGGTCTGGCAAACTGAAGCTTGTAAATTGGCACGTTAGATTGAAATTGTTCTCATTATCACCCTAATGCACCGATAATGCTGGTACAATGAATATTGACTTTTATGGGATCTTACCTTTACCCTCGCCAGCCACAGCAGTTGCAGTTAGGGTACGTTTGGGCATGGCAATGATTTCATTCCGGTTTCCGCAGTCACGTTTTTCCCCTGGTCAGCACTGGATCTCTGCTCCCACTGGGTTCATAGGATAGGTTTGTTTTTATTGGCTTGAAAATCATTAAAATATCCATAAAAGTCCATGTGAAGCATATTGTTAATAAAGAGTCACACTTTTTGTCCCCAGTTCAATGTGTCAAATATGGTGCTAAAATTGATTTTAATGCCAATAATGTTGGATTTAATTTCCCCCATGGCAGCAACACATGTGTTGCTGTGTTCTTTGTGCAAATCGTGCCTTTCTGGTCCTTTTTAACCACTCAGAATATGCTTGCAGGGCGCCACCTGCTCATCAGGGGTTATAGCCAGCCACAAAGTAGCTTAGGGAGCAGTTTGGGGTTCATTGGGTGAGGGTGATTCGGAATTGGTGACAAGTGTTCTGGGGTGCAGGTTTAATTTAAGAAGTGGTGCAAACATATTATAAATTTCATCGCATCCTCCATCCAGTACAACCACAGACATTGGAACCAGGATGGCGGTTGGTTCCAAACCAGAGGAACATTTCCTGTATTAGTGCCTCTACTATTATTGGTGTTAGATGTTATTGTAGGTGCAGATGTGTGTTATTGCAGTAGGAATTCCATTGGCTGCTAGTTTTACATGCAGATACACCCCAGGCTATTATGAGCCGCTGGCTGTTGTGACGCTCATGTGTTGACAGATCAGTTGCTTGGAATATTGGTCTCTAGTCTAAAATTGTACCGTTTTAATTATATTCCTCGTGATTATTGAAAACAACCAAATAGCATATTGTTACAAAAAGTATTTGACAGTCTAATCACTTTATATGACAGCTGGCGTTTGTTTGCTTGTTTTTCTTTCGGCAAAATAACTCAAATGGATTTTAATCAATGGATTTGAAAGAAATTTTCAGAAAATGTTGACACAAAATGTGGGGAAAGGACATAGTTAGAAGAGTTCTACACTCTCTGAGTGTCATTTTTTGTTGTTTGAGTTTAAAAAAAAAAGTTGACTAGCAGCAGTTTGGAGCTATTTCTGTTTCCAGTTTTGGTATCACCCAAACTGGCACCATAAGACGGTTTTGGCGACAGCTGGCTGGAACCCAGTTGAAGTGGCAGTGAAAAACATCCGTCGGTTGTTTTGCAAAAATGAAACTTCAGCAGAAAAAGAGGCCACACATAAGCTTGTCTGTGCCTGCAGTCTTTCCCCTGTTATTGCAATATTGTCTGCACGTCGCTATATGCTGCGCGAACTGACCGAATGTGCTTTTGATTTGGTATTGGACGGCCCTGCAGGCTGTAATGATGTGTTTTTAAGAGCGCAGAACAGCTCATCTCTGGGGGCCCAAACCGCTGCTGTGATATCATTGTGGAAGCAGATCAAGAGGAGAGCAGCTTTGAAGTACCCTTATAGTATGTCACATCACATTATCTGATTAGTGATTATGAAATCAGATGATTTATTTATCCCTTTCTGTCCTTGGAAATAGAAGCATTGTCGACTCTGAGAGGCTCCTTCGCGGCAGCAATGTTTGCTGCAGGGGACAGTGTTCATTTACAGTTTCAGTGTTCGCTCTGGTAATGAAAATTACTCCATGACTTCACGCTCCGCATTGCCTCATCGGACCTATTTGGATGAGACGGCATGTTGCACAGAGGAGATCCACCAGTTTGGGCTGTGGTTACATTGGTTTTGGGGTTTTCAGGCTTGCAGGGTAATGAAGGAAAGATGGCCAAGAGCCACATAAAGAACGGTCTAATATGAGAACAACATTGCCTGATCCACATGCAAGAAACTGCCGAACATGCATTAGGATCACATTAAGGATCACTGAAGGAAGAGGAAGAATGTTTCTGAAAAGGACTGATTAGCATCAACATACTGGAATCTTTTAATCCTTTGAATAGCTGCCATCACGGTCCTCTCATGAGCTGCAGGATCGCCGAAAAACTGGAAACCATCTTTACCTTGGAAACCTTTTTCTGTTTTTGTTGAGCTGATACTGGGAACGAGAGAACCAGTACAATGGGAGTAAAAGACAACACAAAACAGCCATCTTCGATTGGTACTGTCAAGCATTCCGCTCCTGAAGTGGCTACACAACCATCGGGATGCGTTAGGTCGATGAAAGCCTGTCCTTGCAGTGTTTCTGCACAATGAAAGAGCCGTGTTCCGCTTCTGCTGACTCCACACTACCCGACACAATACAGCAATCCAGTACGACAGCTAAACGGAGTCGTCCCCCACGTGAGAGCGTCAATTCATCAAAAATCATCTCTTGCAAGATTTTTCCCACTCTGCATTTATTACGTTTTTATTGAGTCTGAGTTTTCTTTACCTTTTGGGTTGACTGCAGAGGCGACACCATGGACGGATAATAAACAGACAATCACATCGTCTGTGTCCGTTCAGAATATGTGTTGTTTCTGGGCAGATAAAATGTTACTTTGATCAGTGTTTCGTTGAGGGTCGACTGAATTCGCCAGCGTTAATGTTCCAATAATCTCCCTGCACTACAGCAAATGAAGCTGCGGATGTTGTTCACAAAACAAAAATCCATTAATAAAGAACTTTACTCAGGATAATCAACCATTTTGTGATGGCAACTGACTTCAGATTGAACAGAACCACCAGCTCAAATGCGCAGTATCTATGGTTGTCATAGTAACACAACACGGTCACCTGTTTTAACTCTGCTTGCAACATTGTGCTGCCGTACTTTTCCGTTTAATGTCTGATTCACAGTTATGGCTGCATGTTTACAGCTTTGAACACCTGCAGGATTAAAAGCACACACACCTATTAAATAGAGTTGGTACTAAAACACCCAAACTTGCGCCGCCCTTTGGGTCTGGCTGCATTCCTTCTGCTCTGACAACATTATTGCTTTCAGATGTTGCAGGTGTGATGGGATCAGATAACGTGCTCCCTGCTGGGCTGTTCAATCAAAGCAATTAGATAATTTCCCAAGTGAGAGGTGAATGGCCAGACAAAGGTCATCTCCAGCCATTAGTCTCCGGAGCAGCTACTACTGTGTGTTCAGATCGCTCACTTTGATGTCATTAATGGTGCCTCTGGAAATGCGACATCAGTAACAAACCAGAGCAAATACACTTTTTAATGGGAGGGTTTTGGGAAAAGATATGGTGGCAGCATCTTATTATCGCGTTTGAATAAATCTATTCATTGTGAAGTCTGGTTGTTTGAATGCACCTATGAAGCTTAAATATGTTCTAGTCATTATGAGCCTGGAGTGCATATGTGCCCATATGTAGGCCAGTGGTGTAAAATTTGAAAGAAAAAAGGTAAGAAAATGCACTTGAATCATCAGTTAGTGAACCAATTCTTCGTGCGTACTTCTACATGGGGACATCGGTTAGTTTAGGTGGAAATTGTAGCTATACGTATCTGTTATTAGGGATCTGGTGAGTCAACTTTGAACACCTAATCTATGTTTCGAAATACACACATGATTGCTGTGATTGCAGAGTTCTGTGTATTTCTTCCATCTCCCTCCTGTTGAAACTGACTTCCACTCCCTTTTCCCTTTTCCCTTTTCCGTGGCAACAGACCCCGACTGCTGTGAGAAATCAGAGGTGTTTGACTGGGGAGGCAGCAAATGGCAACTGAGGACTATTAAATTTCTCTTCAAATCAGTCAAGCACTCTAACATTCACATAACTAATGAATCCTCCAAGAATCTCCCCTCCCCATCAATGAAAAGCCAACCCATGATGCTTATAATCCAAGGCAGTGTGACCTTAATTGCTTCCTTTATGGTTATGGTATGTTCCTGGGTCTATTTTTGTACCACTCTAGAACTGATGGAGAACGATTGTGTTTCACGTGCTGCTGCAGTCCAGGAGCAGATGCACTATCATGTTTTCCACCCGTGGGCCTCAGCTGCTGCGCTCCACCTTCAGACTGCATTTTCAGTGCAACTGCATCATCGTTTGTGTGTCAAAAGGTCAGACGAGGAAGCAGCAAAAGTTGTCCTGTTCTGAGTAATCTACTTCTCCTGTCAGCTGTCTAGGTTGTTTCCTTACTTGTATCATTAATGCCCAGCTTTTTTTTTTTTTTAAATGTATACATTCAGTCTTTTTTTCATTTTAATCTTCAAGTTTTTTTAAATATCAAGGTAATTAGTCTCAATGAATTTGAAGTCAAAAGAATACCATTCTCTTCTCTGGTCACTTGAGTAAATCAACATCACAGGAAACTGATTGTCATCATCAAATCATTCAAATTATCCCGAAAACAAAACAAGAGGACAAACACTGGAGCCAGAATTTTGAATAATGACACATTAGGATGTATAAGCTTAAACTGATACATTAGCTCAGTAGCTCATAAAGTCTTGTGACTCTACATTCCCTCCTCTTATCTCCCCTTTAGCAAACTTTATTATAATCCTTTTAATTTGAAGTGCAGATACAACAAACCCAGGTTTATGGCAAAACGGGTAGATTTAAATGAAATATGACAAAAGAAGTGAGTATTTTTTTCACATGTTTATTGGCTGGGGGCTGTTATGGATTGTGGCTGCTGCTGTCTGGTGCAGAGTCAGATTACCTGCTGTTGAAGAGGCCCCCATGTTGGATGAGACCTGCTTCACTGTCTTATAGTGTCGTCTCCTCATGGCCTCAAGGTGTCAACTTGCATGTGACAGATAAACCCCCTGAACCCCCCCCCCCCCCCCCCCCCCCAACAGTCACTCTGTTGGGCATTTTCCTCAGTCTGACCTGGTACATAAATAGATCTCCAACACCCAACCCCCCTTCTGGAGCTGTATGTGATTGCCTTCCAGTCATTCTTTGGCAAATTCCAAACTTGCTGTGGCGGCACCGGTGCGCCACAAGCTGCTGTTTTCATCCAGAAGCTGACATCAGCTCACGCTGCCTTCATTGACTGGAACCAGCCTCATTTATTCTAATTAACAATCCTTGCAGTGTTGTTCTCTAATGCATCAGTAGTGTAGTTTAGTTTGATCAATTAAATTTATTGATCATCGGAGGTGGGCAGAACATGTTAACGTTCATGCCAGTCGCACAGCTTGATGATTAACTGTGTAATTAAAAGCCAATTTTTGTTTTTTAGAAACTTCAGCGTTTTTTAAAAATAGACGCAAAAGCAAGATTTGTCATTATTCCACATTCTGTTCATGGATCTCTTGTTTATCTCTTTACGGGAAGTCGGAAGGTGAGATCGTGGCTTCTTCAGGGGAAATGCTCATATTTTAATCTTTGAATTCAAAATGAAAAAAAAGTGGAATTATTCCTTTCTTTCTGACTAAGATGTTGGAAGTAGCTTTACTGAAAAGTGTCTGTGCATGTTGCACATGTGAAAAAAGCCTCCAGTTTTTGTCCAGTCGGTCTTAATCTCTCTAGCAGATTTCCTCATGTAAAGTCAATAGCGTTCATTACTTTCTTTTAAAATGCTGCCATTCTGTTTGTCACTTCTCTATGGCAGTATAATCAGTTCTGCTTAGTGGACAGAAGGAGGGACGGCGCCAGAGGGGGAAGATTGATGAACGATTCCCTCAAACAATAGATCTTCATCTCTAAACGCATCTCTCCTCCTTTTGAATTTGCTGAGGTATTTATCACCTCAGGAGGAAAAAAGTTCAGGAGGCGCCGTGACGTCTGCCGACACGGAGTTAAAAAAGGAAATCTTTAACTCGCGACACGAATCGGCAGCAATGAGCTCTTCACTGACAATCATGACTTCCATTGAGGGGAAACGGTGTATAACTCAGTGACTTCTGCTTTCAAAAGTGCATTTGCACCAATCTGCTGCATTCGCTGCGTTCACAGTATCGGCCTGAAGGTGACTCACTGCTTTCATATACGGGCCCAGATAAGACGTACCATATATACGATGCACGGCTTGTTATTCAAACACTCAGATGTCTCTCAAACTTCCAAGGCCTCCTGCCTTACTCTCTCCTGCATGCTTAACCAGGATACTCAGGCATTCTTTTTCAGTCCACATGATGTCAGTCAGAGAAGGCAAGAAGTCTCCCAATTCTCTGACCAGCTATAATTCTCAGCCTTCTTTATCTTCTCCACTTCTTATCTCTTGTCTTCAGCATGTGTGCGTCTGATTTGAAGACACGTATCGTCATGTTTACTCTAGACCTCGTAGAAATTCAAGTAAATTCAGCTCCCTTTTTATTCAAGGACTCTTTCCAGCTGACTGGCAGGAGTGTGTGAGCTGTCTCCTTGTTTTCTGTCTTCACATTATTTATTCCAGCTCCGGAGAGTTGCACGCCCGTTCACATTTGATAAACGAGCAGGCAAATATCGCACAGGCTATTCTTATATATAACTGCCGTTGGCGTGGTTTGCATTTTTGCGTGCCTGCTCATAAGCGTGTTTGTGCTCTGAACAGGATATGCAAATAAAGATGGCGACCACACAACACCTCCCATGTTGCGTTTAAACCCTGAAACTGTTTTTAATTTGAAAGCCAATATATCAACCTGACACGTTTTAATATTTGTTTTAAAGGGCAGGTCCGTCGCCGGGTTTAGACACGCTCGCATGTCTCCTCTGACTTGTTTCCACATTATTTATTATCGTCTGGCTAAAAAGCGTTTCAAGATGGACCTCAGAGCAGAAACTTTTCTCGAACATCAAAAGTTGTAGCTTAAAAAAAAGGAATTTCAATTGATTTTACATTCTTTCACTGCCATAAGATTAGCAGAAAAATCTTTGCTATTGATCCTGGTCCCCCTCCATTTACACAGTAGAGTAAAATGCATAGAATTCCCAGTTCATGTAAATAAAGGAATGTTTGAAAACACATTTTTGCACTGCGGCTCTCCCTCCTCCACCTGTCTCCATCTCTGGCTCTCCTCCTCCTCCCTTCCCTTCTCCACCTTCCTCAAACATCCGTGCCAGTGATGTTATCTGACCTTCACTCTGCAAATGGAGGAAAATTACAGCCACAGCTATCTGGGAATCATGCAAAGCAGTTGCTGACACTACCAACTAATTTACCTCCCAAACCGAACGTGTTTGGAAGAACAACATGAAGCTGAAGGTTAAAAGCAGTTTAGTTGACTTATTTCTTCAACTCAGCTTCTGTCTACAATTCTGTTCAACATGTAACGATTGCTGTTCATCATCATTGAAGGTTCGTCTGATCTGATGCATCCTGTCTATCCCCTGGAATCATCTGCTTGATGGCCCCTGACATATCTGAAGGATGTGCTGCTGTCATTTATCCTTCATTTTGACATTGCTGGAGGAATTAGAGACCGCACGCCTCTGCCTGCGTATCTCATAAAGGTAGTTAATGTGACATGGCGTGATGCAATTCAAGAGTTAAAGGACAATTGCCGACCTTGTGCGTGCGCGCCTGGGCTCTCGTGAGGGCGAAAAAAATCCCACATCCGCACTCACGGAAGCAGCTCACAGGGCGATAACTGACACAGCGTGCACCACTGTCATTGTGTGTAAACACGGGCTAATGACAAACACACACACGTGGGTCACCCAGGGGTGCAGCAAGAGAGGGGACGTCGTTGGAGGAAATTAAAAGAAAATAGCGCCGACTTCAACGGCCCCGGTCAGCTTTTGATGCTGATCTCCGCAGGCAGCCAAATGTTTTGGAAAACTCTGGAAGGCAGATTTTAGTTTTGAGGCATATGCCCCCTGTTCATACTCAGGCCCACCATCAAGACCTTGGCTGTAAAACCGGCAGCTCTGGCAGCCGAGTCAATGTTATATAAGGTCTGTGGGAGCCTTTTGTGCCAAGAGAAGAGAGTGCAATTAATGGCCCCGGGTCATAAAGTGACACAAACAGAGAAAATCAATTACAGAAGTTGGTGCTTGCAACTAAAAAAGGAACCACACGTGAAGGATGGCGATGAGCTAAAAACAGGGACACCCCTGTTAGCTCCACATTGTTATTGTTAGCTCCACATTGTTGACAGTGTGATATTAAACCACGACAGACTTCTGGTTGTTGCTGTGCTCCTCTGACACAGGCCTCATATCTGGGACCAAGCGTATAAGTCAACAGATTCTTCGCTGTAATTAATAATTACAGCGTAAAACAGCTTTTGTGCAACACCAGTCAGCCTATCATGCGTCCAGTAATGCCCCGACATCGGCACTGCTGTGCTAATCTGTTCTGAAACACTGTGTGAACGCCTCACTGACTTCAGGGTCTATAGATGTTGGCCTCCAGTGGAACGAGCAATCAGGGCATTTGGAAATCCAGTTAAGATTCGGGTTGAAGTATTTCAAATGTAGTAATCATAGTGAACAGCATTTACAGTAATGCTATGCGTGGATTTAACAGAATCGGATGAACAGTCCTGATTTTGAAGCAGAAACTTCTCAAATGTTTCATCTCAATGTCAGACGGAGCACCGTCGTCCTGAATGGAGGAAGGCAGACAGTTTTGCCTCACTTGAAAACATCTTTGTTTTATTAATCTAAAGCTTTCTGCGACTGGCCTAATTCCAGTCCTGGCCAACCAAGCAGAAAAAAACAACTTGTCTCCTTCCACTGGGTGGAGGATAGGGTGGATTTGGCCACCATAACGCCTGGAGCCTCCTGGGATCTGGCCACCATTAATTACCACTAATGAGCTGAGCATGAGTGACCTGATGATGATGATGGACTGTAAAGAACCAGGGAGGTTCTAGAGCTCTTGTATTGTGATGGAGAAAGTTTGGAAATCGAATAGAAGAGGAGAAATGGAAAAAAAAGATGGATAGCTGAAGGAAAAAGTGTGTGAAAATTTCCAGTGTTGGAGCATCGGAGGCATTTTTCATGGGATTCCTTTTTTAAATCTGACCTTTGAACTTGAGGTCGGAAATCTATGACGGACACAGCTTGAGTAGTGACTTTTTTAGGTTATTAAAAGAGCCCAGTGTCCTTGGTTGTGATGATTTAAACTGTGAAGTGAACTCAAAGTCAGGAAGTGAGCAATAAGTTGAACACTGAGCTTGGCCGTTTGAACAAAGGGGCTCTATTTGAATATATACTTCTGGCACACAGACTGTATGAAGCAGGAACAGATGAAAAAGGATACTGTGTGTGTGTGTGTGTGTGTGTGTGTGTGTGTGTGTGTGTGTGTGTGTGTGTGTGTGAGAGAGAGAGAGAGAGAGACGTCCTTGCCTGTGTATTTGGATTTGAATTGGCGGCTCCCTGCCAGTCGCCTCCTCCACCCTCCGAGCTCCTCACAGCACTGCCAGTGTACCTCTGCGAAAGGCTGGGAAAACATGCGGAGGACGGCCCAGAGGAGCAGAGGGAGACCGGGCCTACCTGCTGCCCACACCAGTCTGACGGGGGAGGGCAGACACCCAAAATACCATTGCTCAATGCATGTTTTGTCAAAAGATGCACTATGATGTCTTCAAGTGGCTCCAACTCCAATCTTTTTGTGGAGAACATTTTGTCTTCCCCCAACTCTCAATTTATTTCCCATATTTTAATGTTGACGGCGTTTTAGAAATTGCACTGACATCCTGCCAGTACAACTGTAACTACAGGCTGCCACGGTTCATTCGAGAGGCGTCTAAAGTGGATGTTTTGTTGCAGTAAGTTTAACTGTTACATTTAGCAGAACATCCCCAGCTGTCAGAGAGGCAATGTTCAGCATTCTAACTGAAAGTGACGGGGAAATGGGAGGGTCATCCACCTAAAGATGAGCTGCAGGGGTGGTGGTGGGGGGCAGCATACGCTACTAGTGGTCATCCGTCTCTGCCAAGCAAGGCCCGCTTCCAGACGGAGCGCGTGCTGCACAGAGGCGCTTTGCACAGGCAGTCATGATGGATTACTCCAGGTGAGTTGAACAATTATGCCAAAATTCGGAGCTCTGGGTCTCATAAGTTTCTGCTCTCACATCTGGGATGAATAATGGACCAACATGCAGAAAAGAAAAGTAATTAAAGCACTTAAGCTATTCTTTGAGGTAAGAATAACAGAGCGGTGATGTGTTTGCTTTATCTACTGTTAGCATACAGGATGTACTGAAGGCTTTAAAAACTCCTGAGTTCCGAAGTCATGGAAAATACAAAGAAAATCCACATTTGACATTTACTTTTGTACTTGAGAGCACTTGTTCCATGCGGGTGAACAACCCACAAAATACCATAATAAACCAGTATCCCGATCCATTTCCGGCTCTTAGCACAGCCCTATTCCAACAAAGCAATAAATGTGGAGGAACCTCTTCAACAAATGCTATCCACTGTAAGTTCTTGCTCTTAAGCAGGAACTATTAATAGATGCTTGTTTTGGGGATGAATTCAGATGCACCAACATGTGTGTTTGGCGAGAGGATGGTGGGTTCGGGGAATTATAGAGCCACGCTGTCGTGATATTTCCACACTTCAGACGCTTTTACAGTACTGCCATCCAAAAAGACTTTTTCCTTATGGAAATATCACATGGCGGTTGGTTTTAACCTTATCAATACAGAAATGTGCTGCTCTCTTCATACAGCAGCTCCAAGCTCGTCAGTGCACACACACATACACACACGTTAGCGTTCTAGCATTCTTCATATACTTCATATTTACGAGGTGGTGAGTTTATTGTCTAAAAATGTCCTAAAAACTCTGAGAGCTTACTGTAAACGCAGCTTGGAATGATGTCACCCATTTCAAATGAAGTGGAGGAAAATATCCCCTTGCAGCAAATGTCATTTTATGACATTAGTCATATCCGTTAATTACTACGCTGCCCTCAGAGCTAAATGAGCAATTACTTAGGAAGCTGCCTTTGGCCCAACTGTTGTCGAAAGTGCAAATGATATTTTTTTCATATTTTACTGCAGCGATAATGAGATACATGCAAATGTTGTTCAGGGGATACTGTGTTAGGGTGTGTGGAGTCACTGCAAGATTGAAAAGGATGTAAGGAACTCAAAGCCAAAGATCCCGGCAGACAGATTAGAGATTATACCTGAGTGGCTCCAGATTTGACCTTGTTGCATTCTGCATGAAGTGTTCGATTCCTGTGATTTAGACCCCGAGACTTACACCCTTGAAGGAAGAAATGGGATAAAATGACAGGAAGAATAGTGAAAAAGCTGCAACCTTGTGGAATATAACAGACCTACTTTTATCTAAACTGAAAATGTTGTTATCATTATTGTGCATCTATCTTTAGTCAAAAACATTTTTCTTTTAAATCTGTAATATGAACATGCAGGAGTGTTTGTGTACTGACATGTAAAATAAAAATCTGCAGCTTTCTTTGACAAAAGTTCCCATTAATGGGGGGGGGGGGCACAAACAATAAAGCTAATTATTGTAGAATCCACTGCGGCTTAAGGTTGAATGAAAAGGTGGAGAATTGCAGCAGGGAACAAAAAGCTTTCATTGATTTCAAATTACTTTGCAACACGTTGGACAAACACAGATTTAATCTTTAACTCAAACACCAAACAAGATAGATTTCAGCAGCTGTTGCCTAATGTTGACTAAATACAAAGCATCATTAGCATCATTTTAGAGCGACATTCTTGGCTGTGTGAGTATATTCTTTTTTTCCTCACAATCTCGTCAATGACAGGTGGACATGCTGTGAGGCTGCTGTAAAAGCTCTTCTGTATTAATGTGTGGATATAATGGCTTCATACATGGAGCCCTGTGCATGTAGGATATGCTAAAATGAGCATTCCTTGCTATTGCTGCAGTGTAAGAGAGGAAATTTCATTCTAGAAATATGCTGCCATATGGTAGTTTCTGTAATGTATTGATTGAGGGGAGGGTCTTACAAATACGTATTTACATTTTTATTTAATTAATTCTGTCTTGGGTCCAGGTTCATTCTATAAATTGCAGGAAAGCTAAATGGAAATGCTAATGAGCAAATGGTTAGCAAACCAGCCGGTCGATCACACCGCTGTCTGAGCCAACGCAAAAGTGAGAAAATTATGCACAAGTTAAAACTCCATGAAAAGGCAGATGGCGCAGATGATTTGTGTTAAAATGCCTTTTGTATTCTCTACAAAAAATGATTGATTGATGCCGTAAACAGAAGCCCTCAACAAATCAAGGCTAATGCTCTGTCGACCGAGACTGGCTGAATCGGTCCCTGATCATAGTCTGATCGCTCCTCTTTCAGATATGCCCCGGTGTCAATGATGAGGCGTTACTTTAATCAAGAAATTTAATCCAGCAGTCGGTCGCAAGCACCATTCGCATTACAGAAGTGAAGCACTGATCAGGACGCACTGCGATCAGCTGTCCTGGAGGAAGACAATTGTGCCGGATGTGCTCCGACGATCCTCTCATCCTCGGGTGTGGGTTGTTATTATTGAGGATGAGCTGTGTACAGCGGGCACAAAAACACTACCAATTTCCTGTGGTAGATTTGCTTGAACGCATCAGAAGGCTTGTGCTCTTCTATATTTCTCATACATCTTTTTCTCTGCTCTGGTGTCGAGATGATCAACTAAGGATCCAAACAGAGTCCCAAGCATAATTATCTGTGTACAACATGGTGGATTTTTAATATATAGCATGACTTTTAATGCATTTATCTCTATGTCAAACAGTGGGTCCATAAACATAGATATTGTTTCACTGTTTTAGCTGGGCATGAGCATTTTCTCCCAGGATTCCTTGTTGCAGAGCCCTTTCTGCCAGGCGAAATCATTAAAGGCTTGTGGTGACCTTAGAATATGGTGTGGTCACCTGAGAGCCCAGGCCAAGACCATAGGCTACCTCCAGAGGCTAACCAGCCAGACCAGCACTTGGAAATAACAGCAGTTTTCACACACGTGTCTATATTTATGCATAGGATGGAGGAATATTCAGAGAGAAGCAGGCTTATTTACACATATCTCGCACTCGCGTCAGTGCTCTGTTTCCCACTCACCATCGGGCCGTGTGTGCCTCTCTGATGTACAGTACATATGGTAGCCATCTGGCCTGGCAGAGCAGAGCAGGAGCCAGGAGTGGAGCTACATACAGCCCGTGTACATTAAAGACACAGTTAACCCTTCAGAGTCACAATGGTTCTGCTGCTGGTGAAACCCAACCTCTTAAATGCATTTTTTTTTAATTAAATAAGCCATAGAACAAAATGCAATATGTCCAAAGGAGGTGTAGATCAAACAGCAAATTCACAAAACAAATCAAAGGTTAAATACGCTGTCCAGATTAAAAGGGGGTCCTGAGGGCTTTGTTATTTCAGAAGTCCTCCCAAGGAGGATATTATTTAGATGGTGAGAAGATGTGATGAAAACCTCACTCAGGTATTGATTGAGTATTTAAATGTGTCCTTCTGAATGGTCAGCAGTTGTCCTCTCTTCTCTGATTGTGAATTTATTCCACTCCTGCAGTGATTTTATTTGTTTGTACCACACTTCAATCATTTCCAAAGTTGCGCCCTCACTATTGAAAGCAGCTCTCCTGCGGAGCTGCAGTGCATTTGGCAAAGCGCGCGGCTCAGTCCGCCTCACTAAAATAGATTTAAGTGCAGGGTAGGAGCCACATCGAGGTCAACATTCCTGTCCCAGTGCTCCAGTCAACCCCAAGACGGGTGAGCGTGCATCTTAATTGCAGGAGTTCATCTGCTGACGCACATAACCTGAGAAACAAGCGTCTGAAATAAGAAAACTTACCCAAGAGCCATTGCAAACACAGAGCTCAGTATAGCTCAGTGGCCCCTCCCCCAACATTATTCTATGAAGGGCTAAAGCCAAAGGGATGTTTTGAAAGAAAACTATGAACAAATAAGTACTCCTGAACAACACAAGCTTAAAGCTCCTTCATGCCTGAAGTATTTCTTATCCACTAACTAAATGTTTCTGAATAGTTTACGTATTTCTGAAGCGTGAGGAGGAATTTGCACGGGCTGCAGCGGTTTCGTCTAGACTTTTTATAACATGTGGAACGTGTGTTCAGTTGCGAGCTGGGAGGTTTTTCTGCTGAGTCTGAGGGAGGTGCTTTGAGTGGCATCTTAATGGGACCTCATATTCTCATTACTTCTCCTTCAGTGGCGGTGTCATGCCCCGAGCGTCATCCAGTCCCCTCTCTCCTCTTCTCTTCAGTGACACTGAATAGCCAGGATGCCATATGGCAAACGGGCCTCACGCCCAGCCAGGTGCTCAATAATCTCTCTTTCTTATGTGTCCCGGAACAATTCCGAGCTGCTCCAGCGGGAAAAGCTTTGAAACGTACAAGCAGCTTCATAGTAGCGGACCTGCGAATGCACAATTCCAGGGAGCGCCGCGGTGCTGCCCGGGTGATAGTGACAAGAGTTGTCATCGTGCAAGCGCAGCGAGCGTCAGCCACAGTCGGTGGCGTGTAAGAGCTCCATCAGCTCCTCCCTGAGGGTGGAATGTGCCGTGTGCTTGGACACAGCGAGCCAGTGAGTCACCTTGCCTGCATCCATCCTGAGAGCATCCAGCCCTTCACTGTCAGCTGGTCCTGGTGGTTCCCTGAACCAAGGTTAAGGAGATAAGTGGGTAAAGCTTAAGAGTCAAAGGTGTTTTTTATTCACATTTTTCAGATGGGTTAAAAAGACAGGTGGGGAATTTGCCTCTAACACCCCCTGAGGGGTTTTTAGCCGGTGCATATTAAAGCAAGGTGGGTCACGGCAGCCCTGGCCATGTCCTGAGGGTCTGAATTACACTGGTACATAATTGTGGCAGCAGGAAAAAGGTGGGTGTGAGAAAGGGGACAGGGTAACATTCCTGGTTTAAATGGTCTTAGATGTAATGATCGCAAAATGACGCACTAAATGGGGACCTTTGGGAGCGGCGCTATAGGTGTTTTCCTGCAGAAATGTAAAGGTCCCTCATTACCGATCTGCTCGTGATGTCAGCTTTGGCTGAAAGCAGCAGCTCTGGACACCACACGCCACTGCAGATGGGAGATGTTTGGAGCTTTTTGTTCCAGCGTCTCGCTGCTGGCTCTCAGTAGTTCACCGATGCGGCTACGATCAAGGTGGTGCCACAGCTGCTGATCTATGAGCACGATCTGTTGGACTTGTTTACCGCGCTGCAGCTTTATAAATATCTTTTCCCCCACTCAGTTTAATGAAAGTTGCACCACTTTCATTTGATGAATAATTAATATGAAAAAGCAATTGGAAAGTGTGATATGAACTAAAGGGAAGAGTTCTAACTCCAGACCCAAAGTCATTATCAGACTCCACATTGGGGGGGCTTGATTTTTCACAGCAGCAAACAAGAGGCATTCTCCCTGTTGTATAAGGCCATTGTTCCAAAACTCCATCGATTATAATCCATCTTTTCCCGACATCCTCAAAATCTCTTTTTAAATCTTTCACCAGCTCCTGGTAAAGAGCTGCGTGATGTTTGTAAATTTGCTGAAGTGGAGCCACTTGGGTCCGAAGGACATCAGTTTAACACATAATAGCGAAATCACAAAGCTGATAATGGGAAGGCAATGAATCTCTAATTTCTCTGATGAAGTGAAACTGTAGCCTGACGACGGCGGGGGTTAATCAGCTACTGCTGAGGTAGGAAGAATTGTGCTTGACGTGCTTCTGTGGCCATGCTGAATCCTCTTTCCTTGTCTCCCAGGTGTGCTCAGCCTGCCCGAGGGTCTGGTCCTCCAGCAGCAGCAGCAGCAGCGAGCAGGGAAGAGCAGCGAGGGGAACGCCTACAGTCAGTCGGACCTGCGCTCCGTGGAGCAGTGTTTACTGGCCACAACAGTGGGCAGCATCTCAGAACTCAGTGAGTCTTGGGGGTCAAAATTTGGGGGAGGATTTGACCGTGAGCTAACTTTTGGTGACCATCAGAACACATTGAAAGCGTCTTTGTTGAGGTTCCAATCAGGAATGCAGGTACATGTTGCTCGAGTAAACAGTAGCTCGACACCTGTTATTTTTGGCTGCAGTACACTGCTTTAATTTAAACTCCTTTCATGCCAAAAAGACACCCTCTGTTCTGTACTTGGTGTATCCTGCAGATTCTTTTACTTGGATTAAAAATCCTTCGGCAATTAAACCTTCAGAGAGAAGATTTAAGCCGAAGTGAATATTAGCATTTTAGCAGCGTCACTGCACATTTAATGATGACGGTGTCAGAATAGCGATGCCAGTTTAAGGCACACAAGACAGAAAACCTCCTCTCCAGTGATCACTGAGGATGTTTTTTGGGTTTATTTCTTCCATGATACATTTTGAGTTTTTAAAGGCTGTTTTGAAATATGCTAACGGATCATTTGACCCTGTGTGCACCACTCATCTGAGTTCCCATCCCAACAAATTAATTGCAAAAAGAAATGTCTAAATCCTCAACGTTTTCATTTTTATGGTTCTTTCTTCTGGGAAAAAGGTGCTCCTGTCATTGCAACACAGAATTACTGGAACTCAGGGCTGCCATTGTGTTCACATGGCTGTGTGTGCGCTTGTGTGTGTGTTTGTGTTTGTGAGAGCGAGAGAGACAGAGACAGAGAGAAAGCTAGAACTCAACAAGCTTATCAGACAAATCCTGATCTTATCAAGTGTTTGTAATAATCTGAATATTGACACAGATACGCCCCCTGGATTTACTTACGCTTGCACAGTTGCTTTCTGTTTACGGTGTAATATAAGTAATTAAACCTCATTTAAACACAAACCAGTCTTGTATAATATGAAGTCAGTGGCAGTAATGTGGCAGAGCAACAGTATGAAGAATGAACAAGCTTTTTCTTTTTTACATACTCCATGAGCTGCACAATAAGGAGATTCTGAGGGGGTTTAAACAGCAGTTTCACTCATTTTTGTTGCCTTGTCATTGCTGCAGTAATGTGTTGTTTGATAAGGTACACACACACTCACACCCTGCGATCCGTAAAACGCTGCGTCATAATCCTGCTGTTATTTGTCCATTTAAACGGATGTAAATCCTGCGAACTGCGCTGTCAGAGAGTGTGGCTCTCATTAACTACAGTCATCCATGTAAAATCGTTTTACACAGCAGATCGACAGGCCCCTAAATGCTAATTACACTCTCCACTCACGCTGCACTGTTTTTGAAAACCATTTTTTGCATCAGACTGCTTTATTTATTAATGATAGAGCAGATCCCCTGCAGATAATCATAATAGTTTATCTGCATCATTTAAGAGATTACATGGGGATTGTTCTGATTCTTTTTTTCGTCTTCTCTGGGGGAAATAAAGGTCCTCACACACGTTGCACTAAGCTCTTTTTCTGCTTTTTCTGGCACGCTGAGCTACAAACCTCTTTATGTTTCCCATTAATGCAGCCTCATATCATCACAGCATCTTGACGTCTGTCGTTGCCGATCTTTGCTTTCTTTTTACAAACACTGATACTGATTTCAGGTTGAAGATGCTGCGAGTCGCTGTGATGGAAGAATAGCACATTTTAGTCACGTGTGCGAAGATTATTTCCTTTTAAAAGGGTGTGTAGAACTGAAGCTGTGCTGGGGTCTGGTTCGGTTGTCGTAGCATCGTTGTGTCAAGACAAGGGTGGAAATGAATTTATATCCTGTGCAAACATTTATCATGAGAGCAAACAGTGATTCCCACCACTGTGTGTTTTCCTGCAGTCAAAGCAGGAGAAGTGGGATCTCCTCTGCCTGTGATGTATTGATGAGGTGGGGCAAGGACTCATTCAGATGTGTTGGCTTCGTAAACACACTGCGAGACCCCACGCCCTAAACAATAGCAGAGCTTAATGCTGTGGTAATGTTATGGGCTCAGCAGAGGAGCTCTGTAAATAACTGAACATCTGCAAACAGACACACAGCTCAAACTAGGAAGAAAGCAATAATACCTGAACAGAGGAAGTGTCCGTGATTGCCCTTTCAAGATGACACAGTGAAACAGAGCATGATTGGAAAAGGCAGAGGAGGGAAAGATGGGAAGGTCAAAGGAAAAAAGGGGGCTTAATGGAATGAAATAGTGTCAGAGTGGCACAGTCGGCCTCTTATGTAGGTGTTTTTCACGCTGACTTTTACAATCAGGTTTAAAGCATCGCCGCTCATTTACCTCTGTGCATTTCCTTGCTGATTCTTCCACCAAAATGCCAAATTACCATACTTGAAATGACAGTCCCACAGCTATTGTAATTATTGATGCGTCTTCATTGCTCAGTCACGGTTTGACAACATTCCCAGATATGTTTAACCCTATGCAGCTGGAAGGTAACACAACCACAAGGTCACATGGCAGCAACCTTTGCAGCCTCTACATCATGCAAAAACCCTCCCAGCTAATTTATAAACAAGATAGTGGAAAACTAAATGGATTTGAATTACAAAGTGAATGTTATCCAATTCACCATTACATTATGTTGATTAAAACAGATTCATTCCTTGACCTTAAAACCATTTTACCACAGTAAAAAGGCTCCAAGAAATGTCTGAGACCTTTCTAATATTCCTTTTTGTGTGTTTTCTTCTGTTCTTTGATCCAGAGTACATCCACAGGACTATAAATCCTCTCTAAGTAGTTCAGCCAGGAATTAACCAAAAGCCACATTAATAGCTCAATAATAAGAACATTTTCTGTTGCAGCAGCAACAAAAATTGCTGTTTTTCCGATACATCTCCTCTTTATATGAGATGAATTCATTCTGAAACTGGCAGCTGCTGATGGGGATTGATATCTTCAACATGAGGAAGGTGGAACTGAAACCTAAAACCTGAACAAATGAAGCTTGTCTTCACTCAGAGAGGGCGGCAGGAGGTGGGTGATTATGAGAAAACAGTCTGGGATCCAGAGACGGAACAATATTTACAGGGACATTTTTACTGAGAGATCTTATATTCCTTAATTTGTCAAGCTGAAAATGCTCCTACAAACCATAAACCAACATCTACGTCATCCACATGAATAAGCTGCTGTCAGGGAAAAAAAGATGTCATTAAAATCTCTGCACTGTTGTGTCAGGATGGCCTCGGGCCGCCATTTAATGTAATCACGGCCCTGTAGCAACGGTTCAGTGCGATGGCAGCAGCTGCAGCTGCATCAGGACCAACCAGAGTTTATTTACCTGCCTTTATATATCTTCCAGTAGATAATTTATGCAGCTGGAAAAAGAAATCCCCGATGGACAAATTGACGTGCTTTAAGACATCCAGGGGTGTTTTGCAGTGCAGCACTGCAGGAAAGTAATCATCGCCAGCAGGACCTGCTCAGTGCATCCTGCTGTTGGCTTAAATTAGTCACCAAGATGAGGTATTGATTGATAGTGTGAGTCCTGTAATGAAAGTTGTTAATGTCATGCTTAATAAACCATCCCTGGTTGTTTGAAAAAGAAAAGGGGTGGGGTGGGGGGGTGCTAACCTGTTATTTCCTGATGAAGTGACGGTAATCTCACCGTATTAAGCTGCTGTTGTGCTCTGTCATGGTTCACAAGGATCGCCCTTTTCGGCTCAGCCAGCCCGACAAAATATCACAGGCGGCATTAATAAGGCATGAGAGCTGGCTGTGGCCGTCGACCACCTCGGCTCGCCTTACCCTGCTTAACCAGGCACGATCACAAGCTTCGGTATATTCCCACTACTACGCCTGTATAATGAAGACAAAGATGGGATGGGACTGACATGGGACTGAGTCCAGAAAAACGGAATGCTTTTTTTGCAGGTAAATGTATTTAGCTCGCCAGCGGTTCTCAAAGGACGGCCAAATAATGTAATTGTAATTGTGATGCTGCTGAACAATCCTCTTTGTTTCTCTCCGTATCTGTTTTCTTCCCTCTCGGTATAAACAGGCAGGTCTGGCAGACCTGGACACCAGATGTCCTCGTGTTCATGTGTGTTTGGCTTGACCAGGGCAACAGGATTCAGCGTGTGTGTGTGTGTGTGTGTGTGTGTGTGTGTGTGTGTGTGTGTGTGTGTGTGTGTGTGTGTGTGTGTGTGTGTGTGTGTGTGTGTGTGTGTGTGTGTGTGTGTGTGTGTGTGTGTGTGTGTGTGTGTGGACCCTGCTCCTGATTTTCATTACATTGCCTCGCAGTGCGCTCGGTTTAGACAGGAAGATGAAGCAACAGGAACCTGACAGCATTCAGCAAAATGTGATGTTAGTCCAGGCTGTAATAATGCAGGGCCATTTCTCAAACAAACTCCTCAGCTGCTGAATAACAAAGGCGCCAAAGTCACAATCTGGTCCGGCTGTGATCGCTGCTCTTGACCAGCAGCCTGGCTGTAAAAAAAAATCTTTCTGTATTGATTTTTGATGAGCAGAATATGTGGATTTAAAAGGAATTCTGTGCGTTGTTTCTAGTGACACTGAGATTAATTTCAAGATAGATTTTGTTTACTCTCTGCCCAAGCACGCTCAGCGAATGCTTAATATTTTATTTGCGAGGACCTCTCAGGCTTTGATTTTTCCAACTGGATGACCTTAAAGTGCTGACAAATTATGCAGTGGAAGTAGCTGGGAGAAGCTAATTCTGATTCATAAATATTCATTGTTTTCACAGCCCCTCCAGTTTTCTGCCCGTGTCAACTGAATTTTACCTGAAAAGTCAGTCTGACGGGAGTTGGAGGAAATGAGGACAATTCCTAAAAGTCATTTTAAAAAGCTGGGGGCTCATAATTGGGCCTTCGATCCTCCTGTCCATTGTTTTCTCACTGTTCCTCTGCCTTGTGTGTGTCAGGTGACCTGGTGTCCCGGGCTATGCACTACCTACAGCCTCTGCACACGAAGAACCACAACAACGGTACACCCATGCACCAGAAGAGCACCGTAATTCACTGGCAGCCGGAAGCCATCTACACGTTGTGTTACTTCATGCACTGCCCTCAGATGGAATGGGAGAACCCCAACGTTGAGCCCTCCAAAGTTACCTTACAAAACGAGAGGTGAGAATCTCGACGTGTGAAGGTTACGTGTTCGGGCAAAAAATATTAGCCACATCGCCAAAATTTCTGCAGAAGGAACCTTCTTTTGCCTTCAGCTTTGAAATCTTTAAGGCGCTAACAAGGAAAATTCCTATTTTACACATGTTGCACTGGGACTCGGTGAGATTACGCTCATAACTACACACAATTCAGTGGTAATTTTCCTTAAGAGGCCTGCAGAGATCCCACTTGTGTAACTGTAGACCTGAACAGGCTTTTTAGTGTGTTTCTGGCTCACTCTGCTCCCCAGATGTTTTCCTCTAGAAGAGATGTGTGGGTTTATGTAAGTGAATTGTCAGCTTACTGGATGCCTGTCTGAGGTCTTCGGGTGACCCTAGAGGCAGCAGGAGGTGGGTGAACGCGCACACACGCACGCGTCTCGTGTCAGTATTTATAAATGCCGCCCTGAACAGAGAGAGACAGTATCAGCAGGCAGCTGTGGCGGTGTCTGTGAAATGTGAAGAACATAAGAAATAGACAATGTTTCCATGGATTTATTTCCTTCAAAATGACTCACATGAATTTTTAGGGACATTTTTTATTTATTTCGCCACAGAAGTATCCAAAGCAAAGAATGTTTCTGTAACGTTCTTGCCTCTTCTGAGCTATTATTAATTTACATGCTGCATATTGTCTGACATCAGCCTGTTTATTATTTTCGAAAAGTCCTGTCAGCTTCCTACAGAGGCAGAAAACGATATTGACATCCGAGCCTGAGCGATCAGCCTCTAAGCCTCCACTCTCTCTTGCCGGATGTGGAAAAAGCATGCGCTTCCCAGACCACCTCATGCCTGCTCAAGCTATGATCACCATTTACACTGAAATCACACCCGTGTATTCTAGCTGTAAACATATTTAATGAGACTGCTGAAGGTCAAGGTGCTGCAATGTTGAAAGACTTTTACATGGAAACGTGACCTTCAACCTTCAACCAATGAACTCCTACCTCCACTGAGCTTTTTGAGGCCATGCATCACCGTTACAGGCTGCGCGCCTCCTGATGAAGTGTTGCATGCTGCTTAAATGAAGTCTGCAGAAGCACTAACATCCTAAGGCTGAAGGTCAGGCTCCTTTGAAGCCAGTATCGGGACTAAGGGTTTACAGGTCTCAGAAGATCACACGACTAAAAAATCCTCCCATTATTCGAGTGTAGCACTGATGTGCTTAATTAAAGGTGAGTGATGGATGCAGGCTGAGCTTGAAAGAAACCCTTTGTCAATGCAGGTATCGAATAGTAAATCCCGGTGGAGTAAACCGAGTTTCACTGGCAAAACACGCCTCACCGCTGTGTGACAGTGCATATAAAACACGCAGCCGCACCTTTCCCCCTGCATCGTCACTGATAGATATTGATATGATGTAGCACGTGTGCCTTTATTTATCGCATCATGATACCTACAGGACTCTGATGCTGTGTGGCGTGGAGAGTGCGTTTGTGGAGAGTGTGTTTTGGAGCATTCATATTGCAGATGTGTCTTCATGCGCATGGTTTCTGTGCTGCAGTCAACATTGACACACAATGAGGGGGAAAAGAGCGCTAGACCAGAAGATGAGGAGATGCTGTCAGCTATTTTATTTGCATTTCGGAGAGCCGTGCCTGTCACTCCTGCGAAGCAGCATTTTGCAATCGTGGTGCTTTTGTTCCCTCTCAACATAACCATCAACCTTTAATTTACTTTAAAGAGGCTGTTGTTAAAAGCATGCTGGTGCACAATAATGGCGCTTTTTATTCATAAAGGAGAGGGCCCGATGCTCTCATGACCTCTAACGTTATGCTAAATTGTAATCGGAAATGCAATGTTTTCCCCATGGAGAGTTATAGCAAGCATGCTAATGCACATAATGATGTAAGAAGCTCAACAACATTAGGTGTAATGGTGCAACATCTTATGTGGTTTCATGGGATATTAAATGCACAGACTTCATCAGTGTAACCAGCTGGGGCATTAAATCAACCCATCAGCACTGTGCTGCTGAACATTACCTTTCTATTTTTGCAAAAGAGGAACAGTCCAAGACATTTTAAAACTGAAGTAGTCTAGGCTCTGCAGTCTGTGTTATATTTCAGTTTCTCAAAAGGAGATGTCTATATTCTTGATATGTGCCTCTAAGATTCATGCTCTTCAGTAACAACCAAGAATCTCCAAAATGAAATGCGCAAAGTCTGATGGATTTCAGTATTTGATGGATTTTCCGAGCACCAGGCTGGGAACACAGAGTACAGAGCCTGGACTTCAGTGCCAGCGTGAACATATGCATCTATCTCCCTCCACAGGCCGTTCATGGTCCTGCCGCCTCTGATGGAGTGGGTGCGTGTGGCCGTTGTTCACACAGAGCACAGACGCAGCTTCACAGTGGACAGCGATGATGTCCGGCAGGCTGCCAGGCTGCTGCTGCCAGGCGTGGACTGTGAGCCCCGCCAGCTTCGGTATGGCTGTAAGCTTTGTGTCTGCCTTTATGCTGTGTGTGTGTTGTGTGTCTGTGTGTGTCTGTGTGTGTGTGTGTGTGTGCGTGTGTGCGTGTGTGAACCTCTCCTTCATTTACACATGAAAACACCAGCAGACACCTCCATGGACCCGCTACGCAAATGCAGAATATGAGCAAAAGAAATGAGATTTTTCATATTTCCCATGCATGTTTCCTCCCTTTGGAGTTGCTGTTGGACGTCAAAAAAGTGAAGGCTTCCCAGGTGTTCAGGTAAAAGTACAGTGATATTTGCTTGTGCAGTAAATCCCGTGCTTCACCCTTCAGAACGGATGACTGTGTCTGTGCCTCGAGGAGACTGGATGCCGCCTCTACTGAAGCGAAATTCCTGCAGGACCTTGGCTTCCGTATGCTCAGCTGTGGCCGCACTGACCTGGTGAAGCAGGCTGTCAACCTGCTGGGGCCTGATGGCATCAACAGCATGAGCGAGCAGGTTAGATACACCATAAGCACGAGCTCTCCGAGGCAGCCCGTGAAACAGAAAATCCTCTCTGTATGCTCATCTCCCCCCTTTCACCGTCAAATACAGTGCAGTCCTGTAACCAAAGAGGCAATCACGAACACTAAAGCTGAGCCCGACAGCTATTATCCCCCCAGCTTTGCTGCTAAGGTGCTCTGTGGGGTATCACAACTACCTACAGTTTGGTGAACCTCCAGGGAAACTCTGCAGGTGTAGCACGCTTTTTTCCAAAGCAGAAATCACATATTGATTTTGAGTCTGGACAGACATGGTGCACTACTGTCAGATGTGGGATTGTGAAGCTCCCAAGAGAGTAAGTCGCTTCACAAGGTATTCAGTTTGATTAGAGCTCATAGCAGTTGTTTTGTTAACTCGAGTTAAAGGTCAAATTTCTCCACCCTCCATCCGATACCGAGAGATCTTGCACATTGGGTTTTTAATGATCTCTGCACTCACCTGTCAGTGAGGAATACATGCATTTATAAGCATAAATGTGGAAAAAGAAAGGGGAAGAAATCAGCATTTGCATTTCATTAAACTTATGACCCGACACTGATGCTGCTACGGTGACGTGCTCGGTGTCTCGTGCAGGGAATGACCCCCCTTATGTACGCCTGTGTCCGCGGTGACGAGGCCATGGTGCAGATGCTCCTGGATGCGGGAGCTGACATCAACAGTGAGGTTGGTGAAGCTTTTACTGCTCTTCCTTTCACAAAGATCTGAACTTTTTACTTATGTGTTATCGAAAGTATTGCATGTGATAGAAACTGCATGGTATCGCCCCCACATCTCCCCCACTTTGTTCCCTCCCATTTGCCTAAATGTGCAGCTGCAGATCATGAGGCACTGACAGTTTTTATGGATGCTGATAAGTGGTCTGATAAGCAGACCAAGATCATGCGATTTCCAGAAAGCGTCCCCAGGGAACTGAGGCATCGTCCTCGGAGAGACTCTTTCAGTCGAGGCCTCATGATCTCATGATCCCCTCAGCCTTCATTAGTCACCTCATCTGCATGTCCCATTGTGTCAGGCTTGATTTGTGCTCTCATGACCCACGGCCTGCACACAAAGAATAGTCGACCGGAATATTGAAGGCGCGCTGCTTTTGTACCTGATTGTTCACACGTGGTGCATGCAGATGATTCCTTTAGTGACTGTGCAGCCTCAGGCCGCAACGAGATACTTCAGTCAGTATTGATCAATGTTGACCAAAACAAGGACCATTTTAGAGAAACAATTATTTGTGCATACTACTTTATCACGAAGGCTAAAGAACACTGAAGTCTTGGAGCAAGTAGTTAAGTTATTTGAGAGATAAAGTTCTGTATTTACAGTATATAACTATAATTCCAGTGAAGGTACAGGTGCGAGTGCAACTTAAATGCATCACACTTTAAGTCATCACTCACTATAAGCGCCCCTCGGTCCTGAAGCATTGAGGAAGATGAGTGTCTGTGGGCTGCACCCTTTGGCCAGCCTGTAGCGACATAAGTGGTAGGGAGGTCAGCTCAGAGTGAGGCCACAGTGGAACCATTAACCAGACGGAGCAATCCATGCTGTTCGTTAGAAGGTGAACAGTGTGAGAGAGCACTCTGCAGACCCTGAAGGTCCTGGTTAATTACTCTGCTTTCTCCTGTAAAGACCCTTGTCCTCCCTCTTCTCCCCTGCAGCTGCCTCTCTTGTAGGTCCTTAGGCCATGTAGTTATTTTAATGGCTTCCTATCTCTCTCCCTGCCTTCTCTCCCTCCCTCATGTCCAACCTTACCTGTGTCCCTTCCCCAGGTGCCAAACTCAGTGCACAAGCACCCCTCAGTCTTTCCCGAAACGAGGCAGGCGACGCCCCTCACTTTCGCCGTGTTACACGGACATGTGCCTGTGGTGCAGGTAGTGATCCTTCCTCACCTGTGACTTTCTCATCATGACCTCTCGTTGTGCTTCAGCTCATGGTTGGTCATTGTTGTCCTTTTGTTGTTGTTGTTGTTGTCAATTTGGACTCAGAATGATGGTGCTTCTCCTCTCTTACAAAATAGATGTGTCATTGTTATGTCCTGATTTCATTTAGAGGGTTTTGGGTTGGGTTTTTTTTGTTTTTTTAAGGTCTGAATAGCAATTTGCACTTTAGCGCAAATGAATCGACCCGTTTTAGCCAGTGGAAAGTCGAAAAACAGTCGTTCAGTTCAGTTCAATCGCAGTAATCGTGATTGAACTCATTTAACTAATCCTATTTGACCTCCAAAAGCTCTGTCCATTGGTTTTTTAATCATTAACTTCTAATGGAAAATGTTTAGGCCAGGTGACATCACAGTCTGCAGTCAGCTGCCATGCATCTGGTTAAACTCTGCAGCATTTCACATCCAATTTTTCAAGCTATACATTTTAAGTGCGAGTCATTTTTCATTTTATCAAGTGACAAAACCTTATGAGATTCAGGAGCCTCCGAAGATTATTCGCTCATGATTTTGCACCCCAGAAAACCCCTGAATCATCTATCACTGCTAGCTGCTATATCAGCTGTGCCAACAGTGAAATAATTGTTTTTAATTATTTCAATAGTAATTCTATTTTTAAACTTGGAAACAAAGTCGTGTAGATATTTGCTAGTCAAATGAATCTGTAAAATTAGTTTTAGCAGAGTTTTGGCTGTATTTGCATTAAAAACCAAATAGCACAAATGCGTGCAACATTAGTCCAGTCAGGTTTATTCCAGCAGCACATTTATGGAATCTATTGTTGGAATCCACTGGCCAGGATCTTGTTCAAGACAATTTGATTTATTCAAAGATTCTCCACATTCTTCCTCTCCCCCCATCACAACTGCAGTTGCTGCTGGATGCCAAAGCCAACGTGGAGGGGTCTCTCCAGGACGGGATGGAGAACTACACGGAGACGCCGCTGCAGCTGGCTGCTGCCGCAGGTACAGAGACACAGTCTGAGAACACAACAGCCACAGGTTGCAGCACCCGACTGTCAGCTGCAGACGATTGCACAGAAAAATCCACCTTTTCTTTTCTACAAACTCTTTTTAACGATCAGGTAACTTTGAACTGGTGAGCTTGCTGCTGGAGCGGGGAGCAGACCCCATGGTGGGAACCATGTACCGTAATGGCATCTCGACGGCACCGCAGGGAGACATGAACTCCTACAGCCTGGCAGCAGCTCACGGACACAGGTGGGTAGCACACGTGCAACAGCACATGGATTGATAATGATAACAGTAGCACAGGCTTTTGTTTTAAAGTGGCGGTGGTGATAAGTAAAGCATGCCCTAAAAGATGTGGTCCTTGATATGCACTCTGTATTGTTTCCTACATTAAATAATTGCACATTTGTGAATCGTGACAATAGTTGTAAAATTACTCAAACACGTGTGCAGGTATTAATTTCCTGCACCTGATGACACTGGACAACAGAATGAAGCCTCATTAAAATCCATCAAACAGTCAAACCGCCTCTTTATTTGTGCTTTTATTCCTCCAGGAATGTGTTCCGTAAGCTGCTGTCTCATACAGAGAAAGGGAAAGGCGATGTCTTATCCCTGGAAGAGATTCTCGCTGAGGGTTCGGAGCTGGAGGGGAGAAGTCCGTCTCAGATCGACCTGATCCGAACCGGGAAGGCCAAACTGAAAGCCCTGAAAGAAGCCATGTACCACAGTTCAGAACACGGACATGTGGACATTACCATAGACATACGGAGCCTCGGTCGGTTTAAATACGAATATCCATTCCCTTCCAGTTGTCATTTCCAGCTTCAACCATATCTATATTTACATTTATGTGTTCCTCACTTCCCAGGGGTCCCCTGGACTTTGCACACTTGGCTGGAGTCTCTGCGAACGTGCTTCTGTCAGCACCGACGACCTCTGATCCAGGGTCTCTTGAAAGAGTTCAGCTGCATCGAGGAAGAGGAGTACACCGAGGAGCTGGTCACGCACGGCCTTCCCCTCATGTTTCAGATCCTCAGGGCCAGCAAGGTACGAGACTCCCACCATCACCTGGACAAATTCAATATTTAGAGACTCAAAAAATCGTCACTATTTTGTTATCAGCCGTTTAAAAACAGCCAAGGTCAAACACTTGAGGAGTTTGTAACACCACCGTAGCTGTCGGTGTGGAGTCACAGGGGAGAATAAAAAGAGAGAAATTTCCTCAACAATGTTCCTCAGAAATGGAAACTTCGACAGGAACTTGTTGAGGGTCACTGATGTCGAGGGAAGACAGGATAACAGAGTCATCTCGGGCCTGCGTTTGTGCATAAAACATTTAACAGGGGACGACGGAGCCGTGTGCGATGTGCTGAAAGATAAAAGAACATCAGATAAAAGTCTGGCAACAAAAGCCAATTAAAATGTTCATAAGTCTGCAAATGACAGCAGGATCGATACCCCCCTCTCTGCTAGGAAGGTCCTTTAGCTGTTTTTGTTCCAGTCTGTCCATATTAGGCCACCGTGTGTGGTGTAGCAACTTTCTTAAGTCTGTGGAGTGGATGTAAACTGCACAATGAAAATACTTCTATGCTCCTGATTGTGCTTGCTTTCATCAGAGCTCATTATTGTGCGTTGTGCGTCCCTCTCAGCTTCACGGAGACAGTCACCTCCTCAATGTCATGATTCATGACGAGCAACCTTCCCCTCTGGTTCTGCTCATCAGATCAGTGATGATTTCTTAAGCCCCAGCTTCTCTGTCATTGCTGTTGTGAAAAAAACAGAAGAAAACAGTGTTGATGATGTCCCCACAAGGACACCTTGGCCCTCAAAGAGTTACTGCATTGTCAGTCATTGTGTCCTTGTGTTTGGCTTTAAGGTGCCACTGGATCTGCTCACTCCACCGTCAGGACCAGAGACATCAGTTTTCTCTGAGGCCACTGTGACACCCCCCAAAACCTACACACACCCAACAGAAATATTCAATTAAAAGCCAGGTTTTCTCCAAGATGCCCACCGCAGCTCAGTTTATTACAGGTTTTTGTTTTTGTCCCAGGCATATAGTCCAGGGGGATTCTTAATTAGTCACCTAACCTTGAGAGGGAAACTGGGGCATTAAAGCACAACGGAGCTACGCGCACCTGCAGTAAACAGAGCACGCACTTCTCGCTGCAGGGATTAGCACTCAGAAGAATAGCATGACAGGTGTTTGTGTCTTGGTGGATACACACCGGATCTGCTGCAGGTGGTGAGGTTACAGAAGCGAACTGCTCATTTGCTCTGGGTGGATTTGGGGGTGTTTAATGGCTCTTTGTTAGCTTCGTGCTTTTGTAAGAGATGACAGCCTGACTGCACACAAGGGAACGCTACATGGTCTCACCTCGCTGCCACAGATAAATGACTGCAGTTAGGAGTTACCTGGTTTGATAATCTCTAAAGAAAAAAGGTTGAAAAAGCTCTATGAGGAGTGCCTGTTTTGTTGGAACATCGTGAGCCAAAAGCCTGCCGAAGCCAGCCAACTCTGTGTGGGTAATTATGTTTTGGATGGTTGTGTAGGAGAGGATTGTTGTAGTAAGTGCCAGTGTTCTTGTCAAATGTTGAACTTTGGCTATTGACTGAGTGCTGTCTGCCTAAACAGTTTTTCCTCACATGTTTTGTTGGTTTGTATTTTGACAGAACGAGGTGATCAGCCAGCAGCTAGCAGCCATTTTCACCCAGTGCTACGGTCCTTATCCTATCCCCAAACTGGCAGAGATCAAGAGGAAGCAGACATCTCGCCTGGGTATGGACCTCTGTTGGTGTTTTATTTACTTTAGAGATAAAAAAAAAAAACTATTAAAGCAGCTGCAACAGAGACACCACTTTTTTTTTAATGCAACTTTATTTACTTGGACTTAAATAAACTCTTTAGGTGTGGCTGATTATACCGCCATCTGGTGTTCATAAAGGGGAAAATAATTATAAAAGCTGCGGAATTATACACTCATTAACCCATTAACCTTTTAATTTGATGTTACATTATTATTGTACTGTCTTTCAGATCCCCACTTCCTGAACAACAAAGAAATGTCAGATGTCACATTTCTGGTGGAGGGGAAGCCTTTCTATGCCCACAAAGTCCTTCTCTTTACTGCATCCAATAGGTCCATTTTTTTCAAATGCGCACACACACACGCACACACACATACGCATGCACATTAAATGAAGCTGGTGGATTTCTATTGATTGGTGAGAGCTTATAAATCTAATGGAAAAGTGCGGCTGAATCAGGTTAGAAAAATTGCCCAGAAGTTCTTTTCTGATTGTGAGATATAATGCACGAGCTGGGACTTTAAGTACATTATTAAAGAAGATGGAAAATCAATTCTGCTCCAGCATAGACAGTCATTTAATTTAAAAAATGGTGAAGATGTCAATTTCACTCCAGCATCATCTGTCAGTGTTCAACGAGGAGGGACATATTATTCAATATGTGGCACTTAAACTGTTCTCAGAGGAAGATGCTCTTTAAAATGTGTTTTAAAGTGAATCATGTTTCTCAACACTAAAAAAACAACCCAATTTTTTTTTGTGTGTCTTCCTGACTCTAAAGGTTCAAAACTCTGCTGGCAAACAGACCTTGTGGGGAAAACACGTGCATTGAAATCAGCAATGTTAAATATCACATTTTTCAGGTGAGAAATAGCTCAATGGCTTTTAAACTACACAGTCTCACACCCTCCTCTGTATATTCATCCTGTGTTGATCCGTGGATTGCAGCTTGTGATGCAGTATCTTTATTATGGAGGGACTGAGACTCTGCACATCAGGAACACTGACATTATGGAGGTCAGGTTATGTATATTTAGACAGTTCAGAATCTCAGTGTCACCTAGAGCAGTTATCAGAAAGAGTCCTTTTCAAACCTTTGCATTCTAAATTTAAATGCGTCTTTCCAGCTTCTGTCTGCAGCTAAGTTCTTCCAACTGGAGGCCCTGCAGAGACACTGTGAGATTGTCTGCTCCAAGAACATCAACACAGAGACCTGTGTGGAGATCTACAACCACACCAGGGTGCAAAATACCTCCAACTAAATATAGATATTGATAATATAAGCTAAATGCACCAACATATGTATAAGATACACATGCATCAACCAAGTAAAATCTCTTTGTATGTTAGTTAAGAAAGAATGCACCAAATCCATCTGATGGATATTCTTGATTATATTTCCTTCTCAGTTTTTGGAAGCTCCTGACCTTGCTTCCTATATCGAGGGCTACTTCCTGAAGAACATGGTGATCCTGATTGAGCTGGAGCCATTTAAGCAGCTGTTGTACGACGCGCCCCCTGACAGCCCTGGCAGCGACATCCTCCAGGAGCTGGAGAAAACTCTGGCCCTTCGCATCCAATCCATCCACCTTTCCTCCTCCAAAGGTTCCGTCGTCTGACCTCCCGACTTCTTTCATCGCCACGGCGGCGAGTTTCTATTCAGAGCCACATGCATCTGACAGTCAAAGGGAAAAAGCAAAACTTGTGAACAGTTTCTGTCTCTGCCTCATCAGTCGCTTGTTTGCTTACCAGTCTGCCTTGGTATGAGTTACAGTGATGTACAACCGTTCATACGATGAATGCATTCTGCCACACTGCAAAAAGCAAAACAACTCAATGCAAGAGGTTCCTAATGTTCTCAGCAGGACGTTCCTGTGTGTTACATGTTGAATGAGGCGGAGCTAAAGGGGGAATAAAAGCATAGTTCAATGTTCATCAGTAACAGCAATATAAGCCATCCGTGTTCTGTCTCCTGGTTCTCAGGAAGAACACCCGACTCGTGCTTTCACTGTTTGCTTTAATGTTTGCTTTAATGTGTACAGAATGACAGAGTTTTTATATTTTGAAGCTCATTCTGCATTTTCTGCGCTGAATCCTTGCAAAGCCAAACCAGAGACGACATCGAGCAGCTGGGCAAAGGTTTTTCCTCTATCCACTACTGTGTAAATTTTGTTCATAAAAGACAGAAGCTATTGATAATGTAAGTTAATGTATATATCCACATGTGTTTCAATGCTATGTAGCGCTGTAAATCTTTAGAACATCTGTGTTTAAATGTTGCATGTCGGCGGAGCGGCTTTTACATGTAGACACACAAAACTCGAGGCAAAAGTATTTTCTCATCAGCATGGGTCAGTAAATGTGTCAAATGATGTTGTCACATTGTGTGTGTGTGTGTGTGTGTGTGTGTGTGTGTGTGTGTGTGTGTGTGTGTGTGTGTGTGTGTGTGTGTGTGTGTGTGTGTGTGTGTGTGTGTGTGTGTGTGTGTGTGTGTGTGTGTGTGTGGTTTGGAGCCCATTTGGGGTCTACGTCCCCTCAGTGCACATAAAGTATGTGTGGTTTGGTCCATCTTTCCCCTATAAAGATTAAAATGATGAATCAGCCCAGGCTGGTTTAAAAACAGCCAAAATTCTGGGTCTGCGTCTTGCTTGATGTTGACTTCTGAACCTGCGGTTCTGTTCTCGACCTCCTGATGGTTGGATCTCAGTTGGGCTGTGATTGGCGACCGTGAAACCGTGAAATCAGAGGAGGAAAAAGAAGGAAGGAAAGAAAAGGAAGGAAAGTGCAGATAAGATTAATCTATGTACATCCTCAGATTCTAACAGCACAGTAGATCATAAAACATAAAACATAAAAAATCAGGTTTATGATGCATGTCTATGTTATATGTGTTAATTTCCAGTGTAAAAAATGTAACTTAAAATCCTATTTATATGCAAGATTCCTGCAGACACATATTTATTACAGGACTAGTAAATGTCTGCTTGGCCAAGTTAGAACTATCCAGGTGTCAAACCGTGTTTCCTGCAAGTCGATCTAGATATTCCTGAGAAGTCATCAAATGTAAGCCTAATTTCTTATACGAATGGAAAAGAGGCAAATGAAAATTAAATTAGAAGGAAAAGGAAAAACTTAAATAGGCTGGAAGAAAATGTGTGTTTTTTTGTGTGTGTGCATGTGTAAACTAAATATAAATATATTTATATAGATATATTTAGTTAAGTCTAAACAATGCTCACTTGGTTTATGAGTTTAAATGAGGCCTGTAATGTACAGGATTTTGTTAAATAAGTGGTTAAACTGAAGCCGTAAAACTTGTTCTGTATTTATTTGACCCCATCGTTTGTTCTTTTTTGTGTTGCATTCTGATTTGGGTCATATCATTTTCTCTTCAGTGCACTTTAATCTATCCTGAGGTCTGTCCTAAAATACTTCTTATATCATATTTGGATTGCTGTGTTTATGTGTGTGTGTGTGTGTGTGCGTCTGTGTGTGTGTGTGTGTCTGTGTGTGTTTGTGTGCGTGTCTTTGTGTGTGACATTCGAATGGTGAGGAACATGGTGACAGGGATTGTTAGGTAGTCACCATGGTTACCACTGGCCTGAAGCAATGTTACGCTCAGTCTGCTGCACTGTGTTAATAAAGACTGAATGAAAACTTGAGTTGCACCTACACGTCATCTGCATGCCTACACACAAACACACACACACACACACACACACACACACAGCATTGAAAAACAAGATGTTTCACGCCACAATGGGAGTGATGAGAAATGTGATTTAAAGAAGAAACGGGGCATAATCGGCTTTAGCTGATTCAGGCCAGCATCTCATTTTTAAAGCACTGCTGGGCATCTAAATTTACTGGGCTGTGAACAGCAGCCAGAGGGACGTCATGAGTGGAGCCCCACAGGGGGACACACTCAATTATTCAGGCCAAAAACAATGGTTTGACAGCGTACAAGTGTGGTTTAAATGGCTTTCTCGCTTCCTTTTCATAGATTGGACTTTGTCATATACTAGGAAATCATGTCTGAGTGTCTTCTGCTCTACTTTTTGTGCGTGCATGTCCATGAGCTAACGAGAGGGCAAAAAGGATGTTTGCCTGACTAAGTCTGCCCCCTGCTCGAGCCCCTCCGTCCTCCCCTTGTTGTCATGCACAGACACTCTCCCTTTGGCACAAAGTAGGCTGGCAGCACAACAGCCGTGTGTTTTAGCTCCACGCTTTGAAGGACTCCAAAAAAAAAAAAAGAAAAGAAGAAAAAAACTTTTCAGAGTTGTTTCTGAGGAACATCATGTAAAGGGAGAGAGAGAGAGATAGGAGGGGGAGGAGAGGGCAGCAGAATGAGGGTTATGGGAAGAGGAAAGAGTTGCAGACAAAAACAGGCTGTCCTCCATGTGCTGCTTTGATTTCATCGATTAGAGGAGACTTCTATTGGAAAATACCTGGTGGAGGCTTCAGAAGACCAACAAAAGGTGGGTGAGAGCAGAGAAATATCAGGAGAAAAAAGATTAAAGTGACCATTAAACAAGGAGGCTTGATTGGGACAAACTGTGAAATTATGTTACACAAATATCTGAGCAAAATTGTTGCAGTCTCTGATATCCAGTTTTTCTAAATAAGATATTATCAGCAGCCCAAGTGGAACAATTTGTACAGAAAATTGGTTTTAGTAGTCTCCAAATTCTCTATTCTGAAATCATGCATGAAATTTCTTACTTTTGGAGTATTAAAGGTTATGCAGATTCGCAGTACAAACCTACACATTTGACGTCAAGTGGAGAAAAAAGAAAGAAATAAGAAATTCTGCACACTCCTCTTGTTGTTTAGTCAGCTTTTCTTTAAAAACATATATTCATATTAACTCAACATATATTTATTCCATGCTTCTAACCAATGTTGGGTTGAGCTACAGTCTTTTGTGTGAACTCAGAACAGCAAACCTATGACAGCTGAATACTCATAATGTTTAAATTCGATTTTCTCCTCCTTCCCCAGCTGTATACACACCCACCAGCCTTCACGCTGATGGACTGCAGCGAGATGTCAGCCAGGGAGGAGTTCACCTATAGTCACATGCCCATGCTGGAGAGGAACGGAGGGACACTGGGCCGGCGGGGAGAGAGAGTATACAGGCCTGAGAGGGACAGCTACACGGTGGATGTGAGGGCCAGTGATCTGCAGCTGGACCATCCGGAGCCTCTGAAACACCCCTGCTTCAGCTGCAGGGCCTGGCTCTACAGCGTCCTCATTGGGGTGAGTCAACGCACAACACTGGTGGGATTAACTTGCTCTGCTTGTTTGTCACTATCTACATGTGTCCACAGGGCAGCCTGCTCATTACTTCTGGTTTCTCTCTGTATCTGGGAAATGTTTTTCCTGTTGCTATGGACTACCTACGCTGTGCAGCAGGTGCGGTAAGTGACCATCGTGACTGGTGTTGAAATGATTTGACTGTTACGTCAAAGGCAGCATTTGGGGCTGATTTGGTGTTCTTCTGCTCAGGGCTTCCCAGCAGCCATAGCCAGTTTTGCCATTGCAAAGAACAGGAACGTCGCAGTGAGTAGACGCTTTGTTGGATCGGGAGCTAATGAATAGACACGTGGAATAACTACTATTGCTTCTTTCCAAGGTGTCGGACTTCCAGGTGGTCTACGTGTCCACGTTTGCCGTGACGACCACCTGCCTGGTTTGGTTTGGATGTAAACTGATCCTGAACCCTTCTGCCGTCAATGTAACCCCCCCCCCCCCCCCCCTTCCCATTTTTTCCCTAGTTTCGTGACTTTTTTTTCACACTTGTCCATGAGCAGCTGAGCCTCTGTCTCCTTGTGTTCAGATCAATTTTAACCTCATCCTAATGATCCTGCTGGAGGTTTTGATGGCCAGCACTGTCATCTTGTCTGCCCGATCTGCAGAAGACTGCTGCTGCCACAGGAAGGTCTGTGTGTGATATAGAAGGAGAGTGAGAGATCTTAATACCCCCACCATCATCTCATTCTTTCGTTTTATTCCTTTTCTGATTCTGTCCATCCATTAGCCAGTCAGATATGACAGACCTATGGTCGTAACTCCTGCTGTCTTCCCCACGCGAGTGCTTAAAGCGTATTCTGTGAGTACCATGATGCTAAATCTGTCAGGTTCCTTCGTTCCTCCGTTCAAGAAACTTTTCTTTCTTAGGTGATCGAGGTCATAGTTGGAATTTCATCTGTATTTGGAGGAATTATTGCACTGAATATGGACGCTTTGCTACCTGGCCCGTACTTGTCTGTCACATTTTTCTGGATTCTTGTGGCTGTAAGTTTATTTTTATGCTAGTCATTTTACAATAACGACTTATTTAAGATCGGATCCGTAACAAAGATACTCCCATTTAACCCTTCCTAGTGTTTCCCAAGTGCTATTGCAAGTCACGTTGTATCAGAATACCCCAACAAATGTCTGGTGAGTAGAAGCCAAAGTTTGATATTATAGTTGTGCTCTGGTTTGTAGAAAATGTCGATGGCCGTTACTGTATTCAAAAATGGGTATAAATATATGAAACTAAATGAAAGAGAAGCTTCTGCTTCGACCTTGTGTCTAGAGTAATGAAGAGTCGGTGCTGTCTTTTTTATATTCATTGTTCTTTAAAACTTAAAACTCTTACGACCTGTTGTCTATTTGAGTATCTAAAGGCTAAATTTATGCCAGCCGCCTATAATCCTGGATCTCTGAGCCGAAATAACTTCCATTCGTCACATGTTGTCACGACGTTCTCCACTTGTCTTCCCGGCCCGCGTCAGGTGGAGGTTTTGATCGCCATCAGCAGTGTGACGTCCCCGCTGCTCTTCTCGGCCTCCGGCTTCCTCTCTTCAAGCGTGATCAGCTTCATTGAGATATTCCTCCACAATGTGCCCACGTCCAAGGTCAGTCCAGTCAATGGAGGCATCTAGCAGACCTGGAGCACCTTTTAAACTGTAATCTGTGCACGTGTGTGTGTGTGTGTGTGTGTGTGTGTGTGTGTGTGTGTGTGTGTGACCCAGCAATCTTACGACATCCTGCTGCTGATCCTGATGGTGCTACTGCTGGTCCAGGCGGTCCTGACCTCAGCCACGGTGGTGCACTGTGCCTCCTACAAGAGTCAGCTCCGGATGGGTTCTGTCGACAGCGACGACAGGGCGCACACGACCAAACATTACTGCGAGGTACGCCAGGACACGAATAAACGAGTTACAAAATGATGTAACAGCGACCAACTTGTCATATATGCCATAAACTGATGTGTTTCCCTCCTTCAACAGCAAATATCCAACGGTACGCTGCAAGACTTTGACAAAGATAGAAACTGGAAGGCAGTCATGGTTCAAATGGCCCAATGAGCCCCTGCACAGAGGATGATGACGACGAAGATCATAGTGAAACTGAAGAAAGTAGGATAAACACGGGCAATGGTATATGAATTGGATACAAAAATGGTGGGATGAACAGAGAGTTACATTAGATGGAAAAAAATATCAATATTTGCACATATAATCGGAGAATTTGTGTTTGACCTTTTATTTCTGTGGTTTTTGTACTATAAATTTGACATGGGCGACGAATCAAGTCCGTTATACACCGAAGAGCATCGTCAAAAATAAGAAATATTTTTTATGTGTTAGTAAATTTGTTCCATGGAGTAGAGTTTAAATAGCCCCATTCACTGTCTATATTTCCTGAAGATTTTTTCTATGATCTACATACTGATCTACAAAAAGATTTGGGCAGGTTGCTTTGTCTCTTTCTAGGATTTTCTGCACAGATACAGCAGTTCATTATAGTTAAAATGATTAACTGTGTTCTAACAAATTTGATGCTTAATTCCTGTAAAATGACTGACATTTTGTCATATATATGTCATATATGGTCTTTATATATATAATAATAAAATAGTCCTTATTTTGAAAATCAGTTTTTTGTTGCCATCTGCTTTAAAATGTTCCAAGCAGGCTAAAATAATGAAGATATGCTACAGGACCTCATCTGATTTGACATTTTTCCACTTTCAGTGGGCCTGAAGGAAAAACTTCCAGTCGTGACTTTTCTTTTTTATTCTGGCTTGCACACTGATAGGGTCAGACATGTGTACAAAGATGATCAAGTTCATGATGTTTTATTTTTGTTTCATTTCTTTGTTCCTTTGTATCTTATGACTCACTATTACCTCCCAGGCTGCCTGTCATATTACTATTGAAATAATAAGAATAAACCTTTAGGCATCCTTATTCAAGTAAAAGTGCATAGATGATGTTGAATTATTAATGCAAAAATGGCAGTAAATTAAAATATTAGTACTTTGCTATCAAGCTTTCTTGTGTGAAACTGTGAAGTCTGTTGTCAATATAAATATTAGATAGTGAAATTTTTATGAAGTTATATTAAATATCCCCTTTTATTAAAAATTCGACTTTCTCCATTTGAGACATTAAATAGTGTGATGGATATATTTTGTAGTCAGTATTGATACAAAAACCTCAAAAAGACATTCATTCAGTCTTCTCTAACTGGGGTTTAATCATAGTAGAATTAGATTACAGTTTAACATCAGTTTGATACAGATGGCACTTTATTGCAGAGCATTATGTTTTAGCATTTTGTGCTAAAATAAAAGCTCATACAAGTATAAAACTGAATAAACGAGAATAATAAATCACAAGGTGTTTATGCAAGAGGGGACTACATCACGTCTCTGCAACCGTGAAGAGCAAAGGGAGAGAGGGAGGGAGGGAGAGAGAGAAGGAGGGAGAGAGAAAAGGAGAGAGAGGGGGAGGAAAGAGGGAAAAAGATAGAGAGACACAGAGAGAGGCAGCTTCCTTACTTCCTTAACCGGTAGAAACCGGCTTGTGAAACACTAGACTGCTGCAAGCAGCACATACTGCATATGCATCACCACCAGTTTTTTTTTTTACTGCCTCTAAAGCAGTAATATGTAGCAGTGTATATGTCACAAATACAGTGATTTCATCAAAATTGTATGGAAAACCATTTATATATTTACGTGTTTGTATCATTATTATTGTAATTATTAGTGTTATGCCCTATATACAGTTTGCATGTATTGACGTACTTAGATCATAAGGTATAGAGTGATGGTTAAACTGTATATATTTTGCACATACTCAGTAAATAGGCATGTAAAAAAAAAGGAAGCAAAATATAAGTTGTTGCAGCTTTTCGGTGTTTTCTATGATTCTGCTGCGAGTTTGCTACTCTTTGTTATTTTAGGAGACTTAATATTATATTTTTGGATTTCCATAAGGGGTGTTCGCCACACCCTGGCTTTGTGAATGGCAGAGATAACGTCCATTCGCCGATTGCACGTGATTCTGCTGGGTTGGAACCAGAATGATAGACGGGCTGCTGTAACCTATCCAGCCTGCCAGTGTTTCACAGTTAGGTTGTAGACTGGTGAATCAAACGGTGTGTGTGCTGTTTGCCGGTCCACTCTCCCATCTAAACCAAATCGGAGTCCCCAAACACTTTAATCTGCGTCTGTGACGCTTTCAATGCAAAACCCGAGATTTTTCGCAATAAGCCGTCATTTTTCAGCTTCATCGTCTGCTCTCCCTGAAATAAACGTGCGCCATTGCGACCAGGATGATGGCGCGGTGATGTGATGAACCTGAAATTTTAATGGGTTATCTCACCATCCCTTGTTTCAGAGGCAGGGAGGGGAGAGGGGAGGAGAGGGGTGCTGGGGGCTGAGGAGGGTGCGAAGGCGGACCAAACCGGTGTGCGCGGATACATGCCGGAGCTGCTGGCCCGCACTGCAGATTAACTGTTAACTTGCCGGAAGATGCTTCGAGACATGGTGAGTGGGATTATTTCATAACATTTTAATCCATAAACTGCGTGCGCGGGGGTGCTGAGGTGAGGCTTTTGGGATGTCAGTCTTTGCTTTTCTCAGCAGTCAGGTAGACGGCTGATGCGGGTGCGGAGCATCTTGGAGGCTGTCTGCCACACACACACACACACACACACACACACACACACACACACACACACACACACACACACACACTACGGTCAGTGCAGTTTGACGCGTCTGGTTTTTCGGTGCGCTCCTCCGGCGCTGAGAGGACTCAACTCCGTCTGGTCCCGCAGAACAGAGGCGAGATCCTCAACGTGAGCTAACTGGAACAAAATGATCTCTTCACTTCCATGAAATGTACTCAGTGACTTACTGATGAGTCAGAAGTGACAAAACAGTGAATACACTTGAGTGTTTTCTCTGTCGCTGGAGTCACAGTCAACTTCAGCCGCCATCTAATTTATAATTAACGCAGATTATCTCCTGAACTCAGACCTGCCTTTTCACTGTTAAGTTAGATGCTGTTTGCGCAACACAGAGGGTTTCACCTTTCCAGACAGTGATGTGTATTATCTGTTGAACTAAATGAGTTGCCACAGACAACACTGCCTTCCCTGACTGTAGCAAAAGTCATGTAAGCCCTAAAATTGCAATCATGGGAAGTTTGCTTCTACTTTAGCAATTGATCCTCGACAAGACACTGGACTTGGCTTCTCTAAGATTTCAGCTTGGTAATAAGGGGATAGCGTGAAGGTTGCAGTGACTGTAGATTGGAAATGGTGATGCATTCACTCTCCACTTGAAGGGCATTCACATAACCTTGGGATAAATGCAAAGATTTTAACCTGTTTTGAACAGTGCCTCTATGTGCAAAGGCAAATATGTTTACGCCATAAACTACACTCACACACTGCAAAGGCACATTCTGAAACACCCTGCTGCTCAGTTTGGAATACCTGAAAAGATTTTTTTTTTCTTTAATTTCAATGTACTATCGAGAGAATGTACTTTCACTCAATCAAAGGTTAGCTCCCCTCTCAGGGTTATCAGTGGTCACAGAGAAAATTATGTTCACTCCTCTGTGAAGACATTACATCTCATATGTGTGTTATTTTTAGAATGTAAATGTTTTATTTGTCCTAAGTGTTCATTTGTATTTCAGGAAGAAATTGGTCTGAACTTCTCTTGGCCCAAGCTCGTGTAACAACCCTTCAGCCAGCCGCCTCCATTCATTTATCAATCTGCACCTATGACTTTGTGAACTGATTCCAGGAGCTGTAGACATGAGACACAACACTGTGATGTCTGCAAGAGAACCCAGTACACTGGTGTTCTCCTGAATATTGGATTTGTTCCTCTTGGTGACACATCTGAAAGGGTCATGGCCTGGCTTTTTGCCATATTTGGTGACAGGGGCTGAATTTGTTCAGGTGTCCATCTATGTTCTCATTTGACCAGGTCATATAATCCATTAAGCTCTATCAGGTGGACCAGAAAAACAAACTGGAAGAAGGTTCTCCTCTAATCTGAGGAGCTTCTTCAGGAGCATTTAACTACAGCCAGACGTGTCTGCAGAGGGAGGTCGTAGTGTGCGTGCACACTTGTGCTCTGGATGCAGCACATTCTTGATCAAAACCTAGACATGGCCACAGCTCTACTCGCTGGAGAGAAGCTGAAGGAGCTGATCCTGCCCGGCTCCTCTCAGGATGAGAAGAGTGGGGCGCTGGCCAGCCTCATGGTGCAGCTCAAATTGGAGCTCCCCTTTGATCGGGTTGTTACCATAGGGACTGTCATCATCCCCATCCTGCTGGTCACTCTTGTCTTCACGAGGAACTTTGCAGGTGAGCTGTCAAACCACAAGGTTCCTAAGACAAGGCAATTAAAAAGTTCCACAGTTTCTTTGAAAAAATAAAAAAAGAGGACAAAGGCTAAACTGGGATCCTGCAGACAACAGTAGAGAGGGAACAGGAAGAAGAGAAAGACATAAATTGGAGAGATGTAAGTTCAGTGCTGCGGCAGACTGCAGCTCCAACCATCTGGGACTGAGCAGTAAGACAAGATAATGTTAAAACATGGTTTTCAGTATAGACTCACTGGGCTGTTTCCAGTAATATTCTGGGTTTTGCTGAATATTTAAGTGATTCAGCACATGGACAGCACCTTCAACACATAACATATCCACACATATAACACATAACATAATAGCACAATGCACAGCAGCTTTATAACGGTATAACAAAGACATGTGAGGTGGATTTTATTTGCTTTTATTTTTGCTAAGACAGAAAACTGTCAGGCACAGTTTGGAGCTGTTCAACTGAGACAGACGACTATATTTATTTTTTTCCCCTTCAAAGAACATGGTTAGTTTTTGCCACAGATGATTGATACTAAAAAGGCCTCCAGCAGCTATGTGCGAATCAATAAAAGGTTTATATTGGTTTAATTGGGTCTTTAGCGGAGCAAGCAACTCGGGGTTGTTCTCTGTTCTGTTACAGCAGAATGGATGATTATTTGGCTGACTGTATCTTTTATGTTCCTCAGAGGAATCCATATACTGTTACACACCACACAACTTCACCAGAGACCAAGCACTGTATGCCAGAGGCTACTGTTGGACTGATCTGCGGGATGCTTTGCCTGGTGTGGAGTCTCACCACTGGCCTTCGCTGTTCGAACACAAATTCCTGCCTTATGCCCTGCTGGCGTTTGCCGGAATTATGTACATCCCTGCTTTAGGGTGGGAGTTCTTGGCATCCACGCGGCTCACATCAGAGCTGAATTTCCTTCTTCAAGAGATTGATAATTGCTACCATCGTGCAGCAGAGGGTCGAGCACCAAAGATCGAGAAACAGATCCAGTCTAAAGGACCTGGGATAACTGAGCGAGAAAGGAGGGAGATCATAGAGAATGCAGAGAAGGAGAAAAGTCCAGAGCAGAACTTGTTCGAGAAATACTTGGAGCGACGAGGCCAAAGTAACTTTCTGGCTAAACTGTACCTGGCACGTCACTTGGCTATTATCTGCCTCAGTTCCATCCCCATATCCTACCTGAGCGCCTACTATGCCCGCCAAAGGCAGGATGAGTTCACCTGTGCCCTTGGCGAGCCCCCAGATGTGAGCAGCTACGCTGAACTGAAGCTCAGGGTGAACTGTAAACTGCCGGCTGTGCAGCTACAGCGAATCATGGCCACTGTGGATATCGCTCTGCTCTGCACCATGAATCTCATCATCCTCCTTAATTTGCTGCACTTGTTTGTCGTGCGTAAGTCCAACTTTGTATTTGACAAGCTGCACAAGGTTGGAATCAAAACAAGGCGCCGCTGGCAGAAGTCTCAGTTCTGTGACATCAACATCTTGGCCATGTTCTGCAACGAGAATAGAGACCACATAAAGTCACTCAACCGACTGGATTTTATCACCAATGAGAGCGACCTCATGTACGACAACGTGGTCAGGCAGCTGTTGGCTGCACTTGCACAGTCCACCCATGACTCTACCCCCACCGTGAGGGACTCTGGAATACAAACCATCGATCCCAACATGGAACTTGGCGTGGGAGAGATGGGTGGGGAGCCACTGGTCATCAAACGACCTAGGAAAAAGATTAAATGGATGCCAAGTACAAATCCTCTTCCACAACCTTTCAAGGTAAGGCCTGGCATCCAATCATATCAACCTTTAATCAGCAATGAGAATAACGTGCAGAACTGGAAGTGAGCATTATTAGAAATATCACAAATATAAATCTTCTCTTAACTCAAGTTTAAGTAATAAAGTATTCTAATGTTTTATTTCCATTACAAAGGAACCTCTAACTATGACACGCCTGGAAAATAACACCAAGCCAGAGAAACCCAAACAGCTCAGGCGAAAGACAGTGGCGGACAGTTTCATCGCACCACTTCTGGACAGCAAAAATGCGCAACATCCTGCAAACAAAGGTATGAAACATTGCGACTTTCATTTTTTACGCACATATTTTTGTAAAAACGCAAAGGCCACGGCTGAATGTTCTGTAACCTTTCATGTCCAACTGCAGATCTAAGCGGAATGGAGAAAAAACACGCTCGTAACCTCTCTCTGGATGTCCACCCGTACATGCTGACCATCAGTAAGCCCAAAGTCGAGGCCACGAGCACAGAACCGCTCCCGTCAGAACACAACATGGCCACTGTTTATCTTCCAGACACCCACACTATTGTTCATGTGTCTGGTGCAATTACAGGTGAGTTCAACATCGTATTTGGTTGAAATGTTGAAAAAATTTGAATTAACATAGCAGCATTTTCAGGGGTGAAGACTGGTGTAAAAGAAAAAGAAGTCAAACTTTTTACAACTATTGTACTAATAATGTGTAAAAAATATAGATCAGTGATTGGATCTGTAATAAAGTATACTGTGTGCCCTGTCCTTTCACTATGGTCATGTCTCCGCCTCGGAGATTTCCTTTCACAAATTTAAAGCCGCCAAGCAGTAATTGTATTATAATCATGCTGATAACATGATATTATAGGAAACAAAATAAAGCTATGTGGAAAAACATGGTTTAGGTCTTGTAGTCTGATTTAAATGTTACTTTACCAGAAAGCTACAAGCCATGGTTCTTCAGCTAAAACATCATGCACCAAAGGATTTTACATGTCAAAAAAACAGCAGTTTGATCACAATTTGTGCATGTTTGTGTCTCCCTCTGTAGAAACGAAGGTGTGCTCTCCGACCAACACTGCCTTTTCGACGATGACCCTGCCTACCACAACTTATATTAATGGTGTAAGCCCAAACCCTCCCTCCAGCGAGGACGCCCTGAGTCCCAAGTCCTCGACCCCACCAAGAGATCTCCTTGCCCAAGCACAAAACCCTGAGTGCCAGCCACCACCACTGACTATAGCCCCGACACACCAGCTGCTGAGCATACATCATACACTGTTTGAGGAGGAAGAGGATGAGGAAAACCGCAGCAACAGTCTGGCCGAGAGGCCTGGGGAGCTCATTGCTGCTGGGGAATGCTGAAGAAGGAAAAGAGATGTCCACCAAGATTCTTATATCTAGAGACACAACCTCCTGTGCACGACCGCCACGTCAATCACCTCTTATCAACAGCCACCTCTACTCTTACACTGTCGGATGAGGAAAAGGCAGAGGACAGAACAAAGACTGTTAGATGCAATCAGATGATTGTACTTATTGATAGAATATGACTGACAGAAAGAAGTGTTTCAAAGATGATCAGATGGAAGTTTGTACCTTTGATCACGTAGATCAAACTCCTACTGTAGGAAGTGATGTCACTTTCATGTCTCAGGATGATTGTGTACAGCTAAACACCCTCCAATGAAACCAGCAATCTTATTCAACAGGGTGCTAGAATGCAGGATCTAACAGCTGAATTTTAAGGGGTCTATCCAAACATTGGCTTGTGATGAAAGTGAGTGAGGTGAGCTTCAAAAAAAGAAAACACAAAATGAATAAGCAAGATCATACACTATAAAGCTCTTTTGTAATGAGGACCTAAATACAGCTTTGAAGAAAATGCATTTTTCCATGTATATATGGCAGCACTTAGTACCTTTATTCAATAGCCCAGTAGAGAGGTAGCTTGTGCAATACAGTTGTTGAGATCTGCACAGTTAATATGCAATCAATCACTATATTTGTGGCAATAATGTATGTGCACACAGCATCCTGTCTGATAGAAGAGTATACATATTGTGAACACATATAAATCAGTGTTTGTGGGGTGTTCAATATTGATTAGGGATTATGTAGCTCGGACAGAGCTTGTCTTCGCTGTATTCACAGGTGATTAGAGAGAAAAATTCTTATATATAAGAAGAGAATGTACAATACAGACTTGGTGCCGAGAAGGTGGTATTGTGAGGTTTCTTTAGCAGGTACTATATCTGCGTCATTAGAAGGTATTGATGGGGGCATTTTCTCCTTGAACACTATGATAACTTCTCCAAGGTGAAGAAAATAATTGCCAAAGTGTGTGGGGTTTTTGCCCTACTTAATTTTGTCTCATCAATGCAGTGACAAGACCAAGTTGTTCAATGGAAAATTTAGGTGCGGGTAGGATTTGGCTTGGTTTGCATCAGTTATTTCACTTCTGCCTTGTTTCACATATCTTTAAAGAATAAAATGAAGATTTGTAATGTCAGTTATAAATGTATGCCTGTACAATAGCACAGAAAAAAAATACAGGGTGCCTAATTAAATAAGCATACTAAACATACAGAATTCCTCCAGAATTTATGCATGACAATGGTCCCTTCATATTAATTTGACAATTACTGTAGAAGGTATGACAGCTGATTTTAGAGGAAATACCTCTGCATAATGTACAGGTAGGCTCTTTCTTCGGAGACATACTGTAACTGCACACTTCTCGACTTGTGATGGAACACAGCTTCCTGATGTCTGTTGACAAGGAATTTAATCATCATGACACATGATGATTAAAATGAATTATGGTCAAATGCCAAACGGAAGCACAACACATAAGCACTTTAAGGTTTTTCGGACACTAGTGTGTGTTCTAGGCTGATGAAGGTTTGTTTTTTGTTTTGTTTTTTTAAACCTGATTTTCACAGAGATAGAGAATGTTACCGTATTTATGGTAGTGAAATGTAAAGAAAATAGGACTTTGATTGTACTGTGTGAAATGTTACACTGACAAGAGAATTAAAAACATTTTCATTACGTAAACGCCAGGCCAGGCTCGATTACTACGTGTCCCACAATGCACCGCAGCTGTCAGTTTCTTCCAAATAGCACTGTGTTGCTGTTCTAACGAAGAGCAGGCTGACATACGGACTGGTTCCCCCGGTAAGTTTTAATTTACACCTAGTGCACCCATCACTGAATATGTCAAACCTGGCAATGGTAACACCGACTATGAAATGACTTCTTATAATGTGTACGTAATAGTTGTGAAAAAGTTATCAGTGCTTGCTAACCAGTTTTAGCTTGAGTTAGCTGCTATCGTCCAGTAGCTAGCAAATCGAAACGCCAGTAAAGGCTGGTGGTTGACAGTTGGTCCCATTGCTGGAAGTAACGCAATAATCTGAAAACCTGTTCAGAATATGTTCATTTTCTTTCGAGCATGTCGCTGAAATTGCTGCGTTTGTCACTCGTTATTTGCGTGATTATGTTGGGGGTTCATTCCTGCCATGAAGTCTTTCGCCACTTGCCCCGTGTAGTCAATAACCTGGGGCGCATTTAAAGCTACGTCAGCGTTTGTCCCTGTGAATGAAACTTTGTACAGTACTAATTAATATCTTCAATCTGCATTTTGTGCTTTTACAGTGCTTCAAACATGGATCAAGCCAACACGTCAGAGGTTTGTTGATTAGGGACGTGATGTTTTTATTTTGCCAGATGTTTTGCTCTGGTTCACGGGGTAATGGATGGATAATTAGTTAAAAAGAACAAAATCCAACAGATGTTGTTCTGATACAGAGAGGTTTCTTTCCTAATTGTGTGCAATCGCTTTGCTAGATGTGGACTCTGGTAATCTCTTAATCTTGTTGCGACAGAAACATGCCTTTAGTTTAGATATATTTGGTCTTGGTATGTACGTCACCATTTGCTGTCTTACAGGATGAATCAACAAAAGACCACCCTGAAGAACATCCCGCCATACCTCCAGGACTCTGTAAACTGTTTTTGAACAGCTTTCAAAAATATTATTTATATTCTGTTCAGTCAGGAAAAAGCAAGAGCACACCCTTTGTATTTTACAGTTTGCTTTTTTTGTTTTTAGGGAGGATGTTTTTGTTGTCTTTTAATTTAAGATTTCAAATCGTAGTTCTGTTTGAGAAAGCAGTTTTTTTACACACAGCAAACAAGCACCATAAGTAATTGCAGATTTTTATTTGAGCAGATCAAACTTGCTGCAAATGCACTAACTGTGTTTTTTACAGTCTTCAAGTACACAGACATTTTACTTTAATTAGCATTATTCTGAATCATAACCGTGTCTCTTCTTCCTTTTTAGCGGATGGTGAAACGATAGAGCTGCTTTGGCAGTTGCGAGCTCAGCGGCGCCAGGCATCCCCTAAGCTCCCAGAGACAGTGACCTGTCTTGCTGCACCTGATGGAAGCCTCCTCTACCTGGTGGGCACTGCCCACTTCAGTGACAGCAGCAAAAACGACGTAGCCACAGTGAGTCAATGGCATTAAAATCAAATTCTTGGGAATAAATAACAATTATAGATTTCTCCAACACACAAGTTTACATCTGGTTTCACAATCTCAATGAACGACCTTTATGGGGCGATGCACTAGTTTACTAACCGCCTACTAACTAATCTATTTTACTGGTTGATCCTTGTGCCTTTTTCTAGTTTTTACCACCACCTGGATCAGAAAGCAGGGGATGGTTATACATTTGAAACCACATCGTAGACCATTCTTTGGTCCTGCTGCGCCCATGAATGCCTTCTTAATTGACTTTTATTTCATAGACTGCCCTCATAGTGTCTGTTCTGATTGCAAACTTTTTTTTAGATGTAAGAGGGTTTGTCAGGCTTTTCTTTTCTTACTAGTCATTTTGCCTTATGTCTGTCTTAGTCTCTGATATGCAGGCATGCTGCCTTTTATTGCCCAACCTCTGCCCTCATGCTATCTGTCCAATCAGACAATCCGCGCCGTACAGCCAGATGTGGTGGTAGTGGAGTTGTGCCAGTACAGGGTGTCTATGTTGAAGATGGATGAAAATACTCTGCTGAAGGAAGCCAAAGACATTAACCTGGAGAAAGTTCAGCAGGCCATCAAACAGGTTTGGCTGGTTTTATGAATTAAATACAAGTGGGGTAATGGATTTGGTGTTTTGAAAATCACATCAAGCCTCCTGTGTTCTCTACAGGGGTAGAAAAAAGATTAAGAAGTGATAAGTAGCATAATCTGTTATAGAGAAAGGATTATTTCTGCCACATGATCTATGAATGCCATTGACCTACATAATGACCTTTTAGAAAGATGTTACAGTCATAATTACTAAAGAACATATCTCTGAATCCTCTGTCAGAATGGGGTGATGTCTGGCCTGATGCAGATCCTCCTGCTCAAAGTTTCGGCTCATATCACAGAGCAGCTGGGTATGGCCCCTGGAGGAGAGTTCAGAGAGGCCTTCAAGGAGGTAACTTGTCAGTGGTTGTACTGTAAAACTTCAAATACAGACCGACTCCCAAAGAGATGTGGGTTTCCTTCATTGGAAATCAAAGCAGGTTTTTTGTACACAAACAGAATTAGAAGCTTTATGGAAGGTGTGAAGGCCTTCACGTAAAACTTCTCAGCTCAAGACTGTTTTTGTGTTGTAGAATAGTTTGATAGAATTGGTGATTTTTAGCTGTGCTGTTATCTGCTGAAATGAACAGTCACATGTCAAAACAAAGTGAATTGTGATTACTTGTTTGTTCTTTTTTATTTTTTTTTTGTAGGCTGGGCATGTGCCATTTTGTAAGTTTCACCTCGGTGACAGGCCTATTCCTGTGACATTTAAAAGGGCCATTGCTGCCCTTAGTCTGTGGCAGAAGGCCCGCCTGGCATGGGGCCTTTGCTTCCTGTCAGACCCAATCAGGTACATTTTCATTTTAGTCACTTTTGTGTAACAAGACACCCCTTTTACATTTGTATCATTACACCTTTGCTGTTTGAGAACAGAGCTGTGCTTCATGCCATTCTGAAATTTACCATTCCTGCCTTGAGAGCGATGCATTTTCTATATTTCTGACCCACCATCCACTGCTGTGCTGGACTGTGTGATCTTTTAGTAAAGAGGACGTAGAGAAGTGTAAACAGAAGGACCTGCTGGAACAGACCATGTCAGAGATGATCGGCGAGTTTCCTGCTCTTCACCAGACCATCGTGGCAGAAAGAGACATCTACCTTACTCACACGCTTCGCCAGGCTACACGTTGTGTGGAGGCTCCTCATAATTCCCAGAGTAACTATAGCAGTTATTTGTCATTTCATCCGTTAAGATGGAGGTTCTAGCTTTGCTGACATTTGTTTGTCTGTGTTTTTTTTCCATCTGTATGCGGGGTTTCACAAAATTACCAGATGGATAAGCTAGAAAGGTTTTGGAACCAGCAGAGAAATTACTTTTTAAAATCAATATAGAACCAGATCTGAACACAGAAATCTTTAGGCATTTGATATCGATCTGCAATGTCACTTTAGAGACAACAGGGGTGCTAGTTCAGCTTTTTCCTCTCTAAGTTATTCCACTCTAGTTTCTTCTTTGAGTGTTTTCTTTAGATAAATATTGAGGGGTAAATGTATACCTTTACAGTCTTAGATCTAAAATGTTTCTGGTTTTCTTTTCTATTTTTTACCAATTGCAATTTCAAATTAGAATATTGAAGATAAACACAGATCCCCAAAAATATTTTGCTCTTTAGAAGTGCCTGCGGTGGTGGTTGGAGTTGTTGGAATTGGCCACGTCCCCGGAATTGAAAAAAACTGGGAGAAGCATCTCGACATTAATGAAATTATGAGGTAGTGTGACACCACACTAGACACTGGTTATTTGCATGGCCTGAAACTGAGAGAACAGTTTTGTACTAAATGAAATACACAGATGCTAACTGTATCTGTCTGCTTCTTCCTCAGCGTTGCACCCCCCTCGCGGCTGAGCTGGGTGTTGGGCACTGTCATTAAGGGCGTCATGGTTGGAATACTGGGATACACCTGCTACCGTGCTGGGAGGAGTATAGGCAGAGTGGTGCTGTCTATGCCTACAGTCCAGTCTTTCCTGGCAACTCTGAAGCCACCCCCTGCTTGACCCCCACCGATTTTGTCCAAGCCATTAAACAAAGCAACAGTTCTCAATGATGCACCGAACACCAATGGCCTTAAAAAGAGGAGCCCATCTTAGGCTGGATAAAAGGCTTGACCAGCCCACTCAGGACCTCAGGAGGGATTTAGTGCCTCCCATGTTGCATTGATGTCCCTGTAGACATAGCAGGGCCAAGCTGCCAAAGAAGCCATGACAGTACTTTAATATTTTGTGCAGGCTCTGCATTTCATGTTTACAAATTCCAGCCACACTTGAATACCTACATATACCCCCTTACCATTCCTTTAAGTGACTTGTGGCGTTTTTATTGATAAGCATTATCTTCCATCAGCTGCACTAGCAATGATTGGGTTATTTGTGGGAGACATTTTCTGACGCTCTAAGTGTTCTGCTTCTGTGCCAACTGCGGGTTTTTAGAAATGGCAAATTTCAGGTCTTGGCACTTGAGGCTCTTGCACTGTACATGCAGCCTGGGAGAAGGTGGGCAGTCAGTCGTAACTATTATAAACCCCTTTTTAATAGCTGGTAGTCCTGTTTTTTTTGTTTTTAAAAACATACAAGAGGTATTAGACCAGTGCACACCAATAGACAAGTGCCTCATTTTGCATCAGTAAGGGCTAATGGTCAACTGGGTTGAATGGGACAATTACTTTGTGTTACATTTATCTTGCACATCTTAATGCCAAAAGAGAAATATAGGTTTCTGAAAAAAAATCCTTAATATATATATACATATAATTAAAATGTTTCCCTCAATATTGACCACTAAGCTTGTGTCACAGGTTCAGTTTGAAAGATTAGATGTCTCCTTCATTGTATTTTGTGGTCTGATACGGATCACAGCAGGTTTATGTGTCTCAGGGGAAGCATTCCTTTTTTTAAATTTAGCATTTTGGATTGTACCTCCTTGAGGCCCTCTCACCTATTGGCTTAAACTGGTTCCACCTCTAACCCTTTAAACAGAAATATGCACCAGGCTAAAAACGCTGTAAACATTGTAAACCTGTCAATCGTTGCACCAGCTGTTTATACTTGTATAATGTATAATATATATATATATATATATATAATATGTATATATATTGATAAATCACTGACCCCTTAAATTTCCTTTAGGAGAAATTTGTAATATATAGTATTTAAGGTGTTTTGTTCCCCCTCAAATTATTTGGCAAACTTGGCTGTAATGATCTCAAAGAAAAAAACAGTTTAGGATTGTTTTCACAACCATAAAGGTGGCTGACCTTATATTGGTCAGAGTTGGGAGGTAAAGCCTTACACTACCATCACTGCTGCCTTCGATGATTAACTAATTTCTGTCTTGAGTTCTTCATTATGAACTTATTGCATCTACAGCAACTAGCTCTATGACATGTTTGAAATGTTCTTCTTTAATAAATCCTGTATACTGTTGCTATTTACCGGTTTTCCCTTTACAAGGCTACAATCCCACAGCCTCTTCCACGTGTTTTTTATTTTATTTTATTCTATTTTTAAATAGAATAAAATATCTAAGGTACTAAATTTGTTTAAAAGATTTTATTGGTGACTGAAGACATTTGCCTTCTAAGTCCAATAGATTACCGGTACTTAAGGCACACGAGTAAATCAATTGTGCCATTTCAATGCTATTGTGAATCTGGTACTCTCGCCACACCTCTCTTTCCCTCACTAATAAGTTCCCACTCAGTCTTAATTTCTAATGGTTTATTTACATACAATTACGTTTAAAGATAACTGTCAAGATAACTGTAAACATCTAAACATGTATTTTTGTTGTAAAACATTTTCCCCACAGCATTGTGAGCCTGTGTCGTTGGAACCAGTTAAATTGTTTCTTCTGTAATTTACATTAAAGGCGGAATTATATTTTCCTCAATTGTAAGTTTTTTCTTTCTTTCTTTCTTTCTTTTTTGCTAAATTGAATTTCACAACCTTGCATGACTGGGCTTTTTCTTGCGGCGTTTCCGCTTTCGGTTTCTGGTCGGACCCATAACAATGTAACACCGCCTATCTGGGCATGTCCGTGGATTATGAGAGCATGATAAAAAAAATAAAAACTACGCCAGAGGGTGCAAACGCACGGATGGATTTTGTTGGATGGCTTATTTAGGACACCGGCTGGGGGCGTCACGCAGTTTTCTCCCCGGTGTTTCCACGGTCAGACTCTTAAGTACCTTCGGGATGGACGACATGGGTATATCGGTGAGTCGTTCCTCTCTGGAGCGACTGAACTTCGACAATGTTGCGCTCAAAAAACTTCCCTTGGACCCCTCCGAAGACCCCGGTGTCCGTCAGGTAAAGGGAGCGTGTTTTTCCCGAGTGAAGCCGCAGCCTTTGACCAAACCACGCTTCGTAGCCGTTTCGTATAAAGCTCTGGAGTTGTTGGGACTCGTCGGAGACGAGGTCATAAACGACCCGCTCGGGCCAGAGTATCTCAGTGGCTCTAAAATTATGCCCGGATCCGAGCCAGCTGCCCATTGCTACTGCGGACACCAGTTCGGCCAGTTCGCCGGGCAGCTAGGCGATGGAGCGGCCTGCTACCTGGGAGAGGTAAAGGTTCCCCCTGACCAAGATCCTGAATTGTTGCGGGAGAACCCGAGCAGCCGCTGGGAGATACAGGTGAAAGGAGCTGGATTAACTCCTTATTCCAGGTACAGCTCAAATCTGTACTTTGTTCAGTTTTAAACCTATATAATACAATTCAATAATATTATTCTACACCGAACAGTATCGATATTTACATTTACACAGGTTTCGGTTTTTTTCATTGAATCACAGTCGTGTTAATACAATTTTTTGCATCCATAAATTCTTAGACGTTTGTAGACTTCACCGCACATGATTATAAAAGCATAGCATTGTCCCTGCATATAGAATCCATAATCTTTTAAATCTCTTCTGTCCTTCATAGACAAGCAGATGGCAGAAAAGTCCTGCGATCCAGCATCAGAGAGTTCCTCTGCAGTGAAGCCATGTTCTTTCTGGGCATTCCCACGACCAGGGCAGGGTCAGTTGTGACCTCTGATAGCAGTGTAGTACGAGACGTGTACTACAGCGGTCACCCTCGCCATGAGAAATGCTCAGTGGTGCTCCGCATTGCTCCCACCTTCCTGAGGTAAGGAATACTGCTTCTTCCCTTCCTAAATTAGGGTTGTTTGTATTTAATTCTCTCTCTCTGAGCAGGTTTGGATCCTTTGAGATCTTCAAATCGCCTGATGAATACACGGGCCGCCGCGGTCCCAGCTGTGGGCTCGATGAGATCCGTGGTCAAATGATAGATTACGTCATAGAGATGTTTTACCCGGAAATCCAGCAGAATTTCCCAGACAGGATGGAGAGGAATGTGGCTTTCTTCAGAGAGGTCAGAACTCAAGTGACACTCATGGACATGGGCTTGTTCGAGTGCCAAGAACAGCGGGATCCTCTTATAACTTATTAGGCTGCTGTTTGGTCTCTGGACTCATCTGTTATTAACAGCAAGAATAAACTAAGATATTTTCTACCTGTACTTAACGTAACTGTCATCTAATTCCAACCTTCTTCCTCTCTGCAGGTGATGGTCCGCACAGCCCGACTGGTGGCTCAGTGGCAGTGTGTTGGCTTCTGTCATGGAGTCTTGAACACAGACAACATGAGCATTCTGGGACTTACTCTGGACTATGGTCCGTATGGATTCATGGACAGGTCAGGGACCCCTTATAGAAGTGATCCTGTTGCTCCTGCACATGCACAAATCTGAGCTCTCGTGATGTTGCAAACTGAGTCAATCGCTGTAGACCTTGCATGACCTCGCAATTTTATAGAATCCACTTTTCTACAGTTGGTCATTGTTTTCTGTGAGTCCCACCAGTCACGGGTGCTTAGCCTGCTAAAAAGTGAGGGCACTTGTCACAGACATCACATGCTTGTTTTTGTGAAGATGCAAATGGGAAACAACAAAAATCAGTGAACGTGAAAGAATTTTACTGATGCTCTGCATGAAAAGATGGTACAATGTAGTAAACATGATATAAATATCAACCACTCCCAACCTGTTAAGACTAGCTTCTGAAATGTCATAAATCTAAACAGCCATTTTTTATTTGTCTCTGTCACTCATCAGACTTTATAAAACCACTCATTGTCTCTCAGATTCGATCCCGACTTCATTTGCAGTGCCTCTGACAACTCTGGCCGGTACTCCTACCAGGCTCAGCCAGATATCTGCAGGTGGAACCTGGTGAAACTCGCTGAGGCTCTGGCACCAGAGCTTCCTCCAGACCGAGCCGAGGCTGTCCTGGACGAGTATCTGGCTCTGTATAATGGGTTCTACCTCCAAAACATGAGGAACAAGCTGGGCTTGCTGAAGAAGGAAGAGCCAGAGGATGAAATCCTGATGAGTGACCTGCTGCAGACCATGCACAGCACAGGTGGGATTAGAGTCAGCGCATCATATATCACATTGACATTCACAACCTCTGAGTTCAGACCCTTTCTGTTCTGCTGGCAGGAGCTGACTTCACCAACACCTTCCGCTGCCTGAGTCAGATCACCTGCCCCATTGAGGGAGAAGGTGAGGAAGAAGAGGAACATGTCAAGAAGGCCACAGCGCTCCTGCTGAAGCAGTGTGCCACTCTGGAGGAGCTCAAGGCTGCCAACAAACCCACCATGGATCCCCGGTGAGCCACACACCGTTGGACCAGTGTGATTGCACCGGAACACTGCGATGAGTTTGAATTTTTTTAAATCTTGGATAATGCGATTTAAAAAAAAAAAAACCCCAAAAAACTCCTGCTCTGCCCTTGAGTCACACATACTGGATTTAATGGCCGTTTGTTCCATGGTTTTATAATGCTGCTAATTGCGTTAGCCACTTAGCAGCAGAGGGGAACATGCTGACTAAACCACAGTATTTTGTTTGCACGCTGAAACAAGCTGCTGTGATTTCCTGCCACGGCGCATATTTAATGTGTGCTTGTACACAACATTATCACCCATAAAGTAGCCAGCAACAGTTACAATCTGGCTCCTCTGCCTTTGAAGCACTGGAATCCTGCACTCTCTGATCTGCTGGTGAAGATTATGACTGTTACTATCTTGTGTGCCGTTGACAGGGAGCTGGCAATGCTGCTGTCTATGGCTCAGAGCAACCCAGCACTGTTCCAGATGATCTCAGACAGAGTGACGCTCGCCAGGCAGTTAGACAAACTCCGCAAACTGAAGGAACTGATGGAAATCAGCCAGGAGGCGCTAAAGAGCAAACAGGCTGAGGACTGGAGGGGCTGGATCGTACGCTACCGGTGAGATTTGGGTGGATTCGAGGACAGAATCTTGAATTATGTCAGGAAGGTGATGACAAAAAACTGTTGTGTAGAGCAAAAGTAGTGGGTGGAGCACCTGCACGGAGCGGATTTGGGAGGGTGCTGAGTGGAAGTGCGAATGATAGAGTGTGGGGGATGGAGAGAAAAAGAGGAAACAGGTTTGAGTTTCTGTGTTATCGCGGCTGCAGGAAGCGTCTGGCTCTGGAGATGGAAGGGCAAAGTGACGCACAGGCCGTGCAGGAGGAGAGGCTGAGGGTGATGGAAGGCACCAACCCTCGTGTCATTCTCAGGAACTACATTGCCCAGAATGCAATAGAGGCCGCTGAGAATGGAGACTTCTCTGAGGTCAGTGTTGGCTTTGTTGGTTTCTTTCTGGATTTCTTTCCTTCTTTCTTTCATGTTCCACTCTCTACACTGCCAGTTTCACTTTGGTTATATTCGCTTCCACTCGGCACTGCAGGTCCAGCGGGTCCTCAAAGTTCTGGAGAAGCCGTACTGTTCGCAGCCGGGCCTGGAGTTTCCTGCATGGGTGGGCGGCAGCGGCGAGGCTGCAAATCAGGGAGAGAGAGATGAAGGCGAAGAGCAACAGCAAGCGATGGCATCTTCGTCTACACCCAGAAATCCGGTTTCTTACGACAGCAAGCCCCCGGCCTGGGCCGGTGAGATATGTGTCACATGATCTTCGTAATTACTTCCCTGATGATGACGCAGGACCTTCAGTCTCTGGGAGGCAGCGTCAGGGAAGTGGCCTGAGTGTGCACATCACATGTTGAAGGTGAGCTGCAGCAGGCAGGGAGCCAGCGGAGGACAGGAAACTAGAGACCCCCGGCTTTTTTCCTGCTTGCCCCGAGTTCTACCTGCGAATAATGACGACTCAGACAACAAGTCTGCCAGTGACCTGTCTGACTCTGAACTGTGTGGTGTCGCCTCAGCGTCCAAACCGACTGTGAGCAAGAGAGAAATATTCCATCGTTCTGTGTCTCTGAGTAAAGGTGAAGCCGCAGTTAGAAAACACGCACAATATTTTACTCCAGTCTACAATAGAAATAGAAATGTTTACTTCACCGCTTCATGTAGAGCTGACAAATATAATCTACCTTTTTTTATTTCCAGTGTTTGTAATCAAGAGGAAAATGAGATTTGCATAATAACAATCTTTCTATAAATAGAATTAATGAATACCAGTTACTTTGAGGTTAATCCAGTAAAAACAGTCTCTAAAAATGACAATGAAAGCTTTGTGACTTCACTTGCTGTAATCATCATAATAATAAACACTCTGCAGTGTTATTTTGATGGTGCCAGACGTGTCCTCGCCATGGTTCTGCGGCCCGGCTCCACCTACATTCTTCTATCTGTCTTCTGCTCAATCATGTAGATTGTCCTGTCAGCTTATTTTCTTTCAAGTTATATAATTTTACAACCATTCCATAACCCTAATCCAAGGCAGGCTGCGTCACTCTATATCTCGCTGGTGTCTTTTGTTTCTTGGTTGTGTTAGTGTGAAGAGTGTCTTTAAGGCTTGTGCATACCTCAGCCTGAACGATCCAGTCATGTCCCAGCAAGTCTGGAATTGTGTTTACTTCAGTCCTGCACAAAGAACAGTGAGGAACATTTAATCTTCAAAGGTTCTCTTTTAATCAGCCGAGGAGATTTTGGGCCGTTGTTCAACCAGCATATAAATACGTGTCCTCAACCTGTCCAGTCTCGTATTTGTACAGCTGCTCACCTTTAATTGTGGTCTTGTGTAGTTCCTGGGTGGCTCTCGGTGACCTGAGGGTGCGCCCTGAGCGGCTGACACGCAGCCGAACTGCGCAGCCACCGAGCGTACGCGCATAGGTGGGATCTGGGACAATGGGTGTGTAGCGACGGGAGCCACGAAACAAATCAAACCATCGGCTCTCCGGGACGATTTGTGAACTTCCACCATGTCAAAGCGCGTCAGACCCGGTTACTACCGTCAGGATATCAACAAAACCAAATGGGAAGTGCCGGAGCGGTACCGAGACCTTCGGCAGGTGGGGACCGGCGCGTACGGGACGGTCTGGTAAGTGACAAGAGCGTGGATGGATGTGGATCGCTGGTCTGTGTGGGGTAGAACAAAGAGCTCGACCGGACAGATGGTGCCACACACGCAGCCGAACAAAAGAGAAGTGGGCGCACTGCTCCGAACACACGCTGCTTTTACTTCCTTATATGATGGAGACAGCCGCGCCGACACCTTGGCTGCAACATTCCTGTCGCTTTCTGCATTTTCTTTAGAAGGACAAGGTTGGGGTGGGTGATCCTGGGGGAATGTGTGCGCGCACCTGCAAGTTTATGGAGAAAAATAAGCAGTTTTCCACGCAGACTCTAGTCCCTGTGGTCAATGATTAATAGTGTGAGAAGACGCTTCACTTCAGTACAACTGGAGGTGGACTACAACCGGATCCGTGCGTGCGTGCGTGCGTGTCGTGTATTAATTCACACAGACGTGTTGTATATTGGAAGGACGTCACTCAAGCTCAATTACGAGTGTGTTTGCTTCTTTCAACGCAAATGACTTGAGTATTTCTGCTTTCATTAAAGTTTAAAAGGTCATTTTCAGTCATTATAACATAAATTTAGAAATTCGTGTCGGAGTGAAATATGGCCAAACTAAGTTGGATGATGTTGGTGTTTGGGGCGAGGTATTGATAAGGTAAAGCTCTGATCTGAGGATAAGCGCTCTGTTCTAACCCTCGGTGTTGAGAAGGTGAAGGCGTTGATCTCATTAGCCCGGGTTTCGTGGACGGAGGTTCATGTCGTTTGTTCTTGCCTTCAGCTCAGCAGTGGACAACCGAACCGGATCCAAAGTGGCCATTAAGAAACTCTACAGACCGTTCCAGTCGGAGCTCTTTGCCAAGCGGGCCTACAGAGAGCTGAGGCTCCTCAAGCACATGAAGCATGAAAACGTGAGCTGGAGATATCAGATTCAAATACCAGCCTAAAGGCATATTTAACGTGCGGAATCTTTATGGTAAGAGGTAAATACAGGATGTGTGCTGCCTTCTTCCTGTCTCCAGGTGATTGGCCTGTTGGATGTCTTCACCGCTGACCTCTCCCTGGACGCGTTCAATGACTTGTAAGTGCAATGCATGTATTTGCCACTGGGGGGCAGTATTAGCCCACAGTCTTAAATGAAAACGAATGTTTCTTAATGAACGTTTTATTTTGTTTTTCCTGAAGTTATCTAGTGATGCCGTTCATGGGCACAGACCTGGGGAAGTTGATGAAGATACAGAGGCTGTCAGAAGAAAAGATTCAGTATTTAGTTTATCAAATGCTTAAAGGCCTTAAGGTATTTAGCGTTATATACCATTTAATTGCCACATGGTTCTGTTGTTTAAAAAGCTTTTTGGTTTTTTTTATACAGTATATTCATTCTGCTGGTATAATTCACAGGGTGAGTTGATTTTTATGTTTACTTGTGCAGTGCACAAAGCACATTTGACTATATTTCTGTAGCCTGTTAACTGATTTCGAACAGTAGCTTTGGGGCAACTGACAAGTAAAAATCAAATGTTTAAGGAATCATTACAAATAATACCTGTTGTAATTGTATAAAGAAACATCGAAAGTCTATTACTGACTATGTAAAAAGGAAAATACCTAAATAACAGAATACAGTTTGTGCAATTGTAGGCAGGAAGATCATTTTTGCAGATTTAGGTGTATGATAAATTTATTATTCTTCGTGTTTCACTACGTCCCCTTTTGCTTCATAGATTTCCTCTTTTTTTCATATCAATTTTTGCAGGACCTTAAACCAGGAAATTTAGCCATCAACCAAGACTGTGAGCTAAAGGTAACCAAGAAAACCTGCATCCACATTTTGTTCAAAAATCTGTAAACCCATCCGTGCATACGTAACCCACAGTGCTTCCCTTTAGATCTTGGACTTTGGTTTGGCACGGCAGGCAGACAGCGAGATGACCGGTTACGTGGTCACACGTTGGTACAGAGCCCCCGAGGTCATCCTGAGCTGGATGCATTACACACAGACGGGTAAGGAGCAGCTCACTTAGCAGCCTCCACTGTCTTCTTCATCTCTGTCAAGACAAATACACCTTTTTCTTTTTTAAGTGGATATTTGGTCTGTGGGCTGCATCATGGCAGAGATGCTGCAGGGAAAACCTGTTTTCAAAGGCAGCGATCGTATCCTTTACCCTCAGCAGAAATAGTTGAAGCTTTTATGCTCTGCAAAGGTCTAATCACATGTGACCCTTGACCCCCGGGCATTAAGACTTGGATCAATTAAATGAGATCATGAAGATTACAGGAACACCCACTCAAGAATTTGTTACCAAACTGGATTCTGAGGATGTGAGTTGTTGGGAAAATAAACACCATAAGGGAACTGGAAGAAATTCCTGTTTGATTTGTTCTAAATTAATCTGTAGGCGAGACGCTACATCAAAGGTCTTCCAAAAATTGAGAAGAAAGACCTCCAGAAAGTGTTTTCCACTACAAACCCCCAAGGTCAGAAGCTCATCAGAACATCATTTAAGATGTATTTTAGGTCCGTCAGCAGCCTTTGACTCGCTTGTCTTGGTTCCGCAGCTGTGTCCGTGCTGGACCGCATGTTGCTGCTGGACCCGGAGAGCAGGGCCACAGCTGCAGAGGCCCTCGCTCTGCCTTACTTCACCGAGTTTAGAGAACCAGAGGAAGAGACGGAAGCACAGCTGTACGACCACTCGCTAGACAACGCTGACCTGCCTCTGAGCCAGTGGAAACGTAAGGACGGCGCGCGAGGGTGTAGAAAAGGTCACAAGCAGCAGCAAAACACTCAAGATGAGACTTAATGATTGTTGTTCTCTTTGTTGTTCAGGTCACACATTCACAGAGATCTTAACCTTCAAGCCTGTTGTGTCCGAATCCAAAGAAACGCCGCTCTAAAGCAGCCGTCCGCGGGCAGCAAGATGCAGTTTTATAAAGTGGACTGGGGGGAAAAAACCGCTCAGATCGAGAAGCTAAACTCTTCGATTGTGGATTTAATCCCTCCCTTCGTTGGCATTGCGATGCTGGCACAGGTATGATCTTTGGGGAGAAACAAAATTTTATGAATAAGTTCATTCAACAGAATCAAGAAATGATTTCAGCGGAATCATAAACATTTCCATCTGAGCTCCTAATCCCGTAAATGTTGGAAAAGCACATTTTCATGGCCGATTCAGCACTAAACAACATTTTAGGGATGACTGTAAATCAAATTGTTCCAACATGTTCTTTCCCCACGCTGATTGTAGAGTGTGTGTGTGTGTGTGTGTGCACGTGCACGTGCACGTGTTGAAGGGGGTGTTCACATGTCTGGTCTGCTCTTATGATTCCTCCCAGTGGCCTTAAGTTAATGTCAAAGCAAAATTATTGCTGAACATAAAAATCATATCTTAGGAGGATGACCGCACACCTTCCTGTACTCATTTACAACAAAACATGACATTTTAAACATTAAATGTTTTTTTTCCCTAAAAAATCCTGTTGCTGCTTTTTCCCCCCCACTCATGTTAAGCTTTTCCCTCATGATAGATAATGCATGAAATACAGGCTGTGCTAGAGAATATTTGAATTTCAACAAGTGTATTACACGGATTTGTTCGACAGCTTTTAAGACAATACAAAAAAGTTGCTGAGCTCAGCAATAAACAAAGAGAATGAGCAAAGTAAGCCACGTTATCTTCAGTTTCGTGTCGGCTGTGAAACCAGAACATCTTCATTCAACATCTGTCTTTGCGTTTGTTCAAGCAAACACAGACCCTGGAGATTACAATTCCCAGAATGCAGCACTTACCGAGCGCCGTTAAAGTAATTTTACAGGCCAAATTGTAATACATAGAACGTACGCATAGAAAATGCGTTTTTTGTTACGTTATTACGATTGTTTTAATATTTTTATTTGTGATATTCACGCATACTAACACTAGGTGGCAGCACCTAAACGCCAGAGGATTATTATTATTATTATTATTATTATTATTATTTATTTATTTTTTTTAAAACACATTCGGAGAAATTTTAACCTTCAGACGTGTCCGAGTCCAGTGACACAGCGAAACGCCATTATGTAATAATGATTTTTTAATGAGATGCCAGCAGCAGCTTCATTCTTCTGCAGTGATTTATTGCACAATTAAGAGCGATAAACACTTTCTTTTTTCCAGTCGTACCGCTGACTTCGAGTTGAGCTAACAAGTGTTTACACATTCCTGAAAAATGGCTGTTTGCCTTCAGATTCTGCTCATTCCTCCACATGTATTCCCCATTAGCCAGTGTTGAATTTAACAGACTCGTCTCAAGTGACCTGCAGATCCTTGACTCTCGGGGGGTGACTGTTCCCTCCTGAGGAAGAGCTTCCTTCCTGGGTTTCTCAAACCCAACTTTGCGTGCCTGTCTTGTCCTCGGTGTGTCCTCCAGTGTCAGCCAGTTCTGCTCCCACTGCAGACAGGAAAGCCGAAGGGAACTTTTTTTTCGTAACCTTGCAACTTCAGTGTGCCGCAGTTATGAAAGACTCCTCTTATTGGCTTGTTTTCTGACCCTGTGGTTTATTTTCAGAGTGTGTTGGATTCAAGCAGCATATTTTCTGACACACACACTCACACACACAGACGTCGGAGTCCATGTGTATAGACCACACAGATACGGCTGGCATACACACACACACACACACACACTTACACATGCAGAATGATGGGCTCCAGAGGGAGGACACTGGTCTGACCCAGGTCATTCTTCTGTCTTAAAGTAGAATATCAGCAATAACTGATAGGAAGAGTTGATGCTGTCATACTCAAAGTTACATTTTGGCTCTCTGGGCAAAAGATGGATCTTTTGTACAGCAATGAGCCCGACGCCATTTAATGTTTGCCTCAATTGTCAATTTCAGTGAGCGTCCAAGTTCAAAATCAGCTGCTTGAGATCAAATAAACAATGCTGAAGGCTCTTAGCACCTGTAAAGTGACTGGAGTCTGACTTGCAGGCGCAATGGTCAGTGGTATTGATAAATCACTCGGACTTTGTTCACTTAAAATGAAGAGAATTAAATCTGTCGGGATGAGAGCAGAAATGGGGAATGTCTTAAATTTCAACAGGAAACGTTGCTTAATCTTTTCCCAAGCTTCCTGTTTGTTTGCTTTATTGAAAGAATGCCTGTGTTTAACGAAGGAGCCTCTTTTTATTTGTGCATATGTGGCTGGAGGGGGGGCAGAGTTCATTTGGCTGTGGAGGTCAAGCTGTCCCAGTGAAGAGAGTCACGTTGCCCCTGTACGCTGAAGCTGCTCGGCCTTCGTTTCCATCATTTTCTCTTTGCGCACGTGTCTGAGTTGCGATCTATGGCTGGATCTTAGTCACATGCACCGGACGGAAACACCGGGGGGGGTGCAGAAATTGGGTTTGTAACACCTAACATGTGTAAAGCAGGAGGTTAAGGATGTGATAATGAGAGGAATGAAGAGATCTGAGAGGATCTGGGTGGATGAAAGGAAAGGACTTGCAGATGAAGGGATAAATGTGGGGAAAGATGCAGAGGACCCCTGGGAGAAGCCCAATCTTAGACTGGGCAGTTGAGTTTATGTGACCTCATTCGTTAGCCACATAGCGCCATTTGAAGACCTACGTGGAGCTGCAGAGCAGACAGAGCCCGCCATTGGAGCTCCACTCCCCTTTCAGGATGACTCCCACGTCCATCTGCCACATGTTGAGGTACGAGGTCGCTCCATGTCGCGTTCAGACGGGCATCACAGCACCAAGGGGGCACTCGGACCACTCAGACGAGTGATGGCAGCCAGCAGCTGTCTGTTTCCAGGCTGAAGGATGCAGGACCCGCTCTGAGTCGCAGGGCCTCGTGTACCCAGGTGCTTCTCCGTTTTTGTTTCATATTTTTGTTCAGGCGGTGGTGCGGAGAGTCTTCACCTCCTGCTGTTTCATGTTCTGACATCCTTCAACATACGAGTGCCTGCGGAATTTTAACTACCGACACGGGGACATGCAGATGAAGAAATCAACGAATGCTAAATGATCTCACGTCAGCACTTTGGACACACCAGGGAGCTTTAAGTGCACTTACAAAAATAGAAAACGCTGTCATCTGCATACTGGTGTAGCTTTGAGGAAGACCGTAAAGGGAAGACCTTTTTAAAAACAAATAAATCACTCACAGTTTTAGTTTACTTCTACTCTGAATAGAAAGACCTCCCCTATTCTTCACTGCCACAGCAGTAAAGGTCAAAAGTGCGGCAAGGCAAAAAAAAAAAGCTTTAGACTCATTCACAGCAAATATTATGGAAGCCTGACATCAGTTGACCTTTCTTCTGTGAGACTCAGTGTTCAAACTGAAAACTGTGATGCTTTATTTGCAGGAAAGTGGGGACCATATGAAGCAGCGTAACCCTTCATGTTTGGTGGAGACCTTTGTGGGGTTACCTCCCTGCTTTGACTATAGAGAAGCCAAATATCCAAAAAATACCCCTTTTTCTATTGCAGTAACTTTGATTATTTACCCAGGATTCTGTAAAGAAAAACCTTGATGCATTTTGATTTAAATTTGATTTTAATGCATCAGATTTGAAGGAAGTTTCTGAACCTTTGAGGTGCTGTGGAAAAGCAAACCACAGATTACCAGGCTTTTTTTTTTCTAAGGTTAATTAATTCCTGGTTATTCAAGTTCCTGGAATGTTCCTGGAACTTTTAGAAAACCTTTCTGTTTCACTCTTTGAAATTCTTCTGGCAAAAATACCCCACCTGAATGCAATCAGCTTCTTTTACCTGGCCTGGAACCCAAAATAGTTTTAGATCGTAAAGAAAAACAGGAGCTGCGAGATGAGGGTGCCAGCTGAACCACGGGTAAGGCCTGACTCTGAGGTTAAAGGTCACAGTATATCACACAACCTGTTTTTCCTCTTCACATGCTGAGCTGCCGCTGGTTTCTGGTCAGGGTCGCCCAGAAATCCCAACAAAAGCTCACAATATCGGTTTAAAGATTAGACCGACTAAACACCATTAAAGCGTCCGGCTTGTGTGATGCTGACAGCACAATGTTATCCAGATTTCAATCACTTATCCAGCTGAGTGAACGTCAGATTTTCTTCTGTCGTGTTTCCTGCTGTTTGTAATAAATAATTTTCCTCTGACCGACGAATCAGGCCGAGCGCTCGCTCGAATCACACAATGAAGCCCTTAAAGTCGGTTACATAAGCCCTCAAACTCGTATGAGTCGCCTCAGCTTGAAGTCTTTAGGGACGACAGTTGCTGGTTGCACAGCCTTACTGGGTAAAAAGAAAGAGCATGTTTGATTTCCCCTCACTGCCAAATAAAGAATGAACTAAAGCTCCTGGAGACACACACGCGCACACGTGGGTCTGTGGTGTAACAGAGCAGAACACACACTTCTTTTCCACCAGGAGGAGGCTGATGGTGGCGTGGAATTCTAACATATGTGCTGGGTATATTTTTCAACTTTCCAGCTGATTTGTGAGAGATGCCAGGTTGTGTGCGGTGGTGAGAACACGGGGATCCCAGCCTCATGCCTGTCCACGTGGACGCTCGTAACTCCTAATCCAGGCACCGCAGCCTCATCAGAAACTCTGATTTTGTTATTCTCGGGTTTCTTTGTGTTCCCACACTCGCGCTCACGACCCTAAAGTCGTGGCAGAAGGCTGGAATCCGGCCTCTATAAATACCAGCAGTACAAGTCACGTTGAAATGGGAAAGATATCATTACACGGCACAACGCTGATCGTGTAATTGCTTTGTGAGGCTGCTCTGCTGAGTGAAAGCGGAGGAAATGATGTGGTACAAGAGGCACCACTGATAAAAATAATCTCTCCAGAGATGGTCCGTCTGCTCGCAAGGACCGCATTTTATGCAAAAAGCTGTGGCGTTGATGCTGTAATGTGGGATGAAAACAAGCACTCGCACCAGGCGGGATGCATGGAAGAACATTTCTGACATTTCTGCCAAGGCCGAGCATTGAGAAACCAGAATGTTGACATTTTAGGATTGTTATTAGACGAAGGTCTAAAAACGGTGAGAATCTTCACCAGAATGCCGCCTCGCAAGGCCACGTTGGTTCAGTTGAAACAGCCACAGCTCTTTTAGCATTACATTGCTAACAAAGAAGCTAATGACCAAGCTGGAAATCGGTGTTTCAAACATTTTAAATTAAAAAATCTCCAAAAATGGGCTTCTGCCGATGTGGGTCGGGCACATGTGTGGGGCTGCTGCCAGAATGTTTATCACAAAAGCCATGATGTGACCCCCATCCCCCCATAACAGACCGGGGCAAGGCGATTACTGTACATTACTCTCCAGTGACCTCTAATTCTCTTTGACAGCGTCAAGGACCACACAATGATCCGCCGGTCGCCGACATTGATTTAACTGTTCGTTTATTTTAACGTCGGAGTTTCCTTTTCATCCGAGCAGCAAAAGGCTTCTGTCTGCCCCAAATGAAAGAGCCCACTGTGCCGATTTGGCTGCTCGACTGCGGGCCTGCTATATTATTCTGGGGCAGCTAGAATGGCTTGATCATTTAAACATTTTTATTGGGAAATGTAGTATCCTTAGTGGTAGCATTTGCTGCGTTGTATCTTGTAGCGCGTCAAATGTGTGTTGAAATTGTGATTTAAAATCATTTAAACCCAATTAAAGCTGAAATATCAGCCGACACGTAATTGTTGGTAATAATGTGATCGTGGGGTTTAAACTTAGGCTCTAGGTTGTTTGAAAAAAATGCAGAACTGTTTCATGAAACTGCAACATTTAAAACAAAAATAATGCAAAAGGTTCTTCTGTGAAACACCGGCAACATATTAGTGTGAAAGAAACAAGGGTGTTTTCACCATCATTTCACTTTATTTTCTGCACAGTCCAGACATGATTCTTCAGCTATATTTCCAGTAAACTGCAAAATCCTTTGAAAAGATTTGCCACTTTATTTTGTATTTTATATTATAATTCAAAGGAAAGCTTAGAAATGCAGATACCATCGAGTGTTGACGGAATACATCATTTCCTGGGCTGTGCTGATGCCATATAGATTGATTTTGAGACTGAACATCAAGAATATTGCAAAGTTTTGTGCTAAGCTATGCTAAGATAAGCTAAGCTAACAAAGGCACCTTACAAGATGGAGCAGCTTTGTCCTCTGCTCCTGTGATCTATTAGATCTGTTACCGAGCTCATGGTATGTTTTGCCAAATTCAATTAATTATTTATGGAGAGCGTTGGGACACCGTTCGGAATTGGATTAGCGTCTCTTGTGCGCTCTGCTCCGGAGTTCAAGCCATAAAAACCTGTCGGGCTTAAAAACGCATCTGCTGCCCGAAAGCATGACCATCTATCACACGCGTGTCTCAATCCGCATTAAAAGAAGTCCTCCTTTCAAATCTCGCAGTGAATTGCTGGTGGGTATCGACAGTCTTCACTTTTGTTTGCATGGGGGGTGGAAGGAAGCGATGGAGGAGGAAGGGAGAGGGGGGGGCCCTCCTTAACCCCTCCTCCTGTCCCCGCTACATGTGAAGGGAAAAAGAAATCCGGCCGGCCTCCTTTCCATTCCCATGGATCATATTACTGAGACTCCAGCCCTGATACATCTGCTCTGCCAGTAATAACAGAGCGCGTCCCCGCGTCCCAGACCTGCGACCGTGGCGCCCCCTCCTCCTCCTCCTCCTCCTCCGCCTCCGCCTCCTCCTCCTGCTCCCGCTCCTGCTGTCCTCCACTCAACACATTGTATTCTCTCTGTTATTTCTATTAGCACCGCGATCACGACGGTCCGCGCCGCATGTGCCCTTCAAGCTCCCCGGCTGTAGCGCGTCCCTGCTCCATCCCTCCCGTGCGCCCCAGAGGCGAGTAGCGGCGGCGGAGCGAGGTGAGCGGCGGCTCCCGGTGCCATCGAAGATCGTTTCGGGGTTTTTTTTTTTGTCTGTGCGCTCCGTAGGCTGCTGAGTGTGGGCATCCTTTCTGCTGCTGTCGCTGCTGGCTCCGAACAGAGGACAAGAAAGGGCGGAGGAACCAAACTCAGATCTCCATATCTGATGCTTGAAGCCGTTTGAACCGACGGATATTTCGCCAGATTTTCCTCTTCCCGCGACGCTTTTTGCTGTTTTTTTTTTTTTTGCCACCATGGAGACGGTAGAGAAGGAGTGCGGAGCGCTAGGTGGATTATTCCAGGCCATCGTGAACGACATGAAGGTAACACGCATGTATATTCCCGCAGAATAATCTGGGGTCGAGGAGACGACTGTATATAAATATGAATGCATTTTTTAATAGCCTTTGTCTGTTTTCGCCGGGTCCCCCCCCCCCCACGCCCCCCCCCTGCAAACGCCGCAGCAGGTCAGACCGAGAGATGAAACATGTTTCCCTTTGTGTTATTTGCATAATGTGCAGCTTGTCTGTCAGGCTGACATCCAACGATGCTCCAAGCAGCGCTGCAGCCTCAGCGATGCACTGGAGCTGCATGGAAGCACCATCATAGGGCAAATTGGTAGATTCGGTTTAAGATCTGCGTGCGTGCCTGCGTGTGTGCTTCCATCATTTTGATTCAGGGTTCCTTATCACTGTTATGCAAGCTGGGAAAGGGCAGTGAGACACATTTTAATGTCACCGAGGACAAATGTAGGAGATCATTTGACCCCAAACCACCTTGTCCATCCCTGCATGGAGGCGTTCTGGTTGCAGCACCTCACCCCGACGGCAGATCCTGGGCCCGAATCTGGTCGTGCTCCGTGATGTTAGGCAGAAATGTCAGACGTAGTCGGAAACATGGACGAGCAACTCCCCCCCCCCCCCCCCACCGGTGTCGCATCTTTTTCACCGTAATAATGGTTCTTATTTATCTCTTCCACGCGTCCTGTGATGTATACGTGTGATGGGGGAGGGGGGCTGATGAAGGAAGTGGCACCGGGGTGGTCTGTTGTTGTTCACCACAACAGATGGAAAGTGTGAACATGTCCACCAGGCCCCCATGGCAGACTCTCATTGAGGGGGTCGTGGGTGCTACTGGGTGCTGATAATGAAGAACAAGTCAAGCATCAAGCGTCACTTTCCATCATCCCGATTTCCCTATTGATCCGGGGCCTTCTCTTGTCAGGCCCCAGTGAAACCAGCCCTCGGCTACGAGCAGCTCTGGTTTGACTTCATATATTTTCCTTTTGTATTGTGCCAGAGTGGGGGCTGGGGTGGGTGGGTGGTGGAGGGGGTCTTTTAGAAAGAGGCGGCCCGTGTATTGATAAGCAGCACACATGAATGAGAGCGAAGCCCTTAGTCAGCACAGTGTCCACGTCCGCTGTCTGAGATCTGACCTCATTTTGGCCGCTTGGCTGGGCCGTGCGAGCCTGTCAGACCGGCTTTACCCCCCCCCGGCAGTGGCGCACCAGTGCAGCTTCCCTCTGCTGATCTCACTGTTTGCAGCGTTCACCCGAATGACACCCACGCGGGGCTTTGGCCGAACCAAACACCCCCTCAAAAGGCTGCAGCGGCTTTACAGATACGCGAGCAGGCAGCCGTAAACCACCGAGCAAAGGAGGTGGTGGGAAGCGAAGTGGCTGAGCTGGAGTAGATCAGAGAAGAGGAATTAGGTCAGCGGCGGATGTCATTCAAAGCCCGCGTCTGTGGAACGGCAGCCACCATTTTCGACAACCCCCCCAACCCCCAAAAAATCCCTGCGCCGGATCTCTGAGGATGCTGGCTGCAGCCTCACCCTGGCGCGAGAGAGGAAGAGCCCCGCGGTTCTCTTCCTTTCCTGTGTTTGTCTCCTCCGTCGGCCTCCCGGGGAGCTGCTGGGTGTGGGTGAAGAGAGAATTATGTGTGTGTGTGTGTGTGTGTGTCCCCACCCTTGCCTCTCCGCATGGAGCCCTCTTTTACATGCATCTTCACCCTCCACCCTCAGCTGTCTTGGCAGAGCATCCCTCTGACTCCCCCCGGGAGTCACAGGCTGCACAAACTAATGAGACACCTGTCGGAGTCCGGCGCAGACGCGGCGGCCCGGAGACGTTCGTGGCGGCCGTGACGGCCGCTTTCCAGAAGCTTTCGAGAGAGAATTTTAACGGCCGTTGCTGCCTGGATGGAACAATAACTGGTGTAGAAGAAGAGAGGAAGGGGAGGTTACACCGGGGTTATTGGATTCAGGCTCCTACTTTAATGAGATCTAAGCCCTGAATGTGCTTTCTGTTTGTTTTCTGCTCTTATGCAGTAGCTCAAGGCGGCCTGTGATGATCCAGCCTTAAATCTCTTCCAGGTTTTTCAAAGGCAGGCTCTGCTACCTGCTCCGTGCACATAAACCCCCCTTGATGTACGAGCCTGCACACACAGAGGGCTCATGCCCACCACAGGCCGTTAGATCCCAAGATCTCTGAAGATAATATTATAAGTGCGCACATAATTGAGCCATGAGAAGCTGCAGTGACCTTTTTAAAGGCGAGTTGGAGCTCAGAGTTTAAACAGCAGCCAGTTTTTCAGCCTGAGGGAGGGAAAAGTTGAGCTTTGCTTCAGCTAATTGCATCAGAATTTCAGTGTCTTATCAGAGTTGTGTATGGAATTTTATTAAACTACCAGATTGTATCCTGTTGTGGAGAACATCATGTCTCTTTGTGTGTGTCTGTGACATCCAAATGTCCTTGCTGGAGAAGTTTATTTGTCTTCATTCTCTGTTCCCTCGACAGAGTTCTTACCCTGTGTGGGAAGATTTCTGTGCCAAGGCCACGAAACTGCACTCTCAACTCAGGTGAGGACAAATTCTCAGCTCACTGGAAAAAAAACAAGTTGTGTAACTGATACAGGCGCAGTGAATAAGTGCTGATGTGTTTCCAGGACCACAATTTTGGCAGCAGTGGCCTTTTTAGATGCCTTTCAGAAGGTGGCGGACATGGCTACAAACTCCAGAGGTAAGGCTTTTGTCTTTAAAATTCAGTCTTGCCTCCTAGAAATGAAGCCAAAAAAATAGTTTTAAAACTCTGCCTTTATCTTTCTAAACGATAATAGCTGATCCACTGAAGATTTCTGTCTCCGTTTAAAGTTTTTTCAAGTTTCAAAACCATATTTGCATCGTAGCATGAAAGATGCTAGGGCAGACGCTCTGCTACCTTGTGATATTTCGTGTTGACTTCTGAAGTTTCCTCAAGATCCTTGAAGCTGCGCAGACATTCACGGATCAAACTATCACGTGAAGTTGTCGGGATTTAGGAGATATCTGTTGATTTTGTCGCTGACACGCGACATAAGATTTAAGAAACAGCCGAATGCAGAAGTTAAGTGCAGTCTTTAGAGATGGTTTAAAGGGTGTTTCCCTCCCACGTGGGGACTAGTAGCTGTAGGGCTCTCAAACTATACCGTTTATTCTTTTGCTACGAACGCTTGAGTCTCATAGTGAAAGCGATTTATGCATAATCCGACCTCCGAACTCCACCTCTTTGAATGCCATGTCACACATTCCTTCATCAAAGATGGTCCTAGGGGGGATAGATCTGGGGTATGCAGGCGGGGGGGGGGCTCAAAGAAGTGAAAATCTGAGCTTATTGTTTCTTCAGTCTTAATGAGGTCTGCTGATCTGCTTAGTCACCCTGGTGGTGGCTGTAGACATGTCGGACAGAGAGGCGGCTGATTAACACAGATTTCTACGCAGCCGATCGTCGAGAGCAGTATGTAGGTCAAAACCACGCACGCCGCACCAAGGCTCCTGGCCTGCATGCGTGTGAACGTCCTACGAACAGAGCACGGTGAAATTGAAAGGGTGACAGCTGGTGGCCGGCCACCTGACCTGGGAGGTCACATGTCAACATGGTTTTGAACAGTTTGCACTGGTGGAACCCTCAGTGAGCACTCGCTGCTAAATATCCCAGGAGTCACGGGTTCCCTGCCGTACTTCCAAAGCCGGTCTGGTAACAGGGAGTTTTATTGATATGGGCACCATCGACTTAAGTCATTGACTGGCTGCTCCAGTAAATCAGGCAGGCAGGTTTTTAAAGAGAAGTGTTTATAGTAAATAAAGGGAAAAGAGCAGAATAATATTGTAGATGGAACAGAGAGGTGAGAGGAGGTTTGAGTTCTGTAGCTTTGGATGCCTCAAATCCCCTGAAATGTGTCACTGATACCTCCACCCACTCTGTTCTAGCAAGGACATGAACTTTAGGAAGAATTCTTCACCGACCCCATAATGCTGAGAACCATATGGGATGAAAAAACAAGGTTCAGATTAATGTCACTTATGGCTTAATTGTATCGTTTGCAGGACTATAAATTATATTTGATTGTCTGCACACTCTTTTGGTTTGGATTTGTGGTCAAATATTTCAACCTAAGCCATGGGATTTGGGTCAGATATCTCCGTCAGTCATAAAAATGTTATGGATCTACATACCTTTAATAGAACTTTAAATGTTTTAGTAATAAAACCTGTCCATCTGGCTTGTAAGCTAATGTCCTGCTAGCTCCAGAGCATTGTCAATATTTATTGGAGCTGGAACCGTGGACTGGGGCAACCTTTTAGTCCTGCACAAGGCAGAAGCTGCAGTACTGTCAGATGCATTTAACCTCCTTACAGCTGCAGCTAACATCCTAAATTCACTCTTGATTTTGCACTCAGCAGAAGGTCAGGGCTGCTCAGCAAATGGTGGCACGTACAATAAACAGAATTCAAGGATGACTAGCTAAGTCTCCATCCCCCTCCCCTCTGTTTCCCTTTTCTGTGCGAGCGTCTGGGTCGGCCTGCCTGCAGAGCCTCCCGCACTGCCATATAGGGCTGATTTCGGCACAGGAAAAGGCCGTATGATATGATCTGTTGTCCATCACTGCCCCTGGTCTCGTGTTAGGGGATGAACTGCAGCTGCTGGCACAGCTGGAGGTTTCATCACATTTGTGTTCTGCTTCCTTTAATCTACCTTTAATGCACTCACCCCTTGTTCGTTCTTTAAACCCTCTCAAACATGCACGCACTCCACAATCTGTGCGTGTGTATGTTTCCAGAGCTAAAAGTAGTTTAGAATTCTTTCCGGCGCTTCAACCTTAGCACTTTTTTTCCACGTCTCCTTGACGACGTGCATGCTCATGCCTTTTATGGATAATACCTTAAAATGAGTGGATGCGACGTCTGCCAGCTAATTGCAGCAGCCAGAATGGGAGAAATTCACCTTCACATCCACTGGGTGGTTTCTGCCGTGATCGGCTGTTCGTCGACGGGCTTCAGTGCTGGATCTCACACTCAGAACGCAGTTCAAGTGGAGACAAATTGTCGTGACCGTGTTTGCACATTGACAGCTGCGTTGCTTTGCCGCGAGAATTTAAATGGCGCAGACTGTACTGGTCTCCTGTCACCCAAGGAAGGTGACAGTTTGACCTTCAGTCAATGCTGCCCTGTGGAGACGGGCTGATAGACCAAATTGGATTTAATGACTTCCTGCTCTGTCCCGATTTTGTGTTCATTCATAACACAAACAGCTGTATTAAAGGTCTGTTTAACTTCCTCTTTGCACCTCCGTCTGCAAAGATATTTAATCTTCCCTTTGCCCATGTGTTCGTTTGCAGGGTTAACGGTCACAGCCCTGGCGTCGGCGTCTGTTTTTTTTATGGGGCAGCTGGAAGGGTCGGCTGCACGGCGTGCTGGCACCCTGCCTGACGGAGTTGTTACAGGCTGCGCCAGTGTCTAAAGACATGTCTGTCCCAGCGTAGTGGCAGCTCACATCTGGGTTCAATAGAGGTCCACCAACCACAAGTCAAGCCACAAGTCTCTACTGGATGAGTGTATGTGGAGGATTTCGTCCCTTTAAAGATAGCTGTTTCATGTCTCAACGCCCATCTTTCCTGGGGCATGTTTTCTTTTTATTTATAGCTTCCAGAACCCCCCAGGTTTTGTTGAGTTGACCGTTTTGCGAGGTGGATTTAACAAGAATATATTTATCTAGAGAATAGTAGGCTCTGTGTTTGGTGTGGATGGCGCATTGAGGTGGAAAGCTGACTGTATTTATTCCAGTTCAGGTGGGTGAAGATGAAAGTCAAAGGTCCCAGAGTGCAGGGGCAATGGGCCGTCAGGCTGCAGGCTCCCGACATAGTCAGCAATTGAGGAGAGTCCGGTGGAGGGTAGTTTAGGTGAGGTGGGGGTTGTGACTGCAGTGGGATTTCTACAGCTCTGGGTATCCAGGCTAGTAGAGGCGTTTGGATAATCCTCTTAGCCCCACTCTGTAACACACAGACACAGCCACCCTTCCCTTCTCTTCCTCACCATCCACCCCCAGTTTCACAATTCATAACAAACTGGGATCACTGGTCCTCTCTGTGATGCCCCCGCGAGTGCGCGTCAACAATGACGACAAAAAACCCTCTTCACATCTGGGTGCCAGAGCCTGTGGAGTGCAGACGCCATCACACCCACACACAGACATAATGTTCCTGCGGGTTCCTCTCTGTCTGGCTAGCTCTTACTCATGCCGTCCACGCTCGCTGGAGGAATGGACGCGCGTTAGTAGATCAGCGTTTGAGCGAGGTGGTAAGCTGCTTGGCTCTTGTGCTTCTCTGGGCTGGCAGATGGGACGGATATCCCTACCTACCATCTGGAGAGCCTGGCATGGGAGGGATGCGACTTCGGCCTAGTGCAGCGTGAGATCAGCGGATTAATGTCCCCCCGCGCTATCCCAGCATAGCTATTTTTACAGACATGTCAAATAATGAGTGTACCCGTGCGACCGGCACTGGCATCCATCAAGTATGACATTTCAAGCCAAAGTGTGATTCCCGTGTTGTCCAAGGACAAGGGTTAGGCCTGCATACACACGCCTGACTTAAACAAACAGGCTCGCAGATGTTACAGATAGATGCATAACGGTCTGCTGCATCATTCTGCTCATTGTCTGCTCAACGGGTTTTGGTATCCTTCTACCCATTAGCCAGGGGACCCTGACAAATGCTGACAAACTGCACTTATTCCTCTCTCTGCTGTCTGTCTCAATTTTGCAGCTATTAGGATGAACAGCAAAGAGAAAAAAAACCATGTCTGGAACAGTGATGTAAGGGCCTGGCGATAAAACAGGGAAAATAATGCAAAAGCAAACATCGGTCTGCATAACTTTTGTTCTGTGGCCCAATACCAAGCTGAGAAGGAAAAACACCAGCCTGGAGGAGAACATCGCGTTCGGCTACATCCTGAATGTGAACTCAGGAGACGGGAGGGAAAAGGCAGAGGAGAGTGCCAGAAGGAGGAATGTGAGGGAGGATGTAAAGGAGTGAATGAAAATGTTCTGAGCGACGCTGCTCTTCGATCAGCCGGTGAGGGAGTTAGTCGGTTCGTGCCCTTCAGAGGTGGAATGTCTCAAAAATATTCGGAGAGAAACAACTGCAGAACCTGGGACCTTCCCATCAGCCTCAGCTGGAGGGCTGATGAACATAATAATATCAGCAATCACGATGAGAATCACAAATATGAGCAGGATGAAACATTATTGTAGCGTATATTTGACTTGTGCTCTTGGTAAGATTACATTCTTCTAAAATATAGTTCATATCTGGCTTTTTTTTTTATTCTGGCAAGATTATTTGGGAGATTTATTTCATTCGTATTTCCCCTTGTTCACCAGTAGCGTGGATCTTTTTTGGCTCTCATCATATGCTTTAACGTGAATTCCACAAAGTTTTCGTTGGTCCCTCCCAGCAAGGTTTCACCTCGCTCGGCACCGAGGAGAAGGGGGAGTGACTCCAGGCTCCGTGGTTGCAGGTGGGACGTGGCGCTTTTGAAGCTGGGTTGGCATTGTTTGCATGATTGTTTGCAAATGAGCTGAGCCGCGGGAAGTCTTGGCAGAGCAAAGCAGTGGGCAGGACGCTGTCAGCTAAGATGAAGGGTGTAAAAATGGGACAGCCTGAGTCATCGGATTCAGCGAGCCCACAGCACTTGCAGCAGTAAACATTTAGAGGCAGCTTGCCTTTTACCCGGAATTTCTGTGTATTTCGGGATTGTCCAGAACCGAGTCGGACAGGGTTTCTGTCCCGTCTCTGTTTCCCATTCCTTCTGCACAAATAAAACACATCTGGGCCAGCGGTTAGTTTATTTTTAGCAGCATTTATGTTCCTGAACAGGAAGCCCCTCCAACAGAAAAATATTGCTTCCTCCTTGTTCTCTTCCTCCTCCTTCTCAATCTTAATGCACTCCAGAACATGTTTACACCATGACACACGGGTATGTCCCCGTCTGTGCCTGTTTCTGCTGTGGTTGCTGCAGACAACAATGGCTCGACTGTAGTTTTGAGAGGGTGCGACTAAAACAATTGATCTGGAGCCATTTTCCCCTTTTCATTAGCATTGTTGCTGCTGGAAACGACATCCCAGCAGCATGGAAGTGAGACCAAGGTGTTTAATGAGATTCAGGTTTTCGCCAGTGTAACTTTTTCAGCTTTTTTTGATTATTTCCAGCTTCTTAAATGTGACGTTTAGCTGCCCTTTTCTACTGCGCTGTAAATTTAACAGCTCCGGTTATGGACTCATGGAAGCTTTAAAGAGCTCAACATGGCCTCTGGCTGGAAATTGAGCTGGTAGTTTGATGTTTCATTGATGGATTGAGTGGCAGATACATTTTCCATACAGTTATTTAGTAGTTTCGTTATGAACCGCATTTCCATAACAGACAACTGCTTCTCACTTTCAAGTGTGGCAGGAACACAAACAGGGCTGGGAAGAAGCTTAAAATACTAAAGAACACAAACAACGTTGGCCTAGTTTCCCCCAACGCACAATAATTCCCTCAAACAGTCAGGCCACAGTAATAAAACATAATTTTCCTCTCACACACCTCATTTAAAATGAACAGTAGAAACCAAGTGATGAAGACTTTGGCTTTTTTGTCGCCATCTTAGAGTCCTGTGAAGTGAAGACTTCAGAGCACGAGGATACAGCGCACATTTTTGATCGCAGAGACTGCAGAGTTTCTTAAAACGCTATCTGTCATCCTCAATGAGCGTCTTCCTGCCGCTGCGCGCCACTTCTTCCACGATCGATATCTGCTCGTGGATGTTTTATCCACTCTTCTCTCCATCAAACGACATTATTCCCTAACAAGACATGCAAAGGACGCTGCCTTATTTTTAATAGCATCAACTCCCGCCGAGCTGCGCTCCATCTGCACTTTGAAGGGAGCGTTTGATGATGTTTTATACGTCGAGTCGTTTCCTCGACTGGTGTCTAAACAAGACCACCAAAGCTGGCGAGAATTCCTCCCCATTCATTCTCTTTTCTTTTAGTCATGGCTGCATGACGCGGGCGCCTGTTTGGAGAGCAATAAATGTAAAACTGCTGCTTGAGAGTTTTGCAGGAAGCCGCCCACGAGCCAATAAGATTTAATTTACATTTGTTTACACTGGACCTAAAAAGTATGCACGTATTTGTAAAGAGCCCTCTATTGCACCTGCAGCTGACACTTCCTCTAACCCCAGACGGGGCCACCTTTTGCAGTGTGTACCCTCTTTCATCGTCCCTTCTCATCTTGCAGCTTGTTTCAGCCGTCAGTGGCCTCCACTGTGTCCCTGCCAGTCCACATTCTGGAGCGCTTAAAAACAAGCAAAGTAGGCTAAACGCGCGAGGATGGGGCCATCTATACCAGCTCTGTAACCAAGGTGCCGGCCCCAGGAATAACTGTTTTGTCGTGCTTTGATGGAATTTCCTTGGCTAAGCAGCAGCTGGGCTGGAGCTTAACAGGAAAAAGAACAGGGACTTGGTTTTCCTGGACGTGAAATTGTGAGGATGTTCTGTACCTTTTTACCTCTGTGGCCCACATAAACATGCTTTTATTGACACAGGAAGCAGAGGGATAGAGAGTCGACTTCAAAGAACTGGACTCAGCTTGAAGGATAGCCGTTAACACACGGAACCAGCTACTGCAGGATCTCCAGGCCGGTAGTCTCGAGTGCAAAAGAAACCTGAGCCAAACAGCAGCATGAGATGCTAAAAAGGAGACATAGTTAAGCCGAGCCTCCATGTTGAAGACATTAAGGCAGGAGGCCTGCGGCAGTTTGGCTCCTGGCTCCCGGGCTCCTGGCAGGAGAGTCCGCTATAAAGCAGGCCTTTAAAAATGCTCCTCCTTCTTCATGGAATCAGCATTTTTAATAAGAACCAGAGATCTGGATGGGACCGCTCACTAAACGCTCAGACCACACTGTGTTGATTGGGCTACTTAAAGGTTCCCAGTAAAACCCAGTGGTTGGGGGTTTTGACATTCCCTGTATGTGTGTTCCACTAGTGGATCTTGTGGTGATTGATTTAATTCAATATGAAGGTATCGAACAGGACAGCGGCAGCCACTGGCAGTGCTGATACGCTCAAACACACGCGCTCTGTTCAGTTCAGGCGTCGTAAGATAAACGGCCGGCTTATGTAACACTTCTGCTCACTCCCGATCCCTGCTGTGGTTCATGCATTCCCATGAGAGTGTCCGATATGAGCTTGACACGGCTCCCCAGGGTCCAACCCACTCAAATAATCACTTGCCTGGCCCCTGAAAATTTTAAGCCAACTTTTTTTGGCTCCTGGATAAACGTGTGAATCCTCCCATCTTTTCACAAGCCTGTGTGTATTTAGGGGACATGGAAGTGAATCACACTGATTCTGTCCATCCGGCTGTGGCCAGACAGACTCCCGGCCATGAGCAGGAAAACCTTGGGACCTCTCCAGGATGTAGCTGTCAGCTGACCCCACCTCGAGTAGGGGAAGGGAGGGGAGAGGAAGAGAAACTGACAGGTGTCCCTGGGACAGCAGCAGTGGGACGGCCTGTCCTGGTGATTGAACGCTTCATATCACTCGCTGCCCCCGTGGTGCCCCGAGCATCCTGTGACAGTTGATTTACAGCTGTGCCTCTCATGTCATGTGTTGGAAGTAAAGGAAACATAGACTGTGCACGTGTGTTCGGGCCTTGTTTTCCTGTGCTTATGAACCCCTGTAGGCTGTTGCATTACAGGCATAACACCGGTCCATCTATGCCTGTTTACATGTAACTCACAGGTACAGCTTCCATATGGTAACAGCATTACATCCTAATACATTTTAACACCCGTATGCGCGACAGCTGGATGACCTCTGACCTCTAACCCTCCCCTTGGATCTGAAAAGCAAAACAGGCCCCGAATATCCCACCCATCCTGTCCCAAACAGGCTTAAGCTATCTAGCATCTGCATGACAAAAGCGTCCAAAATTGCTGAACTGGTGCAGCCGTTGCCGAGGCTGGCGCCAGAAATACTCTTTGAACTGGAGAGGACTGATGGAATGTAGCCTAGTTTCTTTTTGTGATAACTGGAAAATGGCACAGATCTCACCGGACGGCTACTCAGAGCATTCCACGCCCCGTCTCTTGTTTCAGGCTTGCTATATTTGTCTTCTTTCTCTTTCATTCCATGCCATCACTCCATCTTTCTGCCTCCAGTTTGTATGTTGCAGGTTAGGGCTGCTGTGGTCTTGCTGCCTTTCTGGCCTACATGAGTCGTGTTTAGGAAACAGACAGAACAGGAAAGGCAGAGCAGGCAGGGAAGAATAGAGGGATATCCCCTTACAGGGTTGACTCCTTTTCCCTCCAAGGTGTTGAGGGCTGTTATATCCCTAACACCAACACACACACGCACACACAAACATACATTCAATCCTTCTTAAGAATATGAACACGATATGAACACATTCAATCTCTGCAAAGCCTAAAACACGTCATGTCCCTTTTCATTCACTGTTATTGTGTATGTCTGTGTGTGGAGAGAGACCCCCAGATTAGCCCTATGTGGGCCAGATTACAACAGGGTCGCGGCTGTCACATATTACAACCAGCCTGTGAACTATTATTAAGTCAGTGATCCAGTCAGGGCTAAAGGGGCTAAAAACCCATTTAATTACACTTTAGCAGATGGATAAAATACGAAAAGCAAGCTGCACAAGCTGTTCTTGTCACTCTGGTGGCACTAGTGTGTATTTCCTCTCTTTATTTTTTTTCATTTTTTAAAAAATGTTCAACTTTTTGAGTTGTCTCTTTTCTCTGAGCCAGAATGACGTTTGAAGCCTCTGTACAGCCAGCACATTTACACCTAGTGGCCGTATCGGGTAATGCAGCGCCAGCAGGAACGGTGCACCTGACAGGAGAGACTTTTCAACATGCATTCTTTACAGCTCCTTGTGGGAAATCCAATTTTTAGGACAAGAGACATGTTTGATCTCAAGTGACAATCTCTAAGTAGACATTTCTTTTCTCTCAAGGAGCCACCAGAGATGTTGGCTCAGCTCTGACAAGGATGTGCATGCGACACCGAAGCATTGAAGCAAAATTGCGCCACTTCACCAAGCAAGTGTATTTTCTTGTACTTCCACTCCACCTTTGTTGAGATGCTTGAATTTGAAGGTATATCTTTTTATGTCATCCATTTAAATTTCTCTTGGCCCACGCTGTGCTGCCACAGTGCTCTCATGGAAGGCCTGGTCACACCTCTCCAGGACAGGATTGAGGAATGGAAGAAGACAGCCAATCAGCTGGACAAAGACCACGCCAAAGGTCAGCAAGGCGCGGTCTCTATCTATTAATGCATATTGTGAATGCTCAACCACTTAAGTCAATTCTTGCCTGCATCTTTTCTTTTTCTTTCTCTGAACAGAATACAAGCGCTCTCGCCAGGAAATCAAAAGGAAGTCACTGGACACCATGAAGCTCCAGAAAAAAGCAAGAAAGGGTGAGACGTTGACTCAGACACACAGCTTTGGTGAATTTGGTGATACTGGACTGACTGGATGATAGTTTCGATCAAACTGGCGCCATCTAGAGGATCGTTTCAGGAATCACAGCCCAGTCAAATCAAAATGGCTGGTGCAGTTGCAGAGGCTCCTTTCCAGCTTTGAATATTTGCCTGTCTTGCTCTTATAAATCAGAGATGCTGTTCTCATTCCTGGCTGTGCTTCCTTTGACCCCTACCGCTGCCTGTGTTTAACTTTCCGTTCTCATGCAGGATTTACTGCAACACCAGCGCTAAAGGCTAATCACATTTATGCAATGATCTGATACGGCTAACGGTGCCTGTTCTTGTGTCTCCTCTCCTTTCCCGTTCCTGCACCCTTCCCATCTTTCTTTCTGGCTATTTCCATGGCTGTAGAGCTTCTAGGTATGTTGTTTGTGTTTGATCTTTACATCTTCTTCATCCATCATAAGCATCCTCAGAATAAACTGCCAGTCAAAAAAAAACCTTTGCATTTTTTGAATATAAAAACTAGAAGTCACATTTTTTTCTTCTGAATTTGCACATTGTGTTGTACCACCTCTACTGACCTTGTTTTGCTTCAGCCGTGCTCGCTTTTGGTATAAAATGGTTGTTCCAATCAATTCTAATTACACAGTAATGTTTAATTACTGCAGTCTGTCTGTGCGAGGACCGTTTCCATCATCTATGCAGTCATCTTTCATTGTGCTATATGTGAATTCAGATTGTGCATCGTGCTGATTTATATCCATTTTCAGGACCTGCACTTTAGCACCAGCTGCCTTACTTCAGTTCCTAAATGATGACATGTGTTCTCTGTCCTCACATCACCAAATACACCCACCATTTGGGTTATGTGTTCATCAGTGCATTGACCTGCAGTACACACAGTTCTGTCATTATGTTCCAATCATCTCATTTTTTTACCCTCCTCCCTGCACCCCGTGAAACATTCTTTCACTAATTATAACGTGCCCCCTCGTCTCTCCTCATTCCTGTCCTGTATCTCTGCTCCCCTCCGCCCCGTCCTCCTCCGCCTCTCCCTGGTCACGCAGGCCGTGGGAACCTGCGCCCCCAGCTGGACAGCGCTATGCAGGATGTCAGTGACTTGTATCTACTGATGGAGGAGACGGAGAAGCAGGCTGTGCGGAGAGCCCTCCTGGAAGAAAGGGGGCGCTACTGTACATTTATTAACATGCTGCAGCCTGTGGTGGTGGGGAACATTAACTTTTAACAACAAAATATTCTGTTTTGTTGCAATTTAAGTGACCCCAGTTTAATTTAAGCTGCCCTGTTTGCCCCTCCAGAACATAGAAATTGCCATGCTGGGAGAGGTGACACACTTACAGGCTATTGTTGATGACCTCACTGTGCTGACCGAAGACCCGCACAAGCTGCCGCCAGCCAGTGAGCAGGTAACACATTTCAGGTTGATAATATTGCCAGTCACGATGCCTAAATATTACAAAAATATGTGGAGATGGATGGCCTTATTTAATTATTCATCCTGCTCAGTTTTCCCTGCTGCTTGCCCAAAGTTCTTCATCTGTAACTGTCACATGTCTCTGCAGGTGATCCGGGACCTGAAAGGCTCCGACTATAGCTGGTCCTACCAGACCCCTCCTTCCTCCCCCAGCAGCACTGGTTCCAGGAAGAGCAGCATGTGCAGGTACTCCCCAATCACACACACACACACGCACACTTATCAGGATTCATCGCATATGGTAGCAATATTTTGCTAACGGTGGTTATAATTCACGCTGTTTGTGTACAGAAATGCATGGTCCTAATTTCTACCCATGTATTTTCAGTGACATGATTAGCTACAATCATTTACACTGTCGGCACACATACAGGCACACACTCACACACGTGTATGTGGAGCCAGACTCTCGCCGACCGTCATCACGGAGTACACGGCTCTTAACATTTGCTCTTGGCAGATTTGCAGCCCTCAAGCTCCTTACAGCCAGATTAGGTCCTGAGCTGTGAAAATGACAGCAGGAACGTGTGTGAAAACTGATTCTAGAGACAAACGTCTGGCCCATATAATTCAATCAAAGCAGGCACACTGAGAGAGAGAAGGGGACATGAATAACTCATGGTTGATTGGCGTGTTTCTGTTGGCATTTTCCTTTAAACTTCGGTTGGGTGGTCGGGAGAGTTAGTGGCATGTTCACTCATATATATTCTAGAGAGGGAGCAGAATAACACATGCTCAAGGTGAGACCCATTTTACGCAGCAGTGTAGCTAATTAACGCTATAGAAGAGCAGAGAAATACAGTTAATTAGACTGACAGTGGCAGGAGACAGAGTGTGAGGACAGCTGTTAAGCTTTGAAGCAAAGAAGGAAAATTCAAAGAAAATATTTTTTAATGCCCTATGATGTATCAGAACCAAAGAATGGCACTACTTGAACACGCGAAGATGCTTTTGTGCTTTTTGTGATTAATATTTCATTTATATTCTCTGTGTTCACAGTGGCCCAGAAATACAATTACAACAATCCTAGAGGGCAATAATGAGATTTATTGAAAGCTTGTTTTTCACCCTGCTGTTGTTTTATTAGAAGATTCTCTTTGAAAGACATTTCAAAGGAAAATGAATCGTAATTTTTTATCGAAATTTCCTTTTTACGGATCGTTGGTAAATACTGATTAATAAATAATGTGGGCAAATGGAATGCCTGATGCCAAAACACTTTTGTCCAGCAGAGAGCAGCATCAACCTGCTAAAACACCCCCATGAAGCGTTGTTGGGCAGCTCCCCCCTCCCCAGCAACGCACCATTCCTGCTTTAATGTAATTCAGAAAACTGACCAATCGTAGCCTGCCACCACGACCTCGGGGAGGGCCTGTCCTTGCTGACGGGAACTGATGGCACTCTGACAAACATCCTTTCATCTGAGCCGTTTGCACACGCCAGCGGGGTGCAACAGTTAGCCTTATTTATGAGTGAGAACAGTCACTTCTCTCTGGCTGTTTTTTTCCCACAGGGAACCTTTTTAATTTGAAAAGTTGTTAACTGCCTGTCACAGCTGCTGCCAGCAGCAAAGACGGTCGCCACGGTGTTCTCTGCTGGACAAGATAAAGTACACCGGTCCTGCTCAACAGTTGCCATTATATGCCTTAAAATATGGGGAATTCTCAGTGCTCCCGTACAGGTCATAATCTGGTAATCTGATCTCACTTTACATCAGATGAAATCAGTCTTGCACCCAAGCGACTATTATGGCGTTTGACATGCTGTCTGAAATAATTTGTTGCTGAAAATACTTAGGTGTTGGATATATACTGACATGCCATCCTCCCGACAGTCTCCTCCAGATGCCCTCTGCCGGAGCCCATCGGCTCAGCAGCGTCTCTTCCCACGACTCTGGCTTTGTCTCCCAGGATGCCAACACACACTCCAAGCCACCGTCCCCCATGCCTTCTGACATCACCAGCCAGGTAAAAGTGTAAAAAGTTAATGTGATCGGGGTAAAATAAGGGATTAACTTAAGCTTCTTGGTCCAGGGGGGTTATCATGATTCTCTGTATTGATTCATTCATTGTACAGCTCTGTTAGCATGTTAGCCTTTTAACATTTCAGACCTATTTGTCTCAGTAAGACCCTGATAGCCCAAGCTCCACTTTTTTTGCTGCAATAGTGCTTTGCCAGTTGGCAATGCTGAATTTTGCCCCCCACTGGACCGGGCTCTCATGGCTCTCGCTGTCTGAACATATTCCGGTTTAGAGAACAGACTGGCTCAGGCCAGCTGATGCAACATTTCTGTCAGAATAAATGATCTTACAGGCAGCTTCTTTTTTTTTTTTTTTCTTTCAATCGAGGCTACATAGGTCCCCACAGAGATGAAAATACCTCCTGCCTGAAACTCATCAACACTTCTCCAACTCTTCTCACCCCCTTTCTCCGTGGCTCTTTGGTCTACTTCTCTCCATTTCCTCCTCTCCCATTTTTCCCTTCCCCAGAAATCAACCAGCTCGGCTTCCTCCGAGGCCTCAGAAACCTGCCAGTCCGTCAGCGAGTGCAGCTCTCCGACAGCGGTTAGTACAGGGTGTGCTGCACAAGCACACTCGCAGACATGCACGCATTGGTACTTACATTACTCATTGTTACCTGTGGTCTAAAGAGGCCTGTAGGTTCCACTTGGTGAGAACTCATCACGGATGTGGAGCACTCTGACTCAGACTTGTCTATCCATTCCGCAGTTTGGCTCATGCTCATCCTTTGGTACCTTTCGCCCTGCTTTCTCTCACACTGGCACCATCATCAGGCCTCTCTCTGTTATACTTCCTGCGTCCCCCACATTTAAACACTCCCCCGGATCCAACACCCCCTCACCCACATCAAAGGTTCCTAGCTGGAAGGTTTGTTTTCATTTGCAATTTTACTTTTGGCTTTGCTCTCGTTCAACTTGCTTGTTGCTTCTTCTTTTTTTTTTGGAGATGCCTTCATGCACATTGATGAGCGTGTCGATGCCACAGTCACCGCTTTGCTGCCGCTCATCAAGCTCAGTTTCCAGTCTTTTCTCAAAAAGATGTGCTAAACTGAGAGTAACCCTTTCATTTAACAGCGCTCGCGCAGTCAAAATGCAGTCTACATAAGCTCATGAGCCAAATTTGCAGCTTCTGTGTTTTATGTGCCGCGCGAATGTTGGCCAAGGAACACTAGCATTTCACAGTTGGGAGTTTTAGTTTTGCTTCTGCTGCTGCAGGACTGGGCCAAGTCAGGTTCCTGCGAGACATCTTTGGCCAGCACTCTGCAGCGTAGGAGGGAGTCTGTAGATAAGATGAAAGAACTGGAGGCTCCGCCCAGCCCGCAGGGGCAGCCCGATGATCCCCACCGAGCGAGAGTTGGCCTGGGGAGCATGGCAGCCAAGGTGAGAGTAACCATTGAATCGTTCCAAGACCTGTGGTGAATGGAATGTATAAATGCGCTCTTATTTTGTGTGTTTACTCTCTGTCTCAGCATGGTGAGCCGCTCTCCCCTGCAGCCAGTACCCTAGCTATGGTTCTGACCCGGGGTTTGAGTATGGAGCAGCAGAAGAGCAGCAGGGACTCGCTGCAGTACTCCAGCGGCTACAGCACCCAGACTAACACCCCCTCCTGCTCCGAAGACACCATCCCATCACAAGGTAGGGAGACTCCTGTGTTGTTGGAATACATTTATAGCATCTGGACACCTTGCGGCAATCCTCTGAGGACTCTTCCTACACAGAAGACAAGTGAGTTAGAATTACAGGGCAGGCTGCTAAGATCCAAGATCAAACTCTGTCCCAAAAAAGACTTTTATAGATCATCAAAAAAAGTTGAAATGCACCAAAATGGAATGCTTCCTCCTGTGCAACAGTGCAGCTGCTATTCCATGTTTTTGGCTGTCGACGGGAATACACAATGAGCTGCAAATGACTCCTGTACCACTTTTTTCCCCTGTATTTTTCATCATCTTTCCTCCAGAATAAACTCTTTACGACTTCCTGTCACTTCCAGGTTCTGATTATGAGTGCTACTCTCTCAACGGGGATGCTGACAATGATGGACAGGCAGACTTTGACAAGTCCTCCACCATCCCGCGACACAGCAATATAGCTCAGAGTTATCGGCGCATGATCCAAACTAAACGGCCTGCCAGCACGGCGGGCCTGCCGGCGGGCAAGACCCTGCAGGGGTCCTCCAACGGGGCAGGCGGAAGCAGCCCCGGAGCCATCTCGTCCGGAACGGCGACCATACGCCGAACACCATCCTCTAAGACGGGAGTGAGACGCACGCCGTCCACATCTGGCCCCATTCCAATCCGACCCCCCATTGTGCCAGTGAAGACCCCCACGGTGCCAGATTCTCCGGGATACGCCAGCCCGTCCCGCCACTGCGTGGGCAGTGAGGAGTTCCTGTACAGCGACGACGCAGCCGCTGGTGACTACGTCAGGGCGTCACCCAAACGGAGGAGCCTCCCGGAGACTTCTTGGGGCTTTGTAGGAGGAGGAATAGACAGGCTAGTAGACACCCACCAAGGCGCCGGCGCATCCGCCCGAAGCGCCGAGGAGGACCCTCTGCTTGCCGCCAACCGCCACAGCCTGGTGGAAAAGATCGGGGAACTGGCGGCCAATGCCCACGCCCTCGGTGAAGGTCAGTTCCCCGTTGGGGGTTCACAGTCGGGAGATGCGGCATCCCTGGACCCCCTGGAGTCATCAGCTGCGACTAAGGAGGGCAGGGATATGCTGGTGTTAATACGGCGTGGGGTGAGGCTGCGCAAGACGATGACTGACGACAGGTCGGCTCCCAGAATCCTGCGGTAGCTCAAGGACAATCGAGGCTGCGAGGAAGCAGCCGTGGTGCCCTTATGTAAAAACTGAAGCTTTGTAGTGAAATTCAACAGCACTCGTGATTCATAAAGACCAGGTACATGTAACAAAGAGGATGTAAAGTGTGGTGAGAGAAGGCCAGTTTAGATTAATGACCATCGACAACGTCAAGTCATTTCATGTCATGTATGTACTGCGTACGTATATAGTAATCCATATTTGTTTTGGTTTTAATTCTGTTTTTGTCTGTGGGCTTTGTGACTCTGCATCTCTGCTCCCAGTTCTTTCTGCCCAGTTAGTCCCTTTAGATCCAGTGACGGACAATTCACTGCCGTAGGGATTGAATGCTCTGTGTCTCTGTTCTTGTTCTTATAATTATTATAATATTGTGCATTTCTTAACTGCCGCAGCCACCTGTAAAGTGATTGGCAAAGTGCTCTGTGAGCCTGTGTGTATGTTGTGTTCCTCATCCCTACTGTACAAGTACCGTATTACTGTTTTGTTTCAGGAGCTGAACAGCAGCTGTGTAAGTCATGTAAAAAAAAAAAAAGAGCAATATGGCAGTGTTTTTATTGCTGTACTGTACTGTCAATATATTCTGCAATTAAACGGGCTTTTTACTGTCGATTGGCTTAAATCTCTCTGTCTGACAAAATCCTACATTTATAGAGTAAATTGTACTGTTGCCAACACGCAGGTTTATTGTCCTGGCTTTCGTACCCACTTCCCCCCCCCCCCCCGAAGATTTATTTGTTCATTACACTTTCCTTTATATAAAAAGATTATTTTATGACATTATAGATCTTCTTCGGGTGTTTTATATGTCTCTGTGCGCTGGTCTCACTTGAAACAATTTCAAACGCACTATAGATGAAACTGTCCTCGGCTTTAGGATCTGCTGCGCTGCTGTTCTCAGGGGCGCCGGAGGAGGGCGCCAGAGACTTTCCGCTGAAGCCTAACCGAAAACGTAGCGTCAGCGTGAGCAGTAATGGAAGACATCAATCGACATTACTGCCAGTGTTAAGGTATTTGACAGACCGGGATTTAAATTATATGAAGGATAAAGAGAAACAGACGGTAAAAACGCTCTGCAACATCACAGATGAGCGACACCAATGTCCAAGGCATGATGTACTCGTGAAATCATTACTATTCCATTATTATCACTATTACTAAAAGTCTTTCCGTCTGTTTGTTGGTCTGATTCTAGGGCGGCTGTAGAATGTCTCCCGGGAGCAGAAGAACTCCTCCTGATGTTGCCATCAATGACGGGCCCTGCTGGAAAACTGCTCACGTGCCTCCAAAGCATCTTCCATCACTGCCGACCGTGATTATTAGCTCGATAAGGAAGACACTGCAACAGTCGATTTGCAGCTGCTCCTTTTAAGAGGTCACTTAACTCTGGGAGAGAAAAAAAATAGGTGTTGTATATGTTGTTATGTTCCTCCTCTATATATGGTTATAGAGGAGGGGGAAAACAATGAGCCTAATCTATGAATCCAGCGATGTGCAAAGAAAATATGGCAGCATAATAAGATGTGGTCATGTAGATTAGATGGCTCCAAAGTCTAGACATGGATAATGGAGCCTTTTTGGCAGCAGGCATTTTGGCAGGAAATAAAAGAGTAAACACAGGTGCTCCCAGTGATAATAAGTTAGTCAGGTCAAATACAGTCATCCATGTTGGCTCAACTGGGGTAAAAAAAATGTCTCCCACACCTAAAAAAAACAAAGATTAAATTAATCCTACCTTTATTTACCTCAGGTTTCCTTCAAAAATGTGGAAAATGAAGTTAAATATGCCCTCTCTTGGTTATAATGTCTATTATTGTCTATTATTTTGTCTATATTCCCCATATGGGTCATTCTTAAATTCTCCAGCTTCATAAATAGCACATTATTAAATTTACAGCCTCGCTTCACAGCCCTGAACTGGTCGGGTAATGAAAACTCGCCTAATTGCCGGGCTTTGCCGTGATAATTAACTGAGAAAAGAACTGGGGAATTCAGCTCCCCACTCCGTAATGCAGAGAGAACAGCCTCGCTGCCAGAAAAGAACACAAAATCTCACCTCTCAGTTAAAGCAAGAGAGAAACGAAGATGAGCTGATTTTCATTTTCCTTCCTCCCTCAATGCCATCCTCCTTCTGTCTTTTGATCTTTTGAAGGCACCAGTGGGATCTCTGATAGGGAGGATGTGAATATTGAGGGCGAATAACCCGATATTGTCCAAATCTGCGCTTGTTCTTCAGTGTGCTCATCACCATAGTAACCCCAGGCTCCACTAATCACAGAAAATAGTTTAAAAATGTGTCCAAAAGATGCTTGTTGTGCTTCCCTCAGAACGACAGACCGTGAATGAATCAGTCCAATTTTGTCCTGTTGTCGTGCTGCTCAGGCTGAGCCTTAAATGAAAAACAGCATTTATGAGATGTGGCATCCAAAACAAAAAAGGCTAAATGGTGCTCAGTAATGGGATTTGCTTTTAGCACCATTGTTTTTATTATTAAAAGCTGATGGTGCCTTCATTGGGTTATATTTGCCAAAGTGAAGAGCCACATTTCAAGCACAACACACACACAGACACCAGAGGAGCCGCAAGGGGGGTAACAGAGTATCTAATTAGCTGAACGCGAAACAAGACGTCTTTATAATCACCCGGCTCATCTGAGTGCTCTCTGCCCTCAGGTTTTGATGGAGGGAAATATCTCGTGGGCCACCAAGTTCTCGGGAACGCGATGGGGAACGACGCCGATGCCGCTTTTCTCGTCAGGTGTTGTTTCACACTGCACATCCAAAAATGGCTCTTCTCAGCTTTGTCAGGCGGGGAGGAGGAAAGTGGCTTTTTCCACAACTGCTGCACCCACAGACGAGGAGGAAGAGCGCTGCACGCTCAGTCGTCTGCTTTACTTTGCCGTTCACCTTTATCTTAAAGGAACTTGCACGTCCTGGTCGGTCATGGTGACACACGAGTTGCTCTGAGGAGTGAACGGCCTGTTGGCTGATGTTAACGCCGAATCCTTCCAGTGCTGCTTCCAAGCATCCATCACATCCTGTAAACAGGAGGAAGCATAAAGGAAAACATGCATCTTTAAGATCATAGATGCTCCATTCCCGGCACGCCGCTCCCACCAAACACACGCCAGCAGAATGTGTCAAATGCTTGGGGGGGGGGTCGCAACCTTTAAATGCAGAGTCTACATCCGGCCCTGCGTGATTGAAGGGGCCGGATAGTCAATTATTCATCGAGTAAGCATGAGGCATTCTTCATTTCTGCTGTCTTCCCTTTCAGTGCCCTGAAGCGTTCAGTTATCTGTTGGAGGAGAGCGATGATGAGCTTCATGGTGTCTTCTTTTTAAAAAAAAATAAAAAAATTAAGTCATTGCAGCTTTGTTGTTTATATGCAGCATATGTTGACGTTTCATCTGGGCAGATAACTGCTGTAACAACCCCATCCGCCACCCCCCACCCCCCACCCCCGTAAACTATCCCTCACACTCTGGCCTGGGCCTCTGTGATTGAATTAGCCTCTGCTACAGATATCTCCCATGCTGGCAGTCATGGTGGATTTCACCATGTGAGACAATGTGATAAAAGACAGAATTTGATTTGTATTCATGAAGCACTTAGCGAGTTCAAAGGGAAGTTACAGAGCAGAATTAAGAGCAGAGGGTCCTGGCGGACGCCGCCATTGTCATTTAAGATGATATCAAGATTTTTGCCAAAGTCTGTGTGGGACTTCAGTTCATTATCCTCTCAGTCATGTTCCTATCTCCCTTCCCCTCGGGTCAGAGTTTGGGAAAAGAACGTTCTGAAGTGTTGGATGTGTCATGTTTCACGGTGACACGGCCCAGAAGTTGCGCCACTTCTAAGGAACGCAGCAATCACCTAATATCAGCCGCTCCAGCTGCGGGCTGTGATTCGAAATTGTCTGGGGGCTCGCCACCAGTTACCAGAGTTATTGCCAGTTTACTGTGGAGAGCATGCCCAGCTGAAATTGCAGTGATGGATTGTAGTTTCAAATTGATGAGGATCTTTCAGCAGGAGCTCTGATGAATTTTCATCCTGAATACAGATGCATGAGCAGAGCAACACTGCCTGGGATTCAATTACACACACAGGGAACACGCTGCACCTTAAACTCGTGTGAATAGTGATCCATGCAGGCGTGCAGGGATGAGAGTGGTCTCCCACTCACAAGTTCCCCATGTAGGGGGTTCCGTTGTCATTTTGGGCGTTTTTGTGGCTTATCATGCTTGCACAGGGAGGGGAATTGGACATCTAGACTGGGAAATGACAGTATAGTTAGGGAACAGCAGCCAGAGCGGTAATGGGAGTTGAACCATTTGTGAGGTTAGCAGTTAGCTCAGGTAGACCTCAGCCGCCTTAAAACCTCCTCTTTACACAGACTGAATAATGATCGTGTTCAAAGTCAACAGAAGTCGGAGTTGACCCAAGGACAGGATGAACGCATGTGCCACGCACGACTGTGGAGGTGCTCGTGAGCAAGGCATCTCGGATTGCCTCATTGGTGCCAGTATGGGTTGGTTTTCTGAGCAGAGCGTCGATGTGGAGAAGGAGCGTGTGCGTGTTTCTCTTCCCCACGCTAGGGAACCGAATGCGCGGGTCCCGCTGCGCGTGCTAAAGACCGGGGGGGGTGAGGAGACACTCCTGACCGTCACACAGGGTGGGGTTCACCGAGGAGCTCCGACCCCGCGCGCCGCCCCGCCCCCGCGCATAGCGCTGTCCGGCGCTCTGGTGCTGAACGCTCGGCTCGCAGAGCCAACTGCCTACAGCGCTGCGCACCGTCTGGAGCCAAGAGACCGATATCCCGGGATGACAGACCCTTAAATCAGGAGGAATTCCCATTCCTGGAGCGTTCAACACCGCAGATGGTTCTTGGGTGCTTTTTTTTTTAGTTATTTTGGAATGATTTTTCACCAAATACCAGAGGTGCGCGGAGGGGAATAAGTTGTCAGCAATATGATTTGGGGATTTGTGTTGTGCTGCCTCCTGACGCCGGCTGTTGGATCACAAATGCAGGAGAGACTGCCTTTCTTCCACGGACATGTTTTTGAGAACTCTCCCGCGGCTTCTAAAGTCAACGGTCTGAGCATTCCAGCGAGGCGCATCGACGCGCAAATATGGTGCCCGATCACCGGGACGCGCATCAAACTGCACGGAAACGGCAGCGAGGATTTCCGCGCCTTCGCCCACCACAAGCACGGAAACCTGCTGCTGAAAACTTCCAAGGTTCTGGACAGGGAGGCTCGCTCGGAATACCTGCTGAGCGTGGCTCTGTGCTGCCAGACCTGCGCGCCAGAGTCCGGCGTCTCCGCGGTCGCGTTGGTAAAAGTGGACGTCCTGGACACCAACGACCACGAACCGACTTTTGGCGTCGCGAACCGCGTCCACATAACTTTAAACGACACCACAGCTCTGCGGAGTGTGATATACAGACTGGAGGCCGACGACGCGGACAGCGGCAACAACGCCGTGTTGACGTACACGTCCGCGCCAAAAAATGGCAGTTTCTATGTGGTACCGAAAACAGGGGAAGTCTTGCTGGTTGACTCTATCTTAGGGCTTCCGTCTCAAGTCCAGTTCTCAGTCTTCGCCAGAGACCACGGATGGCCCCCCCTGACCAGTAAAGCTGTCGTGTTTACTGTTGCGCCACAGCGCTGGTCCAGGAGCCCCTCTGGACTGGCGGGTTCAGGGGGGAGAGGACGATCACCGCGGGCGCTACTTGACCCCGCTGCTCTGATCTCGCTAAACGTGTCCGAAGACGCCGGGATCGGCTCGGTTGTCACGAACCTCGGTCCCTCCCGGTTTCAATCACCCAGCTACGAGTTGATTTACCCCGAGTCAGAGAACTCCCCGGTGTCCGTGGGGCGCGACAGCGGCGAGCTCACCATAACCAGAAGTCTGGACCGGGAGGCAGAGCCCTTCGTGGAGCTGACTGTTAAGATTCAGGACAAACGAGGTGTGTAGAGTATTCCTCCATTAATCTGCACACACGCGCGCGCGCGCGCACACACACACACACACACACGCCCCCCTATCGGGAATTACTAGCATTGTAGCAGCAATGCCCTATTTTAGTTGAAAGCTCCACATGGTTAAAAAAAAAAACCCTCTGTTGCCATCTGGACACCCCCACCCCCCTTCACACACACACACACACACACACACACACACACACACACACACACACACACACACACACACACACACAATGAGTGGAGCCCCTCAACTAGGCCTGACACACCCATCATCCCTCACATCCATCACCTGTTAGCAGGCCATATAGCTGTGGTGTAGCCGGGGATCGTTCCACAGGTGTGCCTCCTGCAGGAGACGTGAGCCTGCGTGAGTCAGGCGTTCTGTCAGGGGATTTTGGAACCTCTCACTCTTGGTTCAACATAAACTCCAGGAAAAAAAAAAGGATGAATGTTGTTTATTTTTTTCCGAGCATCATCAAATTGTGACTCTGACTGACATATTTTGGAACTGTGAAGAACTAATCCTTGCAGAGTGGCAGACCACTTCACCCCCCCCCCCCCCACCACACACACACACACACACACACACACACACACACACACACACACACACTCCCTCTGATTCTTTTCTTTCATCTACTGGCATTACCCTTTTAATCCTTGCATCACTCGTTCTAACTCTAGCCCCAAGGATTTGAGGAATCACTGTCTCGCCCCATCGCGGCCCATCAGAAGCACCGGTCGTTAGTTTGATCCCCTTTTGCAGCTTTTCTACGGCAGCAACCTCAGCAGCAACACGGCGGCGAGCGACCCGAATGACCTGCTTCGTAATGGAGCTTGGCGGGAGGCGGCGAGCGGTGTTTAATTTGAAATTTACCTGCCGCCTGATTGGGCAGATCTGGCGTGACAGACACTCAGAGAACTTCCATTCCATCACTCTCCCCTGGAAAACTCTCTTTTCCCGATCAAAGTGGCGACGCCTTCTTCATTCTCTCGCATCTCAGACAGAATCCTCAGGGTAGGCGCCACATGTCTCATTTCCAACTCATTTCTGCCAGTCCATTTATGCGCTTTTACTCTTATTTTAGAGGTTTTAACATCATGTCCCACATGGATTCTTTCACTCTTTCACTGCATGTAGGTTTGCTTGGCTGTTGTAGTAAATTAGAGAGGCATTAGAGGGAGAGAGCAGCCCCGGTAAGATGCTTTGTATGCATGCGCGTCACTTTGTAGGCAGTAGTTTGTGCGTGATGGCATTAAAATTGTCTGCAGGTATGATAACAACAGTTCTAATAGGGCCCCAAGTGTTGCAGCATCTCCTTTTACATCTCAGCAGCGAGCCGTCTGCAGCGCGGAGTTGTCCACGCCGCTGACAGTCACCTGCTGAACGTCAAGCAGACAAACGTGCTGGGCGACAGGCTGGAGGCAGTTCAAAGGATTTCTGTCTTGTGGCTTTCAGAGATCCTAACCATCTTTATTCACACGCAAAAGCTGCGGGAAAACAATGGTAATCTCATGGTTCTGACTGACAAACTAGAGTTGAAGTTGTCCTTCTAACAACCACAAAGGCGGCTTTAAAGAAATCCACTTTAGTGGTTGATGTTATTATTTTTTTATGTATATTTTACAGGGTTTTGTGGAGACAATCCTGATTGTAACAGACACTAGAAATCAAGATGGATGGAATTCAATTGTACTTCAGGGCTCATATATGAATCCAATCAAAGATCCAATAATGCATCAGGATTGTGTCATTTCCTTAATTGATAAGTAGACAGTAAAAATGACGGGTCCACATGTCTGTTCACGTGCTTGCATGCTGGAAAATGTCCAGTGCACAGGCACGATGGTACCTTTGGGCTTCTGAATGTCACATCACATCTAAAATAAATCGGCGCTGCACTGGAACCAAGAAATGTATCATAGCGTTGAACATTACCCTTCGAGTTTCTTTTCATTCTGTCCATTGTGGTGCATTCTAATGCTAATAAGACCACAAAATACTCCATTTAGCCTTTGTGTAAATATTTACCATAACATGATTGACTACTGGAGAGGTAGAACTGTCTCAGTCTTTGCTTCCTTGGAGCATAAAGACTCTCTCGCTCTTCTCTCTCTCTCTTGCTCTCTCTAACTCTCAACTATTAGCTTAATTTTGGCTCAAGACACCCCTAGCCATGAAAGCAGAGCTTTCTTATGCTAATTACAGTGTGCTATAAGTGCAACATCGTGATTAGAGTTATCAGAAGGAGCTTTCTTTATTACCCAGATTAAATCTGTTTTGACACATCAAGATTTTTAGATAAACTATTGTGGCACTCTGCAGATAAGAGCTGGAACAGCGCCACTGGCTTAGACCCTATACGGGGCCTGAGCCTTTTCTGTTCATCAGGTATCATCGTTCCAGCCTCGTCGTGACTCCCAGACATATGTCGAAGCCTGCGCAGCCATGCTTTTTTCTCCAATGAATATTAAAAGTAATCATGTCAGAGGCGGCGTGACAGCTCCATGCAGATCCATCATTTTTTTTTAATGCATTCATAAAGAAATATAGGTGCCCGTGTGCAGGAAAGTGCAGCCTCACCTCGTGGTCATGAATACCATTAAAATACTTGATTATATTAATACTCCCCTGCCTCTATCACCTGGAGTCCATTCAATTAGTCACTGCTGCGATCATGTTCAGGATTGTTCCAACATGCTGTCACTGTTGGACCATCCCCCCCCCCATGGTTATTTTCTCCTGCTCATTTCAGCAGCAACACTGCCATTGTTTTCTATTTACCATCGGCCCATCGCTCATTACTCTTCTATTTACTTTTTTTTTAATGATCCCCCCCCAACAATTAAGACTTGGTAATTTCTCTCTCAATTAATCAAAACTTTCTTCCGCACGAGACAATTAAGTAGCGTAACTTCCCAACAATCTCGGGATTGTTCATGTCGCACCTGTGGGGGGTTGTTGGGTTGTAATTAGCGCACCCCGTCATGCAGACATAGCCCCTCCCACCTCTCACACATCTATAGTACGGTAAGTAGACTCAGTTCTTCTCATTAAAGCACACCCCTCATCTCCATGGTGCCCCCCCCCCCACTGAGGTTCTGATGAGAGATATTTACCTTTTAAAATGATATTCCGTGCACAAAGAATTCCAAGCAAAGTGGGCTTTTGTTTTCCTTTTCCCCTGACTTAGCCTCCGCGCATCAAACCAGCAGTACAAGGAGGAAAAACGCGGTGGAAGTAGGCCACGACTCATGACTCACACACGCTGGTTGTGCGGTGTGGTTTGGCAGAGAGGGAGGGGGGCATTGAGCGACTTCTCCAGCTCTTCCTGCGGAGGATTTGTTTTGGCTGGCCCACTGAGGATGTCAGTGTAGATTTTTCTTTACCGGTGTTTTTTTTTTTTTATGCTCGTCCCTCCAGAAGAATCGTTTTTTTTCGCCGCACCTGAGTGGGAGTCCGTTAACGGTATTTGACGGGTGGGAGGTGGGGTGAGGTGGGGTGTGGTGGGGTGGGGGTCGAAGAAGTGCTGCAGTCCATTGTGAGTTGAGTGGGGGGAAGCCGGAGTAGGTTTTTTTTGTGTTCCCCCCCCCCCTCTCTGCTGGGTGTCCGTGGGCAGGGTGGCATTCAGCTCCTCACAATCACCTCCCCTCAGCCTCGTCTGCTCATCTCTCTGGGATTCTCCTGCTCTCCTTCTTTCTCTCCGTCCTACTCCTTTTTTTCCCTCCAGTTTGTGTCAGAGTCAGTATCTCGCGCGCCTCCTGCTGTCTTTAATCCAATTTCCGCACTTATTCTTTGCCCCGCTTCCATTACATTTGCATATGTGATGCGAAATGAATTGCTCTTTTCTGTTTGTTTTTAATTTGTGACCGTGGGGTTTGTTTGTTTGAATAGAAAACAGTGTGATGAAAAGCCGTCGCCATTTATTCCATTTAGTCAAAGAACAATCGCCAGCAGTGATCATGTTGGTTTACTTTGGAGAGATTTGAAGCCTGTAGATGCACGTGCATTTGTACATATCACACGTTCCTAATTGTGTGCCCTGGCCTCCATTTAGGTGTTCCGATTGTCCCTCTAGAGACTCGACCACAGAGACTCTCACATGTTTTTTCTGCTGCTGTGGAGCTCCCTCACGCCCCTAATGCATTATTTCTTATCTGGGGCTTATCCCATATCAAATGCACGTGTCCGAGCAACAGCGCCGCAGCCGCCTCTGCTGGCCTGTTTGTATGTGTGTGTGTGTGTGTGTGTGTGTGTGGGTGGGTGGGGGGGGGGGGGGGCTAGTTTGCCACAGCTTCATTTAAAAGATGGGCTTAATCAGATGCTGGAAAACATCCCATCTAAAGAGGCGGGAGGGAAGTTTAAGAACGCGAGATGCTTCCGTCAGGGATACGTAAAGGTCAGGAGACGGCGTGATGCTGCAGGGAGCCGGGTCAAAGAGAGGCGGCGAGATCAAGGAGTTTAAGTGAGACAAAGGTGGAGGCGTGTGAACTGGTGCATGTGTCGCTCCTCTGTCTCCCGCTCGCCTATAGGCTTTGCTGAAGATAAGCAAAGGGCAGTCAGATCAGACGCAGCCAGTTGCTCTGTAACACGCAGGAGGTCACCTCAGTAAATAATTTGTCACATGGTTAGAGGGCACAAGAGAGGAATTGTTGCGGTGGCAGGATGAGAATGAGGTGTGCATGTTTGCTAGCCTGTAGTGCAAAATGGGTTGCTGCAGGGCAGAGAGTGGATGGGGGGTGGGGGGGTCAGGGTGGGGGAGCTCTTCCATAAACCTATGAAAAGGGCAACGCGCCGTTGTGTTTGTGTGAAAAGTGTGGGGCAAATGGAGGGAGGATGGGGAGAAATACCTGGATGCCCTTTTGAATGACACAAAGACTGAAGGCGAAAAAGATACTTAGGGACGGCAGCAATGTGCCAAAACAACACTGAAGCAGAATTATGCATGAAACCTGGAGGAACGGCTCTGCTGCTCAGGGATTCTTCAGCTAAATTAGGTGCTAAATGAAATAAATCACGGTGTTTCACCAGTAGTCCCCAAACATGAAAAAATACATATGATGTGAAGATAAACTTAGAACAATTAACAGTTTGCTGGTTCTTGTGTGGTCCTGATGTGCAAGAGCGATAATTCTGCCAACAACTCCAAGTGTGGCTCAGATGCACATAAACGCATCGCATCAGCATTAGCGATAATGACGGATGCTCTCCAGGGATCACCGAGGGGCCTGAAACTTAAAACACATCTTAATGAGTATGAATGATTGGAGAAATACCAAATGCCGTGATGACTTTATAATGAGAACGAGAGAAAAATGTGTTTGGTGGAAATTGGTCACGTATTGACCTTGATTAGATCGGCACATCACTGCTGCCACCGCGGTTTGATTTATGTGACGGAGAAAGGGCTTTTAGCTGTAGCCAGACACTGAGCAGCCATGTTTAGAGAGAGGAAATACTCATTTTTGTTGAGGTGTGACCTGTGAGAAGGACACCGTCGCCGACACGCACCTAAAGCTAGCAAAGATAAGGTCTGGAAAGCTGGCATGCTTCATGTGGCCTGTTTGCTAGGCTTGAGAACTCATAACATAAACCCAAATGTAAAGCATCCATATTTAATTCAACGGTCTTGCAGGGTGAATTTCATTTCCTCAACTCGATGTGTAGCTATTTTCTTCTTCTTTTCCCGACATGAAAATCAAGCAGCCCTGGCTGTAACTGGGATTTTGCCCATTTGGTCACGCTGGGCCTCCCTGCAGAGTCAGTATGTGGGTCCCAAAGACCCTCGGGTGACGGAGTGAACCCGGCTGGCTGCGTGGGAGTGTGGGGGGGGGGGCTCAGAGATATAACACATTTATCAAAAACGTGTATGAATAAATGAAGATGCGTTAATGTGTTTTCATTATAAGTCCCCTGTGGTAGTCCTCTTATTATAATAACATAAATGATGTGCTGAATCCCGCATTAAAAGCAGAGCGATGTGAACTCCCCGCATTGTGCGACTCTCAGGAGGTAGCGGAGCAGACGGGCGGGGGCTTCTTTCATTGGCCAAGGGTCTACATTATTGATGCCCATTACCGCAGACATTGTCATCTCCAGACATTGCACGGAGACAGGCACTGTCAGGTAAATGTCTCGCTGACCTCCGCCGGCACAGAATCCCAGGATGCCTCTGGCGTCTTCCTGTGTGATGAATGAGCCGAACTGGCATTTTGCACGACGAACTTACTACGACCAACCGGAAAGTTTCCGTTTTATCAACTCCCCCCCCCCCCTGTAATGCGCTCACGCCAGCCTTCGAGGGGTCTAACGTTTGAGTAATTTAATGAAATTTTTTACTCTTATGTTTCCTCTGTTTGCCGCCGTGGAGACGCTGACACTTCCTGTTAACTTTTCTCTGGGCTTTCACCGCTGTACGCGGGTTAGCGCCCGTCCTCGGGAAGATGGATTGATTTTACGCTATTGATCAAGCAGGACCCGTTTAGCTTCCAGTCACAAACCATCCCTTTACACGCCACTATATTCGTCACTGAGCGGGCCGTGACAGCCTGTTTCTGGTGCTGGAGAGGTGTTTGTGATGGAGTCTGGTTGAACTGTCCTGAAGCACTCTAATGAATCAGCCTTTCAGACCAGCCTGCCCACAGGCCACAATCAGCGGGGCAACGCTGGAACGAAGTCCAGGGCATGTCATGGGAATTCAGCGCTTGTGCTTATTTATCTATTTGTTCTTGAATTTCCCAACCTTCTTGTACCCAGAGGTCCAATTAGGTTAAAAATAACAATTGTTGTGTCTCTGCTGTCTCCGGCCCGAAGAGACGGCGATAAACACGGGGAGCAGAGACCGGTTCGACAAGGAAAGCGTTTCAACGGTGAGGAGAAAAAGCCCAGTCTCACGGCTGACCGAGCTGCCAGCTGACAGGCACTGACACAGCGTGAACTCTTGCTTAAAACAGTCAAATTGGCCTAATTGTTCTGCCACAATTTGCAACTTTCATTGAAAAGACGGCTCAGAAGGTAAGTGCGGTTCAGAGGAGGAACCAGGTGGTGCACGTCTCTCGCTTGGGTTATTTAAGCCTTTTCCAGGAAACGGGGAGACTAAAAGTCTGCAAGTCCATTACAGGCAGAGGACGGCTGATTACAATAACAGGTGTCTTAGGTTCAGAGAACATGTAGTGCCTCTCAAGGCTGATGAGCCCCTGGGGAAGAGCATGAACTGCTGTTAGAGGAGCTTCTCCAAACGGGACCTAGTGGGAGGAGAAGGGCAGACATATAGGTAGCTGTGTAAACAGGATGTAAATATCACACAGGTTGACACACTAGAGCCACGTTTTCTACGTGATGTGCTGAGGCGAGCCTGTTTTCGGCTCGTGTTGCGTTCATCCCATCTGTACAGGGCCGTTTCTGTTATGGCAGCTCCAAACTTGGCTTTCGCTCATCTGCCGTGTGTGTGTGTGTGTGTGTGGGAGAGAGAGAGAGATGTTTTATTTCTCTGTGTTCCAGCATCCAATTTGTGGCTGTTCTCTCTGGAAGAAGAGAGCGTACAAGACTTTTCAGTCCTTCGCGCTGTCTCGACAGCGCAGAGCTTAATTCTGACCATATGGTCTCCAGGTTTATGATGTGCTGAGGACCATGGGACGCACTGTTGTGGATGCAGTGTCGACCCTCGTTGTGCTTAAGCACAAACACGCACCGCTGCCTCCCACGAGGGGTCGTGACCTTAAGCCCAGAGCCCTCAAAGCCAGGCAGACAGGGAGGATTGGATCATTTTCTCGCTGTCTGGCCAGAGCCTATATGCAAACTCATAAATGCCGCTGGCCTTCCTGCCCCGACACCACCACAGCGGCTGTTTAAAGGAGTCATTTCAATACTTAATTGCTCGACTGGGCGTCTTGGTTCTGAGGAACATCTCTCACTGGCAACAGGCTGCAACTGACGGTTCGGCTCGTCTTTGAGTTTGGATGGATCGCCAGATCAGCATCCGTTTAAAAAGGCAAAATCCCTTTGATGAAGTGCCTTAATGTGAGCTCACATGCTAATATTATCGCAGATTTGGGGCATTAAATTTGATTATCACTCTTTTACCCTGTTATAATCGGGCATTTCTGTTGTTAGCGTTGCGCTAATAGCGAATATTGTGACGAACTGTAATGATGCGGTGGGGGTTCACACTTGATTTTCCTCGCACACAGTGGGTGATAAACAGCGATCGTGTTTAATCTTGCCGGCCGGCCGTTAATGACGGGAGATGATGGTCCACGCAGAGCAGACTGCTCACTGGATTAGATATCTAAATGAGGACTTTATCCTCATCCTCTTCCTCTTTCCCCATTACCAATAAGCTCGACTGCAGTCACATGCTGAGTTTCAGTCTAATGCATGTGACTAGTCGAGCATCTTTTGTGCACGCACATCTGTGCAAATTCGCACAATGGACACGTGCCGCTCCACCAGTGTGAATTCAGGCAGGAGTGAGATGTTTACATTCAGGGAGCTCTTGCTGTGGCGAGTAATAATCCTCTATACTTCCACAAGAACACATTTGCAGTTTTCGACTTATTATAACGGAGTGATATGGTTTTCCCAGAATGCCTTTCTCTCTCTCGTGCTAGAGGCCTGCTCTGAGTTTTCAGTGATAGATTAATGTTGTCTCACCTCCACGCCGTGCCTTGTTTTCCTATTAAGATGGCGTAGCTCCCTCTGTCACTCTGTGTGTCTGTGCCTCCGACTGCGGCCGCGTGCGCGCTTATATACTGTATGCTATGGAAAGATCGAAAGGGCTTCGAGAGGAACCCCCATCAATCACCAGCTCGGGAAGAAAATTTAGAGAGGCACGGAGGATGGAGGGAGAGATGGAGGTCGCCACAGGAAGCAGCATTTGAAGAAATGAAGAGAAGGGGAGGAAAGTGGCTGAATGGATGGAGCAGCCCCTGATGGAGCTGGTTCTGATTGAGCCGGGTAGTCTCTATATTCTTTAGAGATAAGGATGGGGGAACAGTGCTGAGCAGCTTCCTCCTGTAGCTCAAACTGAGTGCGATAATAAGAGAGCGTGAATGGAGCAAATTGAATTAATGCCGCGGCACACCATAAAAGCCCTAACTATAATGCATTTTTAAAATCCTATAATGAGCACAGAGCTCAAATAATTTCACACTCCAGTAAGGAAGATGACTTCGGAACCAGATTTCGGGCCTCGGTGACATCGCCACGGCTTTGTCATTTAACGTGACATGTCGAAATGACATTTACTCCTGCTTCCTGGGGAGCTCAGCAGGTGGTAAACTTTGCTAACAAACCATTCAGATCCCAGGAAGAAGGTGCCAACCTCACAGCAGCGTGGGGCGCTCATGCGCCGCCGTCTCGCTCTGGTCAGTTTTACTATTGTTATGCTGAGCAGTTACAGAAAGGGCGTGTCAGTTGTGCTCATTACGTCCCATTAGCAGCCCGTTCAGTCATGGCTTCAGTGGTAACTGGACCCCACCCTGCACACTGAGCATGTATATGCTTCCATCTGTTTCCCAGCCCAACCGGATCACAGCAGTCGTTGAGTCATAAAGCCGAAATAGTCATGGAAAATGAGGAAGGGAGAGGAAGACAGCGCTGTGACCTACGCTAACACTAACAGACAGGTGCTGATAGAGACTAATGACCAAATGAAAGCTTCTGATACAGCCAAAATGAAAGCACCATCGCATCCATCGTCATTTCGCTCCTCTCCTCTCCTCTCCTCTCCTCTCCTCTCCTCTCCTCTCCTCTCCTCTCCTCTCCTCTCCTCTCCTCTCCTCTCCTCTCCTCTCCTCTCCTCTCCTCTCCTCTCCTCTCCTCTCCTCTCCTCTCCTCTCCTCTCCTCTCCTCTCCTCATTCATTGAGGATTACAGTTTTTTCTGGAGCAAGAGGCCTGGAACTCTGTACTCTTTCCATTAAACCCAAGCCAAATATAAGTCTAAGCACGCACATGCACGTGCACGGGCACACACACGCACGCACCTCCCACACAACTATGCAGCACACTGGCGTCACATCCATGCAGGCACATACGATTTCACACGTATAAAAAGCCTACATCTGCACATAATTGCGTGCACAACAAAAAAGTAGAATTTAATCTAACTTCAATACTCTGACATCAACAAGCAGGGGCACTGTAAGCACATACTCTCACACACACACACACACACACACACACACACACACGCACGCACACACACAGTGCCCCTGAGGTGCCGGTGGGGGACATTTATACATTCATTCACGTCGGTGTTCCACATCACGGACAAATTGCACTGCAGTTTTCCATCTTGCATCAACATCCAGATGAAGGCCTCCCAGCAGCGTCACTGCTGCCCGGCGCAGTGGCAGCATGTGCACATGCAGCTGCATGCACGTGATCTATACGTGCTGGACGAACGTGCTCTGTGCTGGACTGAACACAAACGGCGGTGTCTCAAAAACGGCGGCAGAGGAAAATCACACCTCGCAGCCAGATGGGATTATGTATGATGGAATCATACCCAGCCGCACGACGCACAACTCCAAGAGTGACGCTCGTGTCAGCGAACCCTGTGGCTTATAGATTTTCCTCAGTTTCCTTAAAGCTGCAGAAAATCCCTGGGTTATTTCTGGATTTGTTTTCTTAGAAGAATAGAACAAAATAAGTTGATTTTTTGGGGGGGGCGGGGGGGGTGGTAGGAAAAAAAGCATCTCAAAGCAAACAGAGCTGCAACGTTTACAAATAAGAAGAAGAGCTCAGTTCCTTTTTTTAGCTCCACGCGCCTGTTTAGCCTTAAGATCCTGTTTGTGCAGAACAAACAAGCTGTCTGTTAGGAAGCGTTGGATTTCCAAAGAGCAATCATGTCAAAGAATGCCTATCAAAGACACACTTTTATCTATTTTATGGTTTAAATCGCTAAATAGAAGAGATTTTATGGTCAGGGTCAACATTGACAGCCATATTGTGTCTTTTTTAGAGGCACCTGAAGCCTGTCTGGTCCTGCATCAACAGCCAGTCACCCTTTCTGTGCCCTTGTTATGATGGTGGACTAATATTGATTTACTGTAGGGTCGCTTGGCCCTCTTGACTTTGAGGGTGATAAGCAGGGCGACATGTGAGCGGAGCATGTCAAAAGGTTTCAGATTTTCTTTTTTTCTTTGAGTTTCTTTCTTATTCTACGTGAGGGTGTGACTGGTGCATCTTTGCTGCAAAAAGAAACCCCCAGGAAGCATAACTCCGCTTCTGTCATGGGTTGTATGAAAAGAATATCTAAGAAAATCAAAGATGCAGAAGCCATTAGTCTAACCTTCCTAGAGGGAAACAGCAGAGTTGAGAATGAAGACTTTGCATGTTTAAGGCCACCTGACAGCACATAATTGACAATTATCAGGCTCCAGCAGAGAAAAAGTTGACTGTAAATTACATGATTTTACTGTAGAGAGACAGGAGCCACAGACACCATGCTATGAGAAGAAACAGCTGCTTTTGTGACCTGTCATCCATCCTGAAAATCTGAGCGACGGTAGCTTAATTGCATCTTTGAATGATTTTTCTCTTTAAAAGTGCAGCGTTGCACAATGACACCAGTATGAGCTAATATGGTGGCAAAGACACCACAAAACAGCATAAAATGACAGGCTTTTCTTATTTTTAATATTGATTTTAAAGCCTACAGCCCCCAAATGTAATAAGTTTTACAACTTTTGTGGCCTGTAACCTGGCAACAGAGTGAAGACCCAAATCAATACTACTGCTCAGCAGATACATCTTATGTTAATGTAATTCCTGTCATATGAAGACCAGCGCATGTGATGGAGGGAAGATTCCAAGCTAGCCCATAATTCTGATTTTCAACCTGTCAAATACTCTAATATTAAGCTTAAAAACGTCGCTGTTCCAATGGATTCCATGCCCAGATGGTTAAAAAAAAGACGTTCTATTTACTTCACCTTGTGCAAAATGCTTTTAAAGTGTGTTCAAAGCAAAAAAACTTCCCTTCAGCGAAGAAGTGCTGATCATTTGGCTGCGTTTGCTGTTTTCCTTTCATTGGCCATCAGATGAAGACGCAAAAATACAAAAGCAGGCATCGTTTTCACCTTTGAAACGATCCTCTTCGCGTATAGCTGCATTTCATTAAACATTATAGGGGAATCACGTGAATTAGCATCAGATAAAAGAACGCGCGGGCACATTAATCAAGTCCCTTCAGCTGCCGCTGCCTCAGTGCTTTGGGTCTTCCACAGACTGGGGCGTCTCATATTTCAGATACTTTTCTCTCCTGGGAGTCCAGATTCCAGGCCTCACTGTTACGCCCTCCATTCATATTCTGCCAAGCCTTGGTCGTATATTTCACCTTGGCACGAGGGACCCAACTGTCAGTTAGACAGTTTTCCTGCTCTTTGAGTGGCAGCGCTGTATTTTCGCACCTGGAGAAAAGCCACGATTGTAACGTGCGTGCGTGTGCACAGCCATCTGAATTTCCAGCTCGCCCTGACGCTCGTCTCCACATACGCCTCCCGTGGGCGCGTGCGATCGCATCTCTCCATTTCTCTTTGGGATCAAAGACATTTCATGCTGAGTGCTCTATCTGCTCTGGCTCTAATTGCTTTGTAATAGCTTCTCTCTGATGTGTAGCTTGTTGTTATTGTGTCACCGTGGTGAACCTCTGTGCACTGATTTACTTCCATCAGAGGACAAAATGACCATTAAGATTATTTGTATGCTAAAATTAGCGTATACATTAGATGTTACAAATGATTGAACCTCACCTGCGTGTTGAAAAATATCTGTGCATGGTCCCAACCTGAGTGTGAGAATGTGGTCATGTGTGTTGAACGTTGTCACCTTCCTGTGGCGCTGATCTGATTTGACTGATTAGAGGTAAACTCCATGTTCGGCCGAGTCCATACAGTCATTTTGAGATAAAGAAAGCAGTCGCCAGGCAGCAGAATGTCTGGAACTTGTAATGTGATGTCCAGAGTCTGCTTAGCAACGGATTGACTCAATGCAGACTCAGTGATAAGCACCAACATCAGTCATTCACATGCTATCAATAATTGCTGCTTTTAAACTGTGACATCTTCGATTTTACTGGAGGTTCCTTCATGCATCACAGGCTTTAAAGACAACAATCAGAGATGAAAAATTAGCAATAATTAACCATTTCTTTAACAGATGTTCAGAGATTAAAGCTGCGGGGTCCCACGGCACCACCTTGTTAGCAGTGTATGCTAGTAAACAAAAAGAGTAAAATGGCTCATTTTGTCAACCCAATTTGTGGGTTAAGGGAACCAAACTATTTAAGCTGAAGGCCTGTATACAGTCACAATAGGAGGGTACTGGAATAATGAGCCTTGTTAGCTAGCGTGTTTCTGTTGCTTGTTATGTTGTTAGCAGGCGACTGACAGTGGCAAACAGCAACATCTGCATCAGTATCACAGCCTTTTCAGTTAGAAGAGTGTGTCCGTAAGGACCTAATGTACAGTATGTACGGCAGATCCTTTAATTGCCCCACGGTGTACTTTCTCTGACGAGCCAGAGGAGCTGCTCCACTAGTTCAGCCGCTTCAACTTATTTCATAATTCCGCCTGTCGTCTCGGTCTGAACAGCGGTTTAATTAGCTGAGAAATAAAAACACCTGCGTGGTTTGCAGCCCCTTTATTTATCTCCACCTCGAGCACCAAAGAACATCTTCCAGTGCACGAGCGGCTACTACGAGTTCCTTCAGTTAGGAGATTTGTCCAGGTTGTTACAGTCCTCACATTAGCTTCCGTCCTGCTCCTGAGCGTGAGATGTAAAATACTTCCATTTGATTGCGCTGGAATGTAGCGCACGATCTTGAACTTGCCAAGGTCTGGTTAAGAAAACAATGCCGCGTTTTATTCGATTGATCTTCTGTGTTTGGGGTTAATGAGATGTCAGAGTGAGGTTTGTTTCTGGTGAGTTGTGTCTTGACTCCATCAGCAACTCTGTCCTTGAATCCTTGAATCGGCTCCAACGCCATTGATCATCAGAGTCGGTGATAAGGATCAATCCCGCGACCTCTTTAGTCAAAGGCACCGTGTTCTGTCCCAGATCGTGTGGCTCAACAGCATTTTTCCGGCATCTTGACACCAAAAGCGGCACTTTGGTCGTGTTGACGAGTAACCGACCGTAACGAGCAGCGGATCCTCTCATCACGCCACGCTCCGTGCGTGTTGTGCTGGAGAACAAATATACATGATTAAAAAGATCTCTGACAGCATGACTCGCGTGTTTCTGGGAGGAAGCCAAGCGTTTTCTGAAGATGGAAGCCAGAAGTAGCTCGGCTGACAACTGCTGACTTGAATGTAGACTCAAATGAAGACTGTGCAACTCATACATTAAAAATCTAAACAGATATTTTTATAACAGGGCTGCAAAATGTGTAATATCCCCAATCGCTAGAGACCCTCATCGTTTCTGATGGCTCCAGTTGAGACGCTGTTATTCAGGGTCGGCAAGGTGGCATAAAAACCTGCAGACAGTGCATGAAAATAAAATCAAAAGTTTTGTAACTAAAGGTTGAACTTCTCATTTTTTTGAAGCTTCTAAAGGACGAGTTGTGTTTGCCAGTGTGACTAAATGGTGTGTGTTTTTGTGTGACCCGTCTAGAATATAAAACCTCTTAAAAGATCTAACTAACACACACTGACAAAAATGTCCCGCCTGATCAACAGTGTTTAGATATTATTTCAAGATGCTTATTAAATGCTGTGTCCTCTGTTTTGGGCTGTCAATATAAATCCTTTTTCTTATTTGATACTTATGTAAAGTTGTTTGAGTTTTACTTTGCAGCGCCTGCGTCACTGGCCTGGACTAAAAATGATAAATCTCTCTTCGCTGCTGCCTGCATCAGACTCCAACAATCCTCACAAACAGACACCATTGAATGGTGATTAGGCATTTAATTAGTTGCCTTAGAAATTACCTCTGTGCTCTGATTGAGTTTCATACAATAGAGAAATACAGGAGCCCTTTAGAAATATGGTCAGATGAGTCATTTAAAAAAGAAAAAACATTCTTTTAGCTACTCTGCTCATCTGTCAGTTCAGGTTTAAATGACGTCTGAGCATCGTATTGCCTCAGAACGTTAGAGCTTGTAAAAGAAGAAAATCAGTCAAGCACAATACATATAATGCATTTTTATATTGTGCTTGACAGATTTTCTTCTTAATGTATATTCTTCTATGTAATATTTTTCTATTCAAAGCCTTTTAGTTGAGTCTGCTACTCTCTAATGAAATCATTATGGATTGTGGCCTTTTGTTTCTTGGAATGATGGGAAACCAAAACAAAGTTTCTGTTAAATGAGCGGCCGCGCTCGACTAGGTCTAAGTGTGTGTTCTAAGTGTGTGTTAGGTGACCCTGGTTCAGGACAATGAATCCGGAGAAAACAGTCGCAGTTATTTTTGCATTGAGCCGAAGGAGCCGAAGGAGCCGAAGGCCACTGGCCCCCGTTTTACCGCCGCTGCTTCCGCCGCGCATGCATCCGGGCAGCTTCTCGCAGCTTCTCTAATTCACATTGCAGCAGAGCACTTAGAATATGCGCCATTAGACTGAAATTACACTAACATAACAGCTCTCACATCTCAGCCGGACCAACATTTAAGGGCTCCGCTGAGATGGAGGCGAAAGGCTGCAGTTGAAGAGCACAAAAGGCCACGTTTCCGTATTAAACAGTATTTCTCTGATGATTCTCATATGAATGGGGTGAGCATGCGTGTAAGTGTGTGTGTGTGTGTGTGTATGTGTGTGTGTGTGTGGGCAGTGCCTCCAGCCTCACTGGGGTTTAAGCCACAGATGGCAACACTTTAAAGCAGTACACATGACCATGTAAATGCGGGTTTCTTGACACTGGCGTTTCATGTGCTTCAAAAATGAATTTTACAAGAAACGTGCGAATACCCCCCCCCCCCCACACACACACACACTCACAAGTGCTCACCGTGTGTATCTGTGGCCAACCTTTCTGTAATTTCTGACTATTTGCTGAGCAACTAACCAAAAAGAGCCAATCAGTCCTGCCCCTTAACATGCACAGACACATTGAGTGAGAACCATGTGCGGCTGACGTCTGCGTCTCCAGGGCAGCGCTCTGTAGACGTGCGCCTGGAGCGCCTTTGCCTCGTCAGCGCCTGAGCGGAGCGAGGAGTTAATAGATTTATGTCCCAGGTGCTTTTAACGTGTTGATCTCCCGCCGATGGCCTCACGTTCTGCTTAAAGTGCCGGGATTGTGCAGAGGGAGGGAGGGCAGCTTGTAATAGAGCCTCCTTAATACTGCAAACATTTGGCTAATGTACCTTATTACTCCCCCATTGAGCCCATTCTCACTTTCCATCCACTGGCTGCTAGAAAAGCCCCCTCGAAGTTGCTCGGCTCGCACGGGCCATTGATATTTCTGCTTGCAGACGCATTTTGTTTAATTTCACATTGAAATATGTTGCGTCTTAATATCCCCTCTCCTCGGGTGTGGGAGGACCAAAGGCTCCATAAGAGCATCCTTTGATATTAATTATGCTGTGTGCTTTATCTTAATTTCCCCGCTCCGTGCTCGGCTATTGTATGCCTTCCGTAGGAACGTGGATGCTCAGTGCTTCCATTGTTCTGGCTCTGCTGTTTGTTGTGCTCCTCTTGTGCTCTTCTCTCTCTGATTTTCATCCGTCCTCTGCATCGCCTGCCTCTTCCTCTTCTCTGACTCTTTCTCCCTCTGTAGATATTTGCGGTCCCGCATCCACGCCCCTCTTCTGCACTCCATCTCCTCTCATCCCCATCCCACACACACTCTCTGTCCTTGTACTGTGGACAGCATACATGTGCATGTGAGCACTTGAGACAACTCCCCCCCCCCCCCACTCCCCACTATACCGACAAGCCACTTAACAGCTTATTATTGCAGCTCCCCAAGGAGAGGATTAACAGCAGGAAACATCAACAGAATGGCTCGCAGTGATATGCACACACATGCAAACACACTGTGCTCGGTGGAGTCACTGATCCCTGGGCAACTACGCACTGCCCCCCCCCCCCCCCCCCCCCCCCCCCTTCAAAAAAAAAATATTGCCCACCTTTTTCTACAATGCATAATTATGCAAATCATTTAGCAGCTGCTCGCCATTCTCTTGAGATTGTGTAAAATAATGTTTAAGCTCTCTGCATTTTCTCATCAGCCCACTTTTGACCTTTTGAACCCAGGCCCTGTGAGTTCCAGCCCCCATCCCAGAGGTGTGAGCTCTTTTTTCAGGCAGGTTAGTCGAGCCTGATGCTCCCGGGGGGCGTCTATCACGGTCCAATCTGCTCTTAACTCACCAGATCAGAGGGAAATCACATGTGCTGGCAGATCTGGAACATGCCTTTGTGCACCCTCGCTTCCTCGTGCACCTCACGGGCACACGCCTGCTCCAGTACAGTGCATTCATTATCATCCCAGAGCTGATGGGCTCTAATTATCTGCCTCACTTCTGATTAGTCTCTCTGTAACAAGCTAATTAGATGGAGCCTTGTAAAATCATCACTAGCATTACCACAGAGACACGGATGGGGGAGACGCAAACAGGAAAAAAGCAAGGATTGTGTCTGCTCCCCATTAAGGTTTGATATTCAACTAAATGTTAAATGCTGGGATGCTGATTTCTTTTTGGATTAAGTGCCTTCTAAAGCTCCCTGCGATAAAAAGGAGGCTTTATCCTTCCTTATTATTCATCACGGAAGCATTCTTCAGTCTTACAGGGTAGGATGATCTGACTTAAACCGCATAAACTGCTGCTGCTGACATTTTCGGAGATAGCATCTGAACATTGATTAGTTTCTCTGCCCCAACGCGGCAGCGGCTATTTATTCCGGAACGAGCTGTCGTCAGACGAGAGTCGGAACTTTTTTCCTCCGCAGAGCAACTTTAAAGCCTGGGCGAGAAAGCTAGATTAATTCTCCCCCTCTAGCTTCTTCTCCCCTCTGTTATGATCCCTCTAACAATCCTTTTAGGAGGTGTCACACACTTTAGAGCTATTGTGTTGCGGTTGTGCACGCTCCAGAGCCGGTCTGGGGTGCAACACATTGTGTTTCCCATCAAAACGGGTCCTTCAACTGTAAGCCGGCTCAGGAAAAACGAAATGGCCTTCTGTTCACGGCTTCAGATTTTTTATGTCCCTCCATTCTGGTTAATTTGTAGCCCTTATAACATTTTAAAATGATTTATAATAGAGGTGCTTATTAGTTTGATCATTCTATAGAGAAATCAGTCCAGAAACAGCACATCTGCTGAGTCAGCGTCCAGCTACAGTGGAGGGAAACGTCCAGCTCCTGCTGCCTTTGTCTTGGATTAAAAAGTACATTTATAGCCTTTGGACACACACGGGGGAGCTTTTACATAATGGGATTTGAAATCTATAGTTACGTTCAGCCCTTGGGTAACTCACCTCCTTGTGTTAAGTGTGCACTGGTGTGTATTTATGATAGGGGGAGGTGGAAGGTGGGGGTTGCGGTGGCAGAAAGCAATACAGTAACTTCAGTGATGTCAAATGTATTTTTGGACTGGGTGCAGCGGGACGGCTTGCTGTTTGTCAAATTGTTGCGATTGTGCTGTATTTTAAATTTTTTTTGTGTGTGTGAGTTGCCCTGGCAGGGGGCTCCTCCTGTCTGGGAAAAGGCAGATGGTCTCCATGGATGGCAGCCCGCTGAACTGGTTGGCAGCACTTCTGATACCCCTTCATGCCACACTGACGTGATATCAAAGCCAGTACTCTGCTGCCGTAGCTCGTTGCGACTTACCGCTACTGCGCAACAAGAAAGAAATAAAAAAGTGGGCCTCAGACCCCGGCTGACAGCATTGGGATTTTGATGTTTGTTCTTATTATTTCCAGAATGTGTCATTGTGTTTAATGTGGATAAGGATTCCATTCAATCACCTCCTACAGAAGATCATGCCACACTTCTGTCGGACACCGTGCCGCAGTTGCGCAGAGCTCCTCTGTCGGTGTTGCTGTGTGCACTTTCACTGTCTGGCCTGGCTCAGGGTTACTGAGTTGATAATTGGATTCCCGGAATCTTCTTATTCACTCCAGTGATGCAGTGCACAGGCGACAAAAAGTCGGCAGCCGCGAGGCGTCATCCTACGGCCCCTGCAGAACTATCAAGGTAGCCTTTCACAGGCAAGGTAGATGAGACGTGGCTGATGCTGCATCCCGTGGGAACCTTGAGCGCCTGGAAACCTGCTCTGAGCCATGATGGCGTGTGAAGAGTTATGGTCTCAGATTTGATGGCGAGTGTGGGTGACATCTTGGTATCAGGTAATGGGGACGTGTGTACACGGACGTCACTTTGTGAGCCTGAACCGACCAAATGACATCCACTCATATCACTGCCCAAAAGCTGTGAGGAAGCCAAAAGGTTGTCAAGCAAAAGCGTGGCGCGGTAATTGACTTTGACTAGAACTAGCAGAGGCTATTGAGATCGCTTTGACATTGCACAAACACAAATCACAGAAATTCACTCTAATATTGCAGGGTTATGATTTGCCGCCTGCTAAAGAAGATTCATCTCCCGTGTACCTGCACTCTGACTCGTCAGGGCTCCAGACTCCCCTGGCCGCCTTGTCTCTCCTCCGTACACACCATTACAAGACAGCTGTCACTTTCACTAACTAGCATTCCGTCTCTCTCTCCCTCTCGTCCTCTCTCGGCATCATCCCACAGGTCCAGATTGGTATCTGAACAAGGTGAGGCTGAAAATCACTGATGTAAACGACAACATCCCCGAGTGGGATATGAAGCCGTACCCTTACCTGGCCGTAGTTTCCCACGAGGCCCCTGCAGGAACGTTTGTCTACCAGCTGCAGGCACACGATGCAGATGAAGGCAGAAGTGGAGAGGTGGAATTTTTTTTATCTGACGGTGAGTGTTTTTTTTGTCCATACTCTACCTCCAATGTATATATAGAAGGAGGGTGGTATTAAAATAGCCTGTGTTTTTGTTACACTTCAGAGCCTTGGCAATAAATACAGCAGGATAACCACCGCAGACACACTGCCGCAGGTGTTTGCACATTTATTCATGCAGTTACACACTCTTTAGATGTCCATTAGTTTCTGTCTCTGTCACCCCGTCGCTCTCCTGCACACACACACACGTAGCCAGGGGCCTTCTCACATTTATTTATGCACTCTTGTCTATCTGTCTGCTTCTTTCTGATTCATGCACTCAAGCATCGGCTCACACACTAAAACTTAGACAGTGGACCGTTGGATGCCTGCCAGAAAAGTCGACCCCCCGGTGGTTGAGGGGATGGAGGTTTTGTTGGTATGTCAGAGAGGGGAGGGTATGAGCTAATCCTGCCAAGGGGACTTAGCAAAATACTTCCCACTTGCCTCTGACTCACATTAGTCTATTGCACAGCTCCCTTATGAGAGATAAATCACTATTACCACAAGGTAGCCATGCCTGACGGGACCATACTGAGGAATTTTCTGAACAGTAAAGTGGAATTTCAAATATTTTACTTTAAGTTTGACAGCTGATCATTAGGAAAGTCTAATATAGCATTTAATGATGCCCTATATAGACCAAAAGTGCAAAGCTTGTGGCTTTGCATGCCTTGCACAGGTAGACATTCTTCCAAGGTTCTGTCAGGTTAAGTGGGGATGCTGTGGAGAGCAATCTTTAGGTCCCTCTAGAGATGCTTGATTGGGTTCGAGTCAGGGGTTTGGCTGGGCTGCTCAAGGTTAGTCAAGGATTCAAGGATTTAGTTGTTCTTAAAGTGCTCCTGTGTTGACTGTGAGCTCTGGTTTGTCTTGTCGGAGGACGAATCTCAGGTCCAGCGTCCTCTCACAGCTGGATGCCGCCAGCACCGTGCTTCGCTGTAAAAGTGAAAGCATCGCATCACAAAGTCATGACAAATGGGTATTAGTGTTTATCATTTTGTGCCCCTTTAGATATTAATGCAATATCTGTGGGTGGAATTTTGATGTATTTTTGTTGTGGCAACCATCTGTCTGTGGGAGTGTTCCATTACTGAAAGGTGGTCTCTCAGGAAAACTTTGACCAATTGAACTCAAAGAGGTACTCCTGGGTCAAAAACTCAGGTCAGTTTCACCTCCTGAACCATTTTCTCAAGAATGAATAAGAAAATGCTCCTAAACATGCCAAAAATGCCCAGTAGAGAGAAAAGATGAAGTTGATTAATATTCATTTAAAGGTCAAATTTACTGGAATATTGTTTGCATTATAACTCAGCCTGACTGTGATTATAAATCTTCAGCCAGATGCTGACTTAGTGATGCTAATTAAGTTTGAAGGGATAAGTTTGTTGTGGTAGCGGTAATTATGGAAATCTATGTGCAATTTATTGTTCCCGTCAAAAAATCATTCAATGAATTTAAAAAAAAAAGTAAGCTACCCACTCTATTTCAAAGCATGTATAGAGCTCTGGGGGTGTCAAACTACCAAACCTACCGACTACCAACTCATGTATTGGGCATACAATAATGAAATAAAATGAGGTTGGAGAACTGACATTATTTTTTTGACTTATTTGATATCCCTTTTCTCAACCTTGAACAAAACCCCATCTTGGAAGATAACTAATGTCAAGAATATATCAGTCTAACTCAGTAAATCAGATGTATACAGCTGAACACCAAACAAATAAGTTGTGTTGTGTTGAATTCCCGGATTAGGAAGCACGTGTGGGTGTGGTAATTACTCACTTTTGTTTGAAAGAGGGTGCAATTTTCATAACTAAGTGCACTATGGAAAATCCAAGTACAAGTTTGAAAAGGTAAAAAAAAACAACCTCCACAATCCAAATATGTCAAGTTGCTTGTGTCAGGTGGAGCTGAAAATTGTTTGATGTTTTGTGTTTTTACTGTTTTTGCACTGATTTGAGCATCTACTGGCTGAATTACTGCAGACCTGCTTAAATGGATTATTTGATAACTACCAGTGTGCTGAGTCATAAAACAGAAGCAAATTAAAGTCATTTTAAAACTTTTGCTTCCTTAAGGTAATGGGTGTGTCACAGTGGAGTGCATGAGAAGAAGAACGATGTGCTGCACTTCAACTATCAGGAGGCTTAATTAAAGCACCTGCTTTAATTCCATTTGAATGTCTTTAAATGAGTGAACTAACATGCTGTATTGAGTTTACAGAGATATATCCATTTCAATAATATTATATATTCTAATGATGTATAATCTTCAAGTAATCTCCTCTCTGGTATACAAAAAGACAAATTATCCATTTATCTTGGATTATTATATATTTTTAACATATTTTCTATTCGTATTTCATTTTTTGTATGATGTATTTATTATTATTAGTATTACTTATTATTGTTTTTTTTCTATCCTTGCATTCCTGAATGTCTTTTCCTCTGTGTGTTTTTGCTGCTGTTGTGCCGTAGAATTTCCCTGTGGGACAAATAAAGGAAATCTGAATAAACTCAGACAAAATTACAACCTTCTTCTTCAACCTTGTGCAACAGCGCGCTAGAATATAATTTCCTCACATCTCCCTGCAGGCGGCGATGGCTGCTTTTCAGTGGAGAAGAAGTCGGGCCAGGTGGTGAGCACAGGGCTGGAGCTCCAGAGGGACAGGGAGTACTTGTTAAGCGTGGTGGCCCTGGATGGCCTGGGCGGCCGCAGCACTCCCGCTATGCTCTCAGTGGTGGCCGGAGCCAGAGCGCCGCAATTTACGAATGCCAGCTATGCTATTTCCATACCAGAGAACACACCTGAAGGACAGCCGTGAGTGCCTCGCTCTCATCCACACTCACATACATAATCAGCCGTGAATGTGACACAGACACAAGTCCATGACTGTCACAGCAGGTCCTCGATATTGATTAAGCAGCAACAGTCATCAATGATGTGTGTGTGTCCTTGTATTTGATACATATTGAGTACCAAAGTCCTCAATTTAATAGGAAAGTGGGCCCGTGATTGTGAAGTGGGCCCATTTTGCTTGGCACCAAACCTTTAAAGGACTTTTTGAGGGATAAGTTATGGTTTTAGGGTTTAGAATTGGATACGGTTTAGGGAGTGAGTTGGGATGGTTACAGTTAGTAAGGAGCTGGGAATTTACTATGATTACGAAAATCCTCACAGAGGTACAAGGATCTGTTTGTATGTATATGTGTGTGTGTGTGAAGGGTGCAGGAGTAACTGTATTCAATATTGTCCTTATTTATGCACACAGACTGATGTCTGTGACAATCAGAAGGGTTTATTCAAGATGAGTGGGCATAATTATGCGGCATATGTTGATGATAAACAAGACATCATTTTCGTTTATTTATGATTTATATACATCTGAGGTGATGTGAGGAGCAACTGTTTCCACCGCATCATCTGTCATTATAAAAAAGGCCAGTATAGAGCTGCAAATTCTCCTGAGTTTGGTCTCCTAGGAGGTCGTGGCTGACCCGTTAATGTTCACATTAATGTACAGCATGTTTTAAAACACAGATATGTTCTAGAATGGACACATTATTACAATAAAATGAAGTTTCTGACTATTGGATGAGATTATTGGGCCATACAGTCACTGATTTGGCCATTTTGTTCTGCAGCTTCCTGGTGGTGTACGCAATTTCTTTCCAGAAGCAGCCCATCAGTTACAGCCTAGTGATCAATCCCAGCAGCCTTTTCAGCATCCGATCGGAGACGGGGGAGATCAGCCTGACCAGGACGCTGGATTATGAGAGTGACCAGCGGCGGTACCTGCTGATGGTGCGAGCCAGCGAGGACTCGAGCAGCCTCAGCGCTGCAGCCGAGGTCGGTTTAAAGACAGCGTCACACCCGCAACAAGCATTAATTACACATTTGTACTGTATCTTTAGGACAAGACTCTCAATATTTTAAAATTATTTCTTTAAAGTCAAACACAGTCTGCATCTTAATTGAGAATTTGAAAATTAAACTGGAAAAACGGCAGGCAGGCGCTGAAACACACCCGAGGGAAGACAAGAACAGACAGGAAGTAAAGATATCACTACCTGAACTCAGTAAAGAGAAACTAATTAAACACACAAATTAACAGAAAACTTCTGGAAAACCCAATATAAAAACAAGTGAGACTGACCGCAGCTCCAGGCGGTGCTGTGGTGACCACAGCTGACTTCAAGAAGATGATTCCTAGTGCAGAATACACAAAGAAGCTGCAATTTTATGGATGGACTAAGACATCAATAGGATGTAACCGAGGACTGAATAAGCCAAGAATTCATATGAAAAGAGACCAGGCCCCCAAGAAACATAGGCTTTTACTTACGGAGCTGAATGGAAGTGCAAAACAACATCTTTTTTGCTGACATTTGCTCCATTGCGTATTCCCATTGGCCATCCCCAAAGCTGTCAGACTGACCAGCTTTCACCACTGTTGAAGTACGTGTGGCTCGCTCGGGCTGACAGAGTCTGAATTAACAGCACTGATCTGATTTCAGTGCTGACTATAACAGACATCCCTTCTTTATAATGGGCAGAGGGGAGTGGAAAAGGCCTGAAAAGTTAACAAGGACGACTTCTCACCTCTCCTTTCTGTGCTCCACTTTGCAGAAGTGAGAATGATCATAAGTTAAATAAAGATCCGCCGAGTCTGAGGCAGCCGAGAACTTCAAAATCTGAAAGTGAATATCTCGTAATGAAGTATTCATGAACTCAGAATTTAAATAAATGATTCAAAGATTTTTGTTGCACAATTATCACGTCTGACACTGAATTCTTACCACAGACTTATACTGTAGAAGGTAAAATCGCTCTTTGCTCAGCTGTGTGTTGCAGAGAAGGAGGTAGGAACCTATCCCAGCTATTTCAGGACTATTACTCAGCTGTCACTTCACACTTTACACACAGCGGTGACAGAGAGCGTGCAGGGCGGAGGGCGGCTCAGGGCCATTGTTGAAAAACACACATTCTCATGAAATGTTCTATTTCCGACACGAGGCAAAGACGTGTGGGACAATATTAAAAAATGAGAAGGTACAACTGAGGTCAGATTCATGTCACGGAATGGACAATGTATGGTTTTGAGGGTTAATCAAGCGAAACTGATTTTGTCCCCATGTTTGGCTCTTTCCTCCACCATCACAGGTTCAGGTATTGATCACAGATGAGAACGATTGTGTCCCAGAATTCCTCCAGTCCATCTACAGCGTGGACGGCGTTCCCGAGACGGTGACGACAGCCACGTCCCTTCTGCAGGGTGAGATGATGACACCCAAAGCCAAAAGGAAAGAAGAAACCTCAAACAAAACCACTTTTTCATTACCATTATTGATAATGAATTTGCAACCAGAAAAAAGCATAAAACTTATTGTTCCAAATTATTAATATGTGTTTCAGAATGACGGGTGTCTAAATGGTGTCTGTTAAATTCACAAGCACTCCGCGTTAACAAAAAAAAAAAACCAAGTGAATCAAGGCCAAAATAATTGTGTTCAGGCTTGAGTTTCTGTGGAATGTTGCAGCACCTGAGGGATTTCTGAACCCCACGGGTGACTACACGATAGATTGTTTGTTGTGAATCTCTTGCTGGGTGATTGAGCCGGATTCCCTTGTGAGAAAAATGGAACAAATGTAATCTGAAAACATGGGGTTACGCAGCCCGGAGTGGCACCGACTGTTGGCACAGCGTAATCAAGGGCAAGAGAAAATGGCAGCCGATGCAATCAAACGTAGCACCAGAGGACGGGAGAGAAAAGTAAACTCGGTTCTGTTTTGACAAATAAAGAATCGGCAGAGTCACGTTTAAAAGGGAGGCGAGAGACAAGGTCAGCTGATGAGGAAGTTTCTTATTTATCCAACGCAGAGAGAATGGCCCGGCAAATATTCGACTTCAGAAACCTCGGATAACCCAAAATCTATTAAAAAGAGACGGAAAAAGATTCTGTTTCTTAATTTGCCCGGCTACATAACTCATTAAAGAAATGTCAGGGAGTAAAGGCATCTATTGTGTGAAGTTACCATTACCCCATCAGCTCTGATACCGGCGAGTAACAAAAGCTGCAACTCTATCATCTGAGGTCAGCCGCAGAAAAGATTTAAATTGCCTGGCGGGTAAAATGACGCAGCGCTGGTGGCAGCAAGGTTGAAAGGAACAGCGACTGTGTTGGAGCTGATAGAAAATTGGCCAGTTTGAAAAAGTGTTTTTGAAACCTTTTAAAAATAAAACTGCAAATAAACGAAGGATGGAGGTGCACAGGCTTTAAAACATCGAACTGACCAAAAACAAATAATTATGCGAGTATAATGAAGCAGCCAGCCTGCAGAGAAGTACGAAGCAGACAGTTAGCTTAGCCAAAGCTACCTAAACTCATAACTGCGGAGTTTTCTATAACTTTTTCTTTTTTTTCTCCACATATTTATATTTATATATAAATCAGGTCATTTCAAAGCAATCTTCTTCCTGGGGTCCTCTCGGGTTCTGCTCGCTCATTTCTTACAAATGATTGCTGCTCCTGGTGGGGCCCAAACCAGTTTATTTGCTGGTAATTGTGGCTGTCAGAACCTATGATCTATTACATGTTAGCAAGGCCATAAACAGATAATGATCTACACAAATGACAACATATTCATCAACTCTTGGCTCCTTTTCAGCCAACTGTAAATTGATGGTGATGATGTCTCAACCCCCCCCACCCCACCACCCCCTACAGTGTTGGCAACGGACTGTGACTCTGGGTCAAACGCTGAGCTCACATATTACACCCTGAGCCCGGACTTCAGCATCTCACCACATGGGACCATCTTCCCCGCGGGCCGCCTGGACTACGAAAGGCCCAACCATCTCTATGAGTTTGTGGTGATGGCAACAGATGGTGGGAACGAACCGCACTCTGGCACCACCACGGTTCGCGTGAGGATGGCAAACATCAACGACGAGGCCCCCGAGTTTTCCCAGCCTGTGTGAGTACTGTCGTTACCCACCCTTCAGATCTGCTGGCTTTTTTCTGCCATTGTTGTTGACAAAAGTGAGGCCAGATAACAGATATCAGTGGGTTTTTTGCAATTTTTTCTTTGTGTTGCTTTGTCCATGTAAACACCTTTCATCTACCACTGTTGCTGTAGTGAAAATGTTCAAGCTTTTTTTTTTAGCTGACAAGATTGTTGCATCACAGATACATATGTCATTACATCACATATCACAGATCTGCCTTTCTGTCAGTTGCACACCTCAATAATATTTGATAGCCAGAGTCCTGCCATGACATGACGTCAACGTGTATCAATACAGCCACAGTGAGTCCATGAAAAGGATGAAAATTTTTATCCGTCTGCAGTCAAGACAGTTGGATTGTGACTGTAGGTAGCTACGACAATGCCCGCTTACAAATCAGCTCATAAGCTTCAGGAAAGGCGCAAAACTTGTTGTTAAGTTGTCCTTTAATTGTTAAAGTGTTGCCTTGAAGGAGTTGCATTTCTCTGCACTTCTCTGCTCACATGGAAGTAAAATAGATGAAATGAGAAACAGGAATTTAAAGATTTCCGTGCCAGCACTTTCACAGAGGCACGCTGAGGTCACAGCATTATACAATCTGAAATTAAGCAATTGCACTGGATGTGGGAATCATATTTAGAGCCAAAAGACTAGAAGAGAGCCCGCAAGAGAGGAGGCGGATGCTTGGAATCCAAATGTAGTAAAGTGGGAAATGGAAAACGTGTACAAAGACATTGCGTTATGGGATTAATATTAATGTGTCACATTATCAACCCAGAGAGAATTCACCAGTGATTTTTCCTTTTGCTGGTTCACTTTCTATAGTGCATGTTTAAAAAAAATAACCTGACAGCACAAACAAATGGGATTAATACCAAAGCTGCCCTTTAGCCACGTTTCCAGCAGCAGCACGTCCAGCTCGGGGAGGAAACAACCTTAAATCACATTTAGACATATACATTTTCTGCAAAGCCCTCCTCCTTGTTTTGGCCACCAGGATGAGATTTCCCTGCTTCTATTGGCATTTCTCGGTAATGTTGAAGGTCAGCAAGTCTTTGCATGCCCAGAAAAACAGAAAGGTAATGACCGTCTTTCGCTCTGCTGATTAGGAAGCCTGCAACACAGCTAAGGACAGGACATGTTTGGAGGGGGGAAAAACGTCTAATTGACACTCACAGTGCACAACTGTGTGAGGTAATTGACACAGGCTATCCCTCTTGTGTGCGGCCATCTTACCATATGTGCAAAATTTATGCTCACTTTGATCTGCTCAGTTTTTCTCTTTTTTTTCTTTTTTTGTTCTTTTCAGCTTCTGTCAGCATCCACAGTCTTATTTCTTTGGAGGAAAAAGGATCTGAAAACTTAAGCACTTAAAGCTAAAATATGAACTAATGAGCCAGCAGATGTTATTACTATTCCTGTCAGTTTCAATAAGCTCTTCTGTTACATTCTATTAAGATTCTAATTGAATTCTCCTGCTAACCTGGATATCACATATACTAGCTGCGGTAACAGTTAAATTGCTTGAATATCAAAGTTTAGATTCTTTTTACATTCTGATATCTTGCATTATCTCCATTGTCCCTCCCTCCCCCCATCACCCTTTGCCCTTGGCACCAAACACACTCATGGACCACAGAATCCTGCAGCAGTCAAAAGTTACATCTTTGAGCTTCCAGTTTCTCTGTCAAGAAAGTATCAAATTGCTTAGCAGGCTGTTACATGACTAACACACACCATCGAAGAGGGTTCTTCTCTAGGGTGATCAGTGAAAAAAAGAAAAATGTGCTGGAAATTCACTATCAGCAGTTTCTTGGTGATAAAGTCAACTCTTCGGTGCTTTTGGGTGGTGACATTTTACCTCAAGTAAACATTAAGAAGCTAAAAATCATAGTGAACATGTTCATCATGCTAACACTGGTTTGTAAATCTTCTTCTACTACAGCTACTAAACCCAGAGCCTCTAAGAATGTAGCCTCTACTGCCCCCTAGTGAATGACTTATTTATGTTGGATGTGTGCATGACTTCCCTCTTCACAGCACGCTTTGAAAATATTACAATATAGTTTGATGATAACCATCACGAATAAATGAATACTATTATAGATATACTGGGACTGCCAGTGCACTGACCAGATTAGGACACTGATATTTGACTTGAGGAGAATAGAGGAAGAAGCAATCCTCAAATCTCCATCAAAACTGTGATTTTTTTTTTTTTTCGTTGCTGTTGTGTTTTTTTCAATATGGATACTCCTGAACTTTTGCGTTGCACTGTCTGAGCTTTATTTTAGGCTTTTCCATAAGGACTGGAGACTGACATATGGGTCCGATTTCGGTGTGTCCCTGACCGCCTTTTTTTGGGCAAAGATCTGTGTGGGTGGGCAGCAGCTGTCACTGCAGCTCCAACCGTATTTATTCCCCCCAACCAAGTCTGCTGGCTGTCATGTCAATCATGTTCAACGACCTTCACGAAAAGCTGCTGCATACCTTTGTTACGTTGTCAGGTGTGAGTTGCGGATGCAGACTGACAAAGATATCACTTAAGAGAAAATCACAAGCAAACATGGCTGCAGGCTGAGTAAGAGGAGAATGCAAAAACAGGCACAGCTAGACAGCGAGAGCCAGTCAGATAGGCAGATAAACAAACAAAAAAATAAATCGCACAAATACTCTTGCTAGAACGAAGCGATGTTTAGAATTTCCGTGGTTTTGCCAGGGAGTTTGCGTCTTATCACGGGCTTACCGAGTCGGAGATAGCTGCCATGACAACCGGGAGAGTCCCGCTGTAGCAGAGGAGTTGGAATAATTGAAACACAAGCTAACGTCGTGGTAAGACAGGTGGAAAAATGCAAACAAGTGGTGAACAGACAGCAATGCAGCAGTATCTTGTACTCATAGATGAGTGAGATGAAGGCAGATGCTTGAGGAAGAGAAGCAGCGGGAGTGTGTACCCACCAGTGATGGCCTCTGAGTCTGGTGACAGATTACAGGTCACTCATGTTGCCACAGAGACCGCCGCAGCTCGTGGAGATGAATCACCCATCAGCGTTCTTCTGTAAACCATCAATCACCTCTGACTCCTCGCCACAGACACCCCCCATCCTCCCGCACCCACCTCCACAGACTCGCAGAGTTACACATTAGAAGAGGATGCCGCAAAATATCTCGTAGCAGATGAGTTGTGCTGACGAATCAGCCCGAGAGGACGTGCCCCCCCCCGCCGCCATGTTCCATCCTGTTCCTCTACCAGCCTTCCTTTTCCTTCCCATTCTTTCCCGCCGTTCTCCTGCACATCATCTTGTGCGTCAGACTCTGCACCAGCATTATTTTTTGTCACCTTTTCCTCTTCCTCGACTGCTCTTTCCCCCATTTTTGATCTTCCTGTCCTCCAACGTCCACAGTCCATCACCACCCCCGGTCTCTGTGCCACCGCAGCGTATCAGTCTCTTTGGGCATCTCCCTGCCCTCCATCTCAGAGCGAGCAAATCATTGTTGACATTTTAAAAGGCCCTGCTGATTAAATGGCCCACTGTGGAGGCGCCATTTGTTCAGCGGCTTCAGCATCCCAGCAGACGTTATCATTTGTCTGCTGTTCAGGCAGCTGGGAGGACAGGTCAGCTCATGGTGACAAGCAAGCGTCACATCTATAAGTCTAATCAGGCTGCTGACGCTTTTGACCGCATTAACGATTTTGCCTCCGCCGTCTGTATGGATCGTCCATCTCGTAGGCTTGTTAAACTGAACTTTCTCTGCAGATACCGAACATTCGTCTCCGAGGACGCTGGTCCCAACACCCTCGTTGCCACAGTCCTTGCCAAGGACCCAGATGGAGATGGTATAATCTACTCCATCACAGCTGGGAACGAAGAGGGAAACTTCGTCATTGATAGCCAAAAAGGTAACTACTCGGGTTTGGATTTTGAGCTTGGGTAATAAGTTTTAGCGCCACATTTAGCAGTTTTTAAGAGCCCACAAAACAATGTTTGTTTTGTTTGTTTTTTCAGGAGTACAAAGAGGAATGCCATCCATGTTTTTCATTGCTTTCCAGTTGTGGTTACTGCACAGTTTATCTTTTTTATTTACCCCGTGATCCGAAACCAGGCAATCGCTGTGACATTTGTCACCCAACCCTTTCAATTCAATTTCACAACAACTGCTCTATCACGGCTCACAATCTTCAGGCTGCACTCTGTCAGCTCCACTTCCTTTTGTCCCATCTTTTTATATTCCTTCCACCCTCTCTGCGTATCCTAAGAGGGAGAAAACGCAGGTCTGTTATCCTCTAAGCCGGTGGGGGGTGTGGGGGTGGGGGTGGATAGTCACTTTGGACGCTCCCATTTAGCAGATCCGTGTTTATGAAGAGTGTTGGCTCATTTAATACCTTGGGTCACATTTGTAAACAAGGTTGACATTTAAGTGGGACAAATTACACCCCACACCCCACAGTTCACTTATTTTAATGTATGGGTGCAGAGCTCTCAACGTCATGCATTGTCATTAGGAGCCGGCGCGCTCCTCTCAGCTGCGAGCCGCTGGGACGCCAAGAAAATTGAAAGGAAGCATATTCCGGCACTGTGTCAGCATGCTGAGTTGTCTTTAATCAAGAGCACTGAAAGAGATGAACAGAAACACAAAAAAGGGGACAGAAAAGCCTCCTGATGCTCTCATTTCACTAAGGTTCCCTCACATCACAGGCCATTGGTTCATCTCCCAACCTCTGATGTTTTTTGGATCATTGTTATCAGGGAAGATGTTGATTCAGATGTGGCATGCTTTTATCACCGCTTTGATCTCCGCCGTTACGTGAACGCAGACAAAGGACCGGGGCAGGAATGCGTAATAGGCATCCGCTGAGCCCGGATCATTTCTAAACTGGTTTTGGTCCAGCTGGATATATTTGGAAGAGAAGATTAAATTCCTAAATCACTCCTCAATAATTAAAGAATCCACCATCCTTGTTTTTGTATTTTCTGTCTTTTCTCCATTTCTAGAAGGTCTCAGCATGCCGGTTGTCTTCTCTGTTTTTGATGGCCTATCTGTCTTCATCCAAGGCCGCGGTGGCAGTAACATTCTGCTTAATGACTAATGGAACGATAACGATGAGTGCGTTGGGAACGACCATCTCTTAGAACTTTTAATTTAACGGGCCTGCGCTCTTCGCAGGCTTGATTCGTCTCCGCTCCACTCCCCTGCCCAAGCTTCAAGGCCTGGAGTATGTCTTGAACGTAACAGCCACCGATGACAACGCGTCAGGAGGGCCACAGCCCCTGTTCTCCACCGCACGCGTCATAGTCGGCGTGGATGATGTCAACAACAACAAACCGGTATTCGAAGAGGTGAGGATCACTTATATTTATGCTAATTGATGAATTTGTTTGAGACAAATTTCAATACTTTGGCAATTTTCTGCAGTTACCATTATCATTTTAACATTTTTTTCATTAACTTGAGCCTTTGTCATTAGGTGTGTTGTTAGCATATGTGTGGAATCTATGCTAATAATTTGCTGCCTCCAATTACATGCTGTATTTTTCATACAGGATATTAATTTTTTTCAATGTCGTACTTGTTCTTGCTAGCTGAACCTCCGTGGAAAGATGTGCTACAAAAATGCCTGATATAAATAGAAAATATATTTGCATCTACCTGGCTGTCTTCCTTCTTTTCTCCTCCCAGGCTCTACATATTTGTCTTAGCATTCAAATTTGCACCGACCTTCATCTCTCTCCATTCTCCAGAGTTCTGATTAGTCTTTACACTTGCTCTATCTTTAGGCGCTGCGTTGGGATTTCAATTAATTTGTGGGGGGGAAAATTGCAGTATCATCGTAATGGACTGTACCTGCTTAATTGACTTCCTCCATAATTATAGAATGGCTGGAGCTTCAGTAAATATACCAGCGGGTGGGCTGAAGGACCTGGTCATGTTTACAGGAGTCAAACTATCTCACAACCATCTACACCAGCATGGTCTCCTGTTTGAAATTTTTTTTTTCAGCTAAATGTCTCTGTTTAACAAGACTTGTTATTGTACGTAATATTTTGTGATCACTTCTGATGCAACCTTTTTTTCGCATTTTAATGGGCTTTTGGTAGAGCAGCGAGCATTTATGATTTAAAAGTGAGGCTCCGGAGAACAGCTCTTTAACTGGGGCACATCTTCATTGGGGGAATGGTCGAATTTCTGGCAGAGACGTTCACTGCTGGCTGTTCAAAAGAAAATAATGGTTTTTTTTAGGTTTTTAAATTACTATTCTTATGGATGTGACAATATATCTGTGACTTTGATATGTTGTAGTGGCCTTCTAAATAATAAGTGTAGTTTTCTTTGATCCCTCTTTCCTTATTAATGAAATAGACTCACCATTCGGCCGCATGAGTGTAAATTATTCCTCATGTTTGTTTGTCTCCTTTTCCTCCGCATCTCAGTGCCAGCAATATTGTGAGCAGGCTCTGGTGCTTGAAAACCAGCCAACGGGGACTTTTGTGTTGCAAGTGCGCGCGGTGGATGCAGATGAGGGAGCCAACGGAAAAGTCAAATATGGCCTAATGCACAGAGACAGCGCCATGCCCGCCTTCAGGATTCACCCAGACACAGGTAGGGGCGGTCACGGACTGTCGAGGACTCGCCAGTAGACATTTTTACTGTAGACAGACAACTCTGCATTTTTAATAGCAGCTGAATTCTCGAACTGTCTACTATGGCTGGCAGCTAAGGAAAAAATCCCTGTTTTCAAATTGGGAAAGTCTTAATGCCCTTGAATCTGACCACAATTAGTGGGAATCAATATGTAAGGTTGGTGTGAAAAATCAGGTTTTTATCTAATAAACAAAGAGAAAATAAGTCTTACATGCTCTTTTCTTTCAAATTAAGACTTTTGAATTTTTTATGTTTACATTAGCACCGAAATAAGCAGCTTCGTCTCCTCAATCCGCCTGACATTCTGGGTAAAGAAACTCAAACCAGCCAAGAAAGATGTTTCACAGGTGGAAGTGGAGGCAATCTCGTAAAGTAAAATAAAAAAATAAATATAAACCCTTTGTGCAGTGTAACAGGCTATTTTGGAACAGTTGTGAGAGAGCTCCCGAGGCAACGGAGCAGGGACGGAAATAAATGCCCACATAATAAATAAGGCATACTGTAAAATTACCATTTCCAGATTACACAGGGCCTCCCCATGAAAGGATTTTTTAAAAAAAAAAGAAAATTAGCCATTTTTGTTAGCAGTAATGACTTTTAAGGGTTTATTCAAAGGCCGGAGCTCCACTTTAATGACCCCAGTCAGTGAAAAGTAAAGAGAAGTACTCACGGATGGATGGATGGGTGGATGGACAGACGGACGGACGGATGGACTGATGGATGGACTGATGGACGGATGTGTGCATTCATGAGTGCACTCCTGTCGTGTTCGCAGGAGCGATTGTGACAGCCCGGAGGTTCGACAGGGAGCGACAGAGAGAGTACTCGGTTACAGTAACGGCCACCGATTGGGCCGAGGAGCCGCTCATCGGCATCTGTCAGCTCACCGTCCAGATACTGGACCAGAATGATAACAGCCCCAAGTTTGAGAATCTGCGCTATGAATGTAAGTGATGGGGAAGAGCAATGTCCTGTCAGTTACAATGAAAGAGTGGAGGGGTACTTTTGGACATTGTTTTGACTTCACCTCAGTAATTTGCTTCAATGGAGGATGTTCGCGATTGTTACAGTGAAAAATATTAAAATGATATAATAGGAAAAATCTAAATAATTAAAAAACAGCCTTACAACTTGAGTGCACATGCATCATTTGTATTGCCTGCAGACTTCCTGAGAGAGGACACTTTGGTGGGTACAAGTTTCCTCCGCGTGGCAGCTCATGATGATGACTTCGGCACTAATGCGGCTATAACTTACTCCATGTCCCTGGACCAGCCTGAGTACCTGCGGGTCAACCCTGTCACTGGATGGGTCTACGTCAACCAGCCTATATCACAGGTGAGACAGTGGGCAGACAGTTATTACCAGCCTCTCTGTTAGCCACACATGGGCACACACACACCCAGACATGCTATATGACATGACTAGCCTGCGGGTCAGGAAAGTTAATGAGTTCTCCACCTTAAAATGCATCTTTTTGACACCATCAGCCAGAAGTGCAAGTTCTCCCAGAGGTGCCGAGTGAGATACAACGTGCTGAGAGACTAATTCAGGCTAAACAAATTAATTAAAATAAATTTTAACAAGCTTGCGGTTCCATTGGTGGGAGATGACACCCACAGTTCTGATCACAGCTCCACTGTTAAAGGATTTCCAACAGAAGGGCATGAAAATCATCACCGTCGCTATTGAAGAGTGGCTTCTGGTTTTAAGAAAAAACAATCAGGGTTTGATCTCATGTTTATTATACAGTCTTCCTTTTTGCATCATACTGTGAGCCACAGAGCCGCTGGAAGGCAGATACCAAATGAAAGTGAATTTTGTTTCAACGACCAATTTGAAAATGAATGCAGTGGCAGAAATGCTTTCTGAATGGCTGAGAGTGTTTTGAAAATGTGTACCGAGGAAATGTGGCGACCGTGACTGAAATAAATTCAGCCTCCTGACGAGGACGACGACAGTGCTGTTGCACGGCAGGGAGGAGTCAAAGCCGATACATTTTTATGAAAAATAGCCGCAACAGTTTGAGCAGGATACCATTCATTTTCATGCGATCGTGATATTGAGTTTAATTATTTTTCTCCTCCTCTGTTGTTGTCTTCTTTCTAAAAGTTTGATATAGCACTACGGAGGCATCTATCGGTGTCATTTATTATTCAGTGCACATTATGGCGCACAAGTCCACTTGGAAGATTTGCCGGCGACTTAATGTAAAATTGAAAGAGTTAAGCCCTAAACCTTGCTGGACAAAGCCTCTGCATATTTAAAAGTGGTTTTGAAAGCCATTTCAATCATTGTGGTTCTTCGACACACGCTGCAAAACCACTTTGTGAAATGTTCAAGTTCAATTTTTCCTTCCGTGGCTTCTCAGAACAGAAGAGTAGAATTAAGGCCGGGACTTTCGATGGTAAACGAAAGCTAAATATGGAGCGCGGTGACAGTTTATCTAAGCTACGTTACGAGAAGATTTATCATTAACTCCATTTGCCTGCTTCATGCATCATATTGCAGACCTTGAGCGTAGCTGTGAAATGTGAAGAACACGGTTTGCTCACCCCTATCCATTCATTTTATGGCCATTTTGACACCATCGATGCTAATTTCAAACCCCGGTTACCATAGCTGCTACAAGGTCTCTATGTTTGCAATAGGCTTTGGAGAAGCTACAGAAGAAACACAAACTGGATCGTCTGAGGGAAAAGCAAGTGTAATTCTGTGGTTAAGTAGGATTTCTTCTCATCCGGCTGCTGCAGCACCATAATAGAATTACCCAGCCATGCTCTGCAGTGCTAGAATAATGAAGATGATAATTGAATTGTTACATGAGCATGTTTCTACTACTTTGATAAAACTCTGGCTTGAAGTATAGTTTTCTGTTAATGATTAAATGTGTCTAAAGAGGTACTTCACAGTCTGTTTTTAGAGAAATGTTGGTTTAAACTTCTCGGCGTTCTCCGAGTCAGATTCGCCCCTCAAATCCTGCTGATCCAGTTGTAACGCAAAGCAGAGCTCAAATTATGGCTTAATACATTTTTCGTCGGGCTCACTCTGCTGCCTCTGCTCTCAGCCTAATTAAATGATATACTCCCTGGAATTTTTGCAAGTTTATGGTCAGTCAGGAACACCAAAGTCATTACTGCCAATCATCTGACAATGAGCTCATCTCTCTGCACATCAGCTGCACACGGAGGTCAGTTCAAACGACCAAGTTCACACATTATTGCGGCTTTCAGCTGCACACAGCCATCTGGAAATGACGACATTTCAGTATTTGAAATTTCTGTTTGGATGCCTCATACGAATAAACTATATTGAACACCTGGAACATTCCATGTGCACCCTGACATCATGAATTAGTTGTGACTGGACTGTTAATGTGACCACAGAGGACCTACATTACACGGGACATCGTAGCGACCGACGGCGGAAACAGAAGCACGTCCGTGGAGCTGGCGGTCACCATCACCAATGTAAAGAACCAGCCCCCGGAGTGGGAACAGGAGAACTACAGCGTGGTGATCGCAGAAAACACCGCCAGGGACACGCCCATAGTCGTACGTGCACAACTTTATTGAAACTACTCATGTGTGTCATGAGCTGAGAAAGTTCTGTGTAAATCAGCTACTAGCTGGGTACAAAAGAATAACTGCGTGATTGTCAAGCAAAAATAATAATCAATAATGATAAATTGTGAAAATGACAGAACAGAAACTGTCCCAGACAATAATTTGTTGGTACCATGAAACACTGGGAAGGAGGACGGGTTCTGAAGCAGCTACTGCTCCTTTTTAAGTCGTTAGAGCAAACTCAGTCATCGGTGCAAATGCTGTAACTTCCCCCTCCCGTCCAGACTGTCAAGGCCACCTCTCAGCTGGGCGACCCCAGAGTGACCTATAACTTGGAGGACGGGATGGTGCCCGAAACCAACATGCCGGTCCGGTTCTACCTCTCTCCCAATCGGGAAGATGGCTCGGCATCCATTCTGGTGTCTGAGCCGCTGGACTATGAAACCACGTCCTTTTTCTCTCTGAGAGTTAGAGCGCAGAACGTTGCCGCGGTGCCTCTCGCAGCCTTCACCACCGTTTATGTCAACATTACAGGTTTGATTTGCACTCTATTTACTCCAGAGGCTTCTGTTTGTTTAGAAAAATCAAATATTTTTTCAATACAGAAAGTGCTGTTGACACGATTTTATCATATTTATGGTGTTATACAGTGTATAAAAGCAAACAGTTATAATACTTCCTCTGTGTAATAAAATTGTCAATATCAACACTGAATGTAAAGTATAAATGATGTTTCTTTTATTTCTATATTAACCTATACTGCATATGTATGTTTAACGAATAGGATGCTTAGCAAATCTTTATGTGACGCTTGATAATAATCATTTCATTTAATTAAGAAAACAGCTTTCTCTCTTTAAACTGCTATTTCTTCACACAAACGTGCACATTCAGTCAGGCTGCGGCAGAGTGACATACTTGCTGTGTCTTTGCTTCTCCCCCCCAGATGTCAACGACAACGTCCCGTTTTTCACCTCCTCCATCTACGAGGCCTCGGTGACCGAGGGAGCGCAGATTGGGATGTCGGTTCTCCAGGTGTCTGCCCATGACAAAGACCTGGGTCTTAATGGACAGGTTTGTAATCCTCTGCGGTGGATTGAACCTCACCCATCAGCTCAGTTTCAGTTTTTTATGTCTCACTTTGATTTAGAATCGATCCGGTTTGCCACAATGTTTACTCATGAATGCATGCATTTGGTGAAAAGGCGCCGATACTGTATTTTGTACTTAGAATTTGCCTGCAGGGATGGACCAATATCGACCTGAACAAAAGCCATTAGAGCCTTTAAAAGTCTTGAAAATCCGAAGTTAAATTCCAAATTTTTACCAATCATTAAAGGAAAGATTTAGTGAATGTTTTTTTAAAAAAAAAACCCAAACAACTAATGTATTATTGTTGCCTTAACATTGTTCCTGCAGCAGCCCCCACCATCACTGCTGCTCAGTCACCTCGATCGCCCACTCACTCACCTTACACTCACGCACACCGTGCATCGCCACATTCACATAAGGACTGCACATAAGGACTTCAGATATGGATTAACATAACCCACAATCCTCTGCTGCCTGTCGCTTGTGCAAACACACTCACCCTGAAAGCAACACTTCGGTTGTCGACGTGGGCAGAGTTTAGCTCACAGATGCCAGCAGGATACCAAATTACCAATAACATCACCAGTTTACTGTGGAATATATCTCTGCTGCCTTCATCTCTTAAAGATTTTAGGAAGTTCAATGATGAAATAACATTTTTAGTCTGTTGCTCATGTTGTCATGTGTAACTAGACGTAAAGTTGTATAACATCAAATCACAATCCCACCCGGCAGTGAGGTTTTGAACCAGGGTGGTTCAGATGTGATGAAATGGTTCTGGGAACTCTGCTGTGCACCTGACTGTGACAGTAGCAGCAGGTTAGAGTATTACAGTATTGATCCAGTTTTCCTCAAGAATTCCTCAAGAATTCAGTGCAGAAATCCTTGTTTTTCCGAGGTTGTTGCTTGGATGTGTTATGTTGTTTTAAATATATTTTGCACGCTACAGATTACTTACAAGCTCCTGAGTGACAGCAGCGGGGATCATAGTCTGTTTCGCATTGACCCGGAACTGGGGATCATCTACACTGAAGCTGTGTTCGATCGGGAGGCTCGGAGCTCCTATTTGCTGGAAGTTCAGTCAGAAGACAGCCAGGAATCGGCACGGCCCGGCAAGAATAAGCAGCCCAACTCAGGTTAGAGAGGTTAAGTGTTTATGTAATACGTAAATAAGGGCATATTAAGGTTTTATAAGGGTTTAATGGTCGTCGGAAGCATGACAAATAATATGGATTATGACAGAATAACTTTAAGATAAACCTTTTATTTTGGTATATTCCCGGTGGTCCTATATACCTAACAGCTAAATCAGCTTGATTTCAGTCCTCTCTTGCTTATTTTTTCAAATTTTTAAGTAATTCTCCGTATATCTGTTTGCTTGTCCTGTCGTTCTGGCTATCTTCAAACTTCATGTGAAGTTGTTTGAATGTATTCAGGAGGACAAATGTTTTTCAAAGACGTATTAGTGATGTTTTGGAGGAGAAAAGCCTTTTTTCCTGAGTTGCCAGACCCACTTAGCATTTGCAACGTGCCTTAGCTGCAAATCTCCTGCGTCCAGAGAGGCTCATCTCCTCCGCAGACGTTACCCGTCTTGCTGCCTCACCTCTGGGACGTTGCAGGAGGAAGTCGACGAGAAGAGCCAAACCAAAGATATCGACCTTACGCTGCTGTCGCCTTGTAGCAAGTGGAAATTACCGCTTCAGCCTTTTGTTACATGAGCAGATAATTACTGGTGCTAAAAGAGTAAACAGTGTAATGAAGATGGCACCGATAACACGCAAACACTTGTTATCTTATGAATATTTAACCTTCCCGGTAGTGGGATTCGTTATCTACTCCCTTTCAAAACCTCCCTCTTACTGTTTTTCTCTCTCTGTTGCAGGCAGTTACTCGTGGAAAGACTATAAACACTTGGAAAAATGAATAATTTATGTAATTTACAGAAATTCTTTGTGAGAATTGTTTGTTTCTGCCTCTTTTTTTGGCACATTGCGTTGGCTTAAGTGCCTCTTTCCTACTAAGCAGTGACAATGAATTGTAGAACCAATAAACAGATGGAGGAAGAATACACACATAATGCACTTGATGAATTCCGTATGCCCGTGTGTGGTGTGTCATTTAATCCTGTGCCATTCCTGCAGACACGGCATATGTGAGGGTGTTCATCAGCGATGTCAACGACAACAAGCCGGTCTTCGCTCAGCGGCTGTACGAAGTGGGTGTGGATGAGAATGCAGATGTTGGCCTGGCTGTTGTCACCGTTAGCGCCACCGACGAGGATGAAGGTACGCTTCATGAGGCAGCAGACTCAGGAGGTCCGCCGAAGGTTTCAGTGATGCCGCGTCTGGAAATAAAACGTGAAAGAATGTAGCCAACCAGAACCAATATAAAAGTTCTTGTGAGACACTATGGAACTTCGCAGCAGTTTCCCAAGCTCTTTGTTGCCAGACTTTCTTTCTTGAAATTGCAGAAATATTTTGGCAGTGAATCAGCCTGGTTTCAAACACTGAACCGCGTGCCAAGGCTGGACCTTTCTTTTTCTTTTTTTGTTTAAGAAAATAAATTCTGGATGGCCTTTATTTCTATGATTATGCATAAAGTGACCCTGTGGGTAGTCTTTTCCCTTTGCTGAGATAATGTAGTGTGCTAGATTTAGCAGTAAGTCATCTGAGTGCTGGTAATGCATTGTGGAACATATGTTCCAAAAAGACTGACACGCTCCCACACAGTAGGTGGGCAGGATTTAACCAATCAAGCGGTTGCTCATCCTCTGTGCGGCGGCCCCATGAGATCTCTTTATCGGGCGTGTTTAGGTCTGTTAATCAAATATTCACGTGGAATGTGGGTGCAGCTTAGGCCACGCTGCGGGACTAATGATGGATAGCTGCGGTTTATCACCAGCCCCCAACATTAAAGTTGCAGTACTTTTGCCCTCATGTCTGAGCGGCTCCACTCAAACGGTCTTGTTTAAAAACCCCCGACCTGGGCCTGGCTGCCATAAGCCTGCCAGATCCCAGTGGGAGGTGCAGAGCGCTCTGTCAGTGAAGCTTGTGTTAATAGTGAAGATTAGAGTATGTACATGAGATTGTGGCTAGTTTAACCCCAACAGAATGATTGAAAGTGAAGACTCTTCATCCCGGGAGATTATCTTATCTATTCCACCGTTAAAAGGTTCAATCAAATGGTCTCCTTGGAGACGTAGTGGATAAGTTCACATACCAACATCCTCTTTTCAAAACTACAATGCCGGCTCTTTCTCAGCCACCCAAAATTCATTCCCCACAGACGCCGCTTTCTGCTTTACTGTATGCTGTTTTTATTCCCTCTCATGCTTTACTTCTGCTTCTACACTTCTTTTTTTAATTAGCATCTGATTAAATTCGAGGACAAGATGTACAAAGTTTCCATTTAATTAAGTAATCAAAACAAGAAAGGGATACTTTAAAACTCACTAATGCACAGGTCTCAAAGGAAATGAGGTGTAATACCCCCGTGGGTGTTATTCTATTGGCTGTGGAATTAAAACTACAAGATGAAAGTATTGTGTGTGCATGGGTTGAAAGGAAATTGATGCCAGTCGCAACCAATTGTGAAATCTGCATCCTTATTTTTTTTCTTTGCATAGAATCAATGATTTTAAATTCATAGCCCCTGAATCTGTGTTTGCTGCTGCTGCAGGAGCCAACGCCAAGCTTCGCTACCAAATTACATCTGGCAATAAAGGTGGGGTATTTGACATCGAGCCAGAGGTCGGGACAATTTTTGTTGCACAGCCACTGGACTACGAGCAGCAGAAGAGGTTCAAGCTGCTGGTCCTCGCCTCGGACGGGAAATGGGAGGACTACGCGGCCGTGGTGGTCACCGTGGTTAACAAGAATGACGAAGCGCCCGTGTTCTCCATGAATGAGTACTACGGATCAGTCACAGAGGAACTTGATGGGTCACCTGTGTTTGTACTGCAGGTAAATGCATCTGCACCATGTTGTATAATCCTGTCTTCTGTTGTTTGTATTCAATGAGTGTGTGTGGGGGAAGGGGGGGGGGGAATCAATGTTAAAGCCAGCAGGGCTCAGGGTCCATATACAAGAAGCATGCCTGATGAGAGTTCATTAGTTTAATTTAGGTGGTTAGGAGAAGTGCTTGCACTTAAATGGTCTGTCTGGAAAATCCAACCACAAAGAGACCCCGTGTGATGGCCGAACACTGATAAGAGGAGGAGGTCATTTGGATGGGTTAATGGAAGAATATCCTTTTTGTTAAGGACTTTTCTTGATTTCTGCAGGTTACGGCTACTGACCCGGACAAGGATGCAGACCAGGGCGCCATACGGTACTCTATTCACGGCCAGGGGGCGGAGTCACATTTTGTGATTAACGACATCACGGGGGAAATGTACGCCCAGCGCACGATGGACCGAGAAGAGCGTGCTGTGTGGCGCTTTGTTGTTATGGCGACAGACGAAGAGGGAGAAGGACTAACGGGCTTCACCGATGTCATCATTAACGTGTGGGACATCAATGATAATGCCCCCACTTTCACGTGTGCGCCTGATAACTGCCACAGCAGCGTAGCCGAAAACTCTGCCCCAGGGATGCTGGTTGTAGAGATGACGGCGGTAGACCTGGATGATGCAGCCGTAGGCCAGAACGCGATCCTCACCTACCGGATTACCGAGAATGCACACAACATACACAAAGAAGATCTTTTTACGATTGATTCCAGCACTGGCACGATATCTGTGGCAGCAGAGGGTTTGGACCGGGAGTTTGCCAACACACACCGTGTGGTAGTGGAGGCAAGCGATGGCGGGGGAATGACAGGCACAGCAACAGTCACTATAGCAGTAACCGACATCAACGATCACACACCAAAGTTCCTAGAGGACTGGTGTGGGGCTCGAGTGTCTGAGAACACGGAAAAAGATTCTTCAGTTCTGGAGTTGAGGGCTGTGGACCCTGACACTGGCACATATGGACAGCTGACATTCAGCGTGTTGGCGGGTGACTTGGAGCAGAGGTTCTACATAGTGAGCAACAGACAGGAGCAGACAGGCATTCTGAGGCTGAGAGAGAAGCTGGATTTTGAGAAACCGGCAGAGCAGGGCTTTAACCTGACTATTAAAGTGGAGGACTCGGACTTCTCCAGTGTCATCCACTGTACGATTCAGGTAGAGGATGAGAATGATAATGCTCCTGAGTTTGCCTCCAGCTCCCACCTGCTTTCCCCTTTACCCGAGGACACCCCTGTGGGAACGAGCATCATCCAGGTGGTGGCTACTGACACCGACTCTGGCCTGAATGGAGAAATTCTATACAGCATCCTCCCTCAGTCTGACCCACATGGACATTTCGCTGTGAGTCGCGCCGGTTTGGTCACAGTCGCCAGACCCCTGGACAGAGAGGCGGTGGCGGGCTATGAACTGGTTGTCGTGGCGACAGACCGGGGCATCCCCGCACTGACCGGGAGTGTCACGGTCCACTTGCTGCTGCTGGACATGAATGACAATGGACCAGAGCTGGAGTCAGCCTACGCTCCCCTGCTGTGGGAGAACAGCCCGGCTCCTCAAGTGGTCTGGCTCAACCAGAGCTCGACACTGCTCCACGTCGTGGACAGAGACTCCCCAGAAAACGGCCCACCTTTTTATCTGTCCCTGCCCCCGGTTTACTGTGTTGACTTCCACCTGCAGGACCACGGCAATGGCTCCGCCACACTTACTGCCCTGAGGATGTTCGACAGGGAACGACAGAGCGAAGTCCATCTGCCCGTGATTATGATTGACAGCGGCAATCCGCCAGTGACGGCCACAAACATGCTCATCATCACCATCGGCGATCAGAATGATAATGCCCATCAGGCAGGGGAAAAGGACGTGTATGTGCACAGCCGCAAGGGTGAGTCTGCCCCTTACACACACTCATACACTCCTTTATGACAAAAAAATTGACAGGAAACTTCTGAATGTTCTTAGTGTGGAATTTGATCCTACTGTGCTGTTTTCCTGGTAATGCCATTAGTTAATCCACCTTTAGAACCGTAGCAAAAACCTGCCTTGCGAACCCAACTAAATCTCTGAATGTAAAATCACACAATGATAAAGACCATGGTTTATTCCTATTAGCAGTATTATTATCTCCAGAGTAATCTTTTCAGCTATTCTTGTTTGTGCCTATTTATCCTCAATGGCAGTGCTGGCAATTGTGAAAAGCAAAGGTACAACGATTTATCCAGGCTGCCATTGTTTATCAAGATGCAGTAGCATTTCAGGTTGATAATAACATAATCCATATTGAGGTAGCCGTGCTTCTTTAAGCCTCGCGCTTTCTGAAGTGGAGGGTCGAGCGTATATTCATACCAGCAGTGAGCCTCCGTGGTTATGAGTAGTAAGTAGCACAGAATATAAAAATGCAGGATGAGGAGAAGAGGGGGACAAAAAGATAAGCTATGGCATCAGCAGATTGTGCTGTGACAAAATCAATGTGTGTGTGTGTGTGTGTGTGTGTGTGTGTGTGTGTGTGTGTGTGTGTGTGCTACAGGAAGGGTGGGAAATGCTGCACTGGGGAAGGTGTATGCTCCAGATCCTGATGACTGGGACAACAAGACTTACACTCTGGAGACAAGTGCCGCCAAGTAAGAGGTTTCTGTTTAATGCAAAAACCTTTTTTTTTTGAATGTGCTGATCTTAAAATGTGCAGAGCAAGTACAAGCGCTGAGGCCAGGACTAGAGACTAGAAGAGCTGCCAACGGCGTCGAATCTGAAAACTAAAAGCGGGTGTAGCCTCAGCACTGAGGCTGTCTGAGACATGGCGAAGATGCACAGCTCACATCTCGCCTTCTCTCAACCTTCTAACATAACGGTCGTTCTCCACTTTTATCCAGCCAGACAACAACGATTATCAGCTTAAGTATAAATAAACATTCTTCAGCTGCCTCTGTGATGTTCCTGAATCAGCCCATACGCGTGTCTTCTACCTCCAACAACCTTGTGCATCTGTTTAATAGTCGCACCCTGATTTGCTGATACCAGCTGCTAATTTGTAATATTCACAGAATAAATTCTCACTGTTACCATGGGAGCCCCTAAACTGTATAGGAGCCATAGAATGTGCCCTTTTATTCTTCGTGTGGACTGTTTGTTTTCCTTCACTTGATACTATAGCAGTCTAAGGTTTCGCCTTTGTCTTTGTACCATCTGCTGATTCATTTGATTTATTTATTTATTTTGCTTTGATGAAGAGCTCAGAAGTGAAAGAAGCCACTCGGCTTTCTCCTCGTTCTTGTCTTCTGCCACTTGAGCTGGTCTCTACCACATAACAGCTCTTCTGCCGACTGCAGGTACTTCAGCCTGAACCAGAGCTCAGGAGTGCTGACCATCCGGCAGAACACTCCGGCAGGCAGCTACTGGCTGAGGGTCGGCGTGTCTGACGGGGTGTGGCCGGATGTGATCTCGGGCGTCAGAGTTCACGTCAGGGATCTGGAAGAAAAGGCCATCCTGTCGTCTGCCTCACTGCGTTTGACAGGTAACTTCAGCGATAACAGACTCAGCCGATGACTCTTGACTTCAACATCTTTATCTGGGTGTTCTGACCTGACCTCCAAATAATATACAAGAAAAAGCAATATCAGATTTAACAGAGTTGAACTTATTTCACTGCGTCCATTTTCCCCTCACAATTCAAACAGCAGGGGTCATTGTTTCCAATTTGCCTTTGCCTTTTATTGGACCCAATATCACATTGTCAATGCAAAAATGATAGATTGATTATATTTTTTTTAATATCTGCTCACATTTATTACATTTCCATTGAAAATGGTACTCCTTTATCTTTTACTTTAACCCCTGGAAGTTTGCATGTCAGGTGTATTATGCACGCATCTCTCGGAGTTATAAAGGTCAATTTTGGAAGTGTCAGGTAAAGTCCTTGACATTTAAAAAGCCAGTCAGAGGACAGAGTCAAATGTTTTTATAGATGCCTCTGACTCAAAGTCGTTATCATTTTTTTGAGATTAACGACGACTGCTCGCCTTCTCTGAATAATATCGGTAGGTGGAACCACGAGTGTGATTGATCTCCTGCACGTTGAAATGTTACGTACAGGGCAGTTTTTCAACACACCTGCACTTTGAGCGGAGAATTAACGATTTCTTCACTCAACTTGTTCACCTTATGGACAATTCACTAAGCAAAATTGACCAGCAGTTAGAGATCTGAGGCTTCCTATATTGGCAGCAGAGCCTATAGCCGATTTTGATCAACTGTGTAGTTGCCACTGAAGAGACAGCAGTGCTTAATGCCTAAGCCGCACTCTCCTTGTCTCCCCAAGGCCTTACAGCGAGGGATTTTATCGACTCGCGCGTCGAGGGGAAGAGCCAGCTGGAGACGTTCTGGGACTTCTTGTCTGACACCTTGTCTGTCAGGACAGGGAGTGTCAACATTTTCAGTGTAGCAGACAGAGAGGAGAAAACGGTGGACGTGCACTTCTACGTGCTGGCTGATCATGGCTACCTGCGCCCAGAGAAGCTGCACGCCATCCTCGCTGCGCACAAAAAGAAGGTATGTACGTTTGTCTCATGGCGCCTGGTAGATAAAAATCAGCTCTTTATACTATTTTTCAAATGATACACTTGGGAGCTGGAGGGAACTAGATAACAGCTTTTTATCTGACCTTTTCTTTTCACAACAGCTTTCCGTCTGTTCACTCTGGCCCCGTCAACATGTTCCTCACCACCATAAATATCCCAATGCTATATTTCCTTTTTTCATTGCTTGTGATTCCTCTGTCATCCATATGATAAGTGGCTGCAGAAACATGTATGAATTCATGTCAACTGTTGACTGTATTTTCTCTGATCATCTCTGTTTTCCACCCCCCACCCCCCCTCTCTGTACTGTAGCTGCAGTCCCTGCTGCGCGTGAACGTGAGCCAGGTGGATGTAGACGAGTGCGTGCATGCAGACTGTAGGGCATCTGGTGGCTGCGTTACACAGTTGAGCATCAGTAACTCGCCCAGCCTGGTGGACTCAGGTGCGTTGTCCCTGGTCTCAGTAAAGGTGACGGCCATGGCCGTGTGTGGATGTGCTGCCAGGGACATGACCCACCGCCTCTGCGCATCCTACCCCAGTAACCCTTGCCTTAATGGGGGAACCTGCACGGACATCAAGAATGGGTACAGGTGAGTCTGCAGTTTATTAGCCTGGAGTTTGGGCAACTTTCAGAGAACACACAGAGTTTGAGTTGGAATCCCTTTCACCTGCAGCTTAACTTTTTTGGCTTCTCTTTGTTCTTTCAGCTGAATACGAAGCAGCTGGCTTTGTAGCAACAAACTGTACATCTTTTCAAAGTTGCTGAGGTTTCGTTCTTTGGATTTATAGTCTAGGTATTTTGGAAAATATTACAAAGTGCTGCAGAATGTCACCAACCATACCAGAATACAAAAAAGCCATTAATTTGATAAATAATTTGGGTCATTTTAACACCATTCGGCACAAAGCGCATACTTATGGTATGTCTCTGTGTGAGTCTGTGTTACTGAGGGAACAGCACATATTTAATTTCATGCACACACTAATGCCCAGATTAAATAAATATAGGGCAAAGAGATTAGTGCAACTCACCCCCCTCTGCGCTCACAAGTTCTCAAAATCTCATTTAATAGCATTTACTTCAACCAGTAAGTTCGTCATATGCATGGTCTGTTGAGAGAGGATATGAGCAAGTTGACTTTTATCTTTTTAAATTGTCTCCGCTGCAGTTGATCTGCTCACAACTGGGAAAAGGCCCCGCTCTGTGAGAGGAATATCTCTCCATATGTGCTGCATGTTCCTTCATGTGTGATACGAACAGCCATAAAGAATCCAATTTTTTGGTCCTATCCTCTGTTGAAGGAGCTTAACGGGCAACCTCTGACAGCCGCTGATCAGATATCGTCAGCCTCAAGTGAGAAAAACGTTGGCCCTTCTTTATTTGAATTGCCAATCTGCTCTGATGGGTCTGACGAACGTCCAGCGTTAGGTGTGTGCTTGTGTATGCAAGAGGCTTCACTTCTGCCTAAGCTGTCCCTTTCTGCTGTGCATAGATCAGTATTCCTGACATGTGTTGCTCCTCTGCAGAATAAACAGCGATGAGGAAAAACAGCCCCTAACAGCCTCAGTACACCCAGCTTTCCTCAGTCACTGCATGAAAATAGATGGCTTTGACATTATCAGCAAAGCCAGCTTGTCTCACACGCCTGCAGTGGTGGGGGCAGGATCAACTGGCCCCTTCCATTCTTACAATCACAGTGATGGAAGGGGCCGCTTTTCATCACCGCGTGTCTTGTATTATTTTGCGGGATTATCAATATTTTCCACCGCAGCGTCATTCAAGAAAAACATGCTTTCAGTCTCCTGCAGGTAGTGTTTATCTCAAAGTTCTAAAATACGGCGCGCACACTAAAAATGAAGGGCGTCCTCTGCAAATCGAAACCAGGAGAAAGAAGCAAATGACTGAATGGGAGGGGGGAGAAATCATGTTCCTTCAAGAATGAGTGGTTGGATGGGTGCAAATTAGACAGAGAAAGTCTGGAAAATCAGCAATGTGATGCTTAGAAAAAAGAGAGAAATAGAATTTATTATGTCCTAACAAAAGGAGATGTGGTGTGGATTTGGGGGGGTTGGCTCCAGAGGGTCCGGCTGCCACAGAAAAGAACAGGCTGGAGAAATGCTATGGTCATTCCTAATTGGTTTCAATCTAAGTTGAATATTCAGGGCTGTGGCTAAGACAAACCATTCGTTGATAAAAATGATTTATTGTTTGGGAGGGTTGTTGGTTTTTTTGCTGTCTGCAGACAGCCAGAATATTAAAGTTGGACTCCTGCCCATGGGAATTACCAAGACTTTCACGTCCACCTCAGGAAAGTCGCCGTGCACACTCAGAGATTGGATGGTTTAAAGATTCTTGGGAGCCCAAAACACAACAGCGATTTTTTTCTTCCCCTCCAAATCAGTTTTCCCTCACTTCCCTTCTTTGTCTCTCATGGTGCTACAGGTGCCACTGCCCCCCACAGTTTGATGGGCCAGACTGTCAGCAGACTCGGCTTAGTTTCCTTGGCAACGGCTATGCTTGGCTTCCCCCCATAAGGCCGTGCTTTGATAGCCATCTTTCACTGGAGTTTATGACAGACGGAGATGACGGGCTGCTGCTGTATGCTGGTCCATTGGCGACTCTGCTGCCTGGGGATATGGAGGACTACATGGCCATAGGTAACTGTGCTTTTTAACACCTGTTTTTTGTCTCCGTGGGCCTTCACAAGTGCTGTGAGCTTCTTTTTTTAATGGAGCTATATACGATAATTCCTGAATATGCCCACTAAAGAAATGAGCACCTTTGATAATTATTGATAAGTTAGATTTGCAAGTAGTTATTATCATGTGAGCCGGTGGAAGGTTATCATTTCCAAAGCCTGAGCAACCAAGATTTAGGATGGTATATGACCGTCTTATCTCTCCTTCTCTGGTTCAGCTGAGTTTGGGAGAGTGGGAATCAATTTCAGCAGGGAAGTCCTTCCCAGTCTTCCCCCAACTCCTCCAGGAGAACATCAATAAGTTCCAGAGCTAGATAGGAAAATGTTTTCCCACCAGCATGTCTTTGCCTACCTTTGGGTCCCCTCCCAGCTGGACATGCACTAATCACATCCCCAGGCAGACTTTACCCTATCTCTGAGCCCGGTCACCCCACAGAGAAAATTCATTTCATCCTCTTATATTTGCTGTCCTCTTCTTTCTCTTTCTCACTGCCCTCAGCTCAGGACTTCAGTTGAGGGTTTGAACACAGATTGAGCATTAAATTAAGAGCTTCACCTTCTGCTTCAGCTCACCTTCTTAACACAATAACCTCTCTTTGCGGCTCCCTCATTTTGGAACAATAATCCCGAGATATTCTCCAACCCTGAGCGGGTAATCCACCATTTCCCCCTCTAAAATGGCTTTAGACTCTCAGGTGCTGGTTTATTTCCCAGCTGTTCTGGAACTTAGCAGTAAACCCTCCCAGACTAGGGTACTTAGGTTCTTTCTACTGTGTGCACAGATACGTAAACCCCAGGTAAACTGGGATGGTTCATTTCCACAAAATGCAACTTTGAGCATTAATTAATTGGTGATCTGTAACCTTTGTTTTTGTGGCTCATAACTTCATTATTTTCTTTATTTTTTTTATCAGTAAAGTTGACCTTATTGAAAAACAAAATTAAATGAAGGTGCCTGCAGCAGCACCTGGTTGCCAGAAATGGTCTCATCATTTCTGAATGAGGCCGTAGTTTACTGAGCACCGTAATTTGGGTGAGCAGGCCTTTCAGATAACATTTTTTTCTGGAGTATTTCCAGGACCCAGCAATAAACCAGCTCTTATAATGCACCGTCATTCTCTTTTTTTTCTGCAGACAGTGTGCTTGTCTTCATATGAAATGTTTTTTTCCCCTTATATCCCTCAGGTTGCTTCTTTCCAGCCAGCATGAAATAATAATATATGTCTTATGCACTTTGCTTCATATGACTTTTTCCAGTACATTGTACCCCTGTTTTTGCACATATTTGCCTGTGCATGCGGTTCAAATTTATTTCCGCAACAAATGAAAACGTGTTATTTCTTTGGGTGTCTCAGGCAGAAACTCAAACTGTCACTTGGTCACCTATTAGGATTCGCAGTCTAGGTCTATAAAACATAATGAAAATGAAGACTGCTGTTACCAAAGGAGGGAATTTCCCTACAATAACGCTTGTGCTTGACGTAGTTGTGCAGGCCTTGTTGTCATCCTGCTTCCTGTAGTAATATAGGCAGTAACAGACTGTGATAGTCCGTCAGCGAAGGACCCTTAATGAGTGTGTTTAACTGCTAACTGAGGTGATTGCATAATAATCCTTTGTTGCACTGTCCACGTCTTGCTCTGATGTGAAGAGAGCGCTTTGAATCTTTGTATTCATACGGGTAAGTGTGTCTAGAAGCCACACCAATTATTTTGCCTGCATTGCCAGTACCAGTGACAGAATATCGAGGAATTATTCTATGTATCTGAATTTAACCATTGCCATTTTGAAAATATGCCTCTCTTGATCTTTAGCGATGCAAAACATCATTCTCCTCTAAGTTTTAGGATTGCTGCTGATTCTCCCCTCCCGATCAATATGTTGGGAGCCTGTCAGTGATGCTAATTCGACGTATATCAACAGGCGGCGCTGCTCTCTGGAATAATAATTTAAGCAAGGGCTTTCCTCACATAAGCTGTGGTAACAGGGGCAACGTGATGTCCATTGGCAGCACTTTATCACATTAGCGGCGTCTCCATGAAGGAGTACAGGTGTATCGATTTCCTGGTGTTTAAGACACTGTACGGCATCGCTCAGGCCTACCACCCTCTGTTCCACTCACATTCCTAAAGAATACATCAAGGTTTAGATGTTACAGTTCCTATTAGACAAACAGCAGATATTTGCCTCCTTCAGCTGTCCAGGAAATGTGATCGTATCTCTTCAGTGTACATGAATCAATTGCGGTGACACATGAGCTGGCTCCTGTCTAAGCTTCTGGTGTGACCTCATATCCTCACATTCTGCTGATTACTTGGCATGGGTTCACCGGGTCAAGTGTCGACACACCGGGCTGTGATTGTCTGTGTTTCCCTCATGGATATCTGAGATGTAGGGAGAGCTCGGCCCAGTGGCGGTTCTGAACGGCTGCAGGTAAGAGAGCACACAAAAGTGAAAACAAAAGAATCTATCAAACCTTCCATACAAAGCAACTCAAAGAGTGGAGAAATATGCAAATGAGGCATCGTTTGTAGGCCAAGGTGAGCTTAATCAGCTGTGACCCTCCCCCATCAGCCTTCCACCCATGTGTGTTGGCAGGAGCCCCCCCATACAGTGGGAGGAACTGTTCAATTTTTTCCTGCTTTTCACAGCTGAAGCACAATATTTTTCTGCACACAAAGATGCATAAACGTCATTGTTAATGTTCCAGTCTATCAGTGTGTTTATATGGTAGTAATCTGTTTTTTTTAACATGAGTTACAAACAGTTATTATACAGAGAAAGTAGGTATTTTTCAACTCTTTTATATTGCAGAATGTTGTCAGCTTTGACTGCTTTGATGATGTTGTTTTTGTTTCATTTGTGCATTATTGATCACAAGTTGCTCTTCTGCTTTCTTTTTATTTTGTACAGTAATAATAAAAGAAAAAATATGAATGACTTACCACAGACACAGTAATGTCACAAAATCAGTCTTTTGTGCTACAAACCACTGCTTTTATCATAAAAATCTACCATTGATTACAGTAGATAACCGTTAAACACAATTAACCTGCAATATAATACACATGCTTTTACATCATATTGCCAATAGGGGGCGTAACATTCAGGGATGAACTGATGGAAAGGCTGTTCAAAGATAATGCCTGACCTGCAGGATCTGGCAGAAGTCTGTGTTCTGGCTGATTTTTATTTTTTATTTTTTTGCTAATCTGGTTTTGGGTTCGTTAGATCCATCGCAGAATCTGCAGTTTTTGCTTTGTTTACTTTGAATTTTGTTCCTTCATCAAACATAAACAGCTATTCCAGCAAGATTTTGCTAATCTCCTGCAAGATTTACAGGTTCCCACATCGCATTGCATTCAAATCTGCTGTAGCGGATCTGGCAGATTCCCCCTGCGGCATGTTTTTTTAGTACCCGTGCCAAATTCACCAAAACATATGTAGCTTATTTTCTGACACACATGTGAGGGAACCAGCGCGCCATGTGTGTGGGGTTTGTGCTGCCACCAGCCACATGCTGCCACATTTTATGCTTGATGTGGATGCATGAAATATGAAGACAGAGAACAGAGAATACTTGAAAGGAAACAACATTCTGTGGCACTGACGCTTCAAACATTTAAAAACAGCATCCTGCAAACCTGAAAGCTGCTGAACACAAACAAGAGGATCAAACTTCCCTTAAATCATCTGCACCACCCTCTGTCCGTCAATAGACACTACAAGAGTTTTCAGGGCCGTACTTTTCTTCCATTAGCATGTATGTCTACCCACCAAGTGTCAGTGAAAGAAGAAGTGCTGTTTTCAGACGCCATGAGCAGAAGAGAGTAATACCCCTGGTTTCCATTAGATTGATTTGGCGTCGATTATCTGGCAAAAAAAGAAACATAATCTGGCATTTCTTCTTTGTCTTTTCTTTAGAACTAATCGGTGGGACACCCAGTCTGAAAATTAATCACGGCTCTGGGACCCTGGTCCTCCGGTTAAACAACAACAACATCGGGGTGGCTGATCGACGTTGGCACCGCCTGGATGTGAGGAGCAACAGCAAAGTAAGATGACTTCTATTGCACACACATTCATAAAGAATACAAAAGATTAACCTTCTCTCACTCTCTGGTTCAAAGGAAGTGCGCTTCACTCTGGATCGATGTTCCAGTGCGATTATTATGGAGACCGAAGGTGTGGACTCATGGGTAATGACAGAGGACCGCTCTTCATGTGAAATCAGAGGGGTCACACCCAAAAGGGACAAGTAAGATCAATTATTAAATTAGTGATGTAACAAAATGTAGTAGCTTATTACAGGAAGCTTGTTTACTGAGTGTGAAATGTGAGCATAACCCACCTACGGCAGCATCAAATTTAAACAGTTATTTAGAGAGAGCAAGAAGAGGCACGTGGGTGTGTCTAATGAGCTAATGTTAGTGCTTCAATAAACATATTAAGTGTCTTTATTGTGCTGGTATTTTGGTGTTTGAGTCCTGCAGCTCAAGCTTGCTTTAAAAGCAATATAGGCTCTGTCAAGCATTGTCTGGACACTCCTGGAATATGGAATGAACTTTCCGCCCTTGCATTTTCACCTTGTGCCACACGTGCGAGTCTCCTGCAGCTTTAAAGGCATGTATGGCTGCCATGCTGCCTGTGGTACTAATGGTAGTGGTACTGTGGTACTGCCTGTGGTACTAATTAGGGGACAGTCCAATTCTGTCACACTGTCTGATTAGATTGAACATTCCGCTGGTGAAGGTTTTTTTTTTTTTTCCTACTGCTGGTACAGCGTTGTCCAAAGTGCTCCAGGCACTCTAAATTTTTTATACAAACGGTGTGTTTTCTCGCCCCAACCCGCCAGGACAGAACCAGCAGCAGCTAATGATTATTTGGCGTTCTGTTTTTTTGCGTTCCTAACGGTTAAACCAGCTTTCCCCGTTCTTATTTTAGGAAGACAGCTGTTCCAACTGAAGAAATATAGACTCTCGTGATATAAAAAATTAGATATTAGAGAGAATTTAAACCTCAGATAGAAAGAATTTATAGGTTTATAATGAATTTGTATTCTCTCGCATTTGTACCGGTAAACAATCTCTGTTCCTTTGGTGAACATTATCTCAGTTGTTGCTAAAGTTTGAACAGACTCAGCTGAATGTTTAATGATTTCAACTATTTTAGGCTCAATTAGCTCATTATACTACAACGGTTTTTTCCACTGTGAGGAAAATATGAATAATCTTGATACAAAATTCCATCTATTCTTGCTGAAAATGACTGTGTGCTTAGCTGGGTATACTTTGCCTGAGTGGAGTGCGTTTCTTTCCCCTGCTGAGTGCCCCTAAGCTTGTTGTTTTGTTGTGTAATTAGGCTATGAGTTTCCAGCGAATAGCAATGTGAGCGAAGGCGTCATTGTTATCTATTTAAACGCTCACCAGGTATTTTAATAGATTTCGTTGTGAATACAGTATTGGAATTTGAGGTGATTTGGTACTTCATTAGAAAAGGGAATATGTTGTGGAAATCACTCTTATTTTGTGAGCAGCTTAGAAAATAACTACTGACGTTTGTTGTTGTTTGCTGCTGAGAAAATATGTGTGTGTGTGTGTGTGTGTGTGGTGTGTGTGTGTGTGTGTGTGTGTGTGTGGGTGTGTGTGTGTGAGTGTGGGTGGGGGGGGGGGGGGGGTGAAGTTTCTCCCCTCTTTCATGAAGATCACAAGAACTGAGTGTCAGACTTGTGTTCATTTTCTGGCATTTTTTGCTTGTGTACTGAGGGTTGCTTTTTGCTTCCAGGTATCTGAATGGAAGCCATGTTTTACAACTTGGGGGGGTCAATGAAAATATATCGTATGAATACCCCCAGCTGCAGTTCAAACACTTCACTGGGTGCATCAGGAACCTGCTTGTGGACAGCAAGGTATGTGGAGATGTTGAGTTTATCATTGTCATGAGGATTGCATTAATATACTGTATACGTGTGTGTGTGTGTGTGTGTGTGTGTGTGTGTGTGTGTGTGTGTGTGTGTGTGTGTGTGTGTGTTTCTCCCCTTTGAGTATAATGTATCATATGTTGTGGGCATGTGAATAAGCCATTCAATGAGAGTGAAAATCTAAGCCCAAGGCTACTCTGTTGAAAGCCTGAAGAATGCTAATGTCTCTTATTCCACTGATTTCTCCCACATTGTGTCTCTCTAATATAAAAGACAGCGTGGATGTATTTTGTTTGGTATGTTTTTTATTTTCTATTTAACTCATTTTTACAGAAAATTGGCAACCACCGCTGTGATGAAAATGACCAGTGATCAAGGCAGCTTCTGCATTCTTCATTGAAATGTCACAAAATAAAGAAATGGTTCTCTCAGGATTTTTTTTTTCTTCTAAAAGCCGGACAAAACACAATAGAGCCTTAAAATATACAGGAGGGGTGACTGTGCCTGCCCTTTTGTAACGGGGGTAAAATACCTGGTATTACAGGGGTAAAACTGCAGTTGCTGAGGAAGAAGAAGAAGCACAGACATAGTAATTACTGTGCTTTGTGCCTCATGTGACATTTGAATATACAAAACAGAATCACAGGGTTAGACTACCACCCCATCCCCCCAAGGTGCAATCATTTTCACCTTTACAGAGTGAGTGACAGCAAGAAGTCATTGTACCTCCTTTTAAGTGTTGTCCTCTCTGTTCTCTTTTGCTCAGCTCTATGACCTTGGTTCCCCTGCTGAAGCCTCCAACACTGCACCAGGCTGCACCCTTATTGATGACCACTGCACCAATGGGGAGCCGCGCCCTCCCTGTGGATTGAGGGGGCACTGTCACAGCCAGTGGGGCTCCTACAGCTGCCTGTGTCAACCAGGATTTACAGGACCTCAGTGCGATCGAGGTATTCATTAAAAATAGCCTTTACCTTAGTTTGCATTGGTTTCTTACATCACATCGTTGCGTAATTTCACATTCAAAGATGTCCTTACGGGCAACATTCAGCGCGGTACATACAAAACCTCCCCTTGCACAAAGGGCTCGGTTGAAACGGCCTCGCTGTCAAATCCTCGTACGCTTCCCACATGACAGCTTAATTAATTGAACACCCGTTCCCTGTCTTTGATTGACAAGCGGCCCCAGAGTTCTCCTTTGATGGCCGCAGTCACATCCAGTTCCAGCTCTTATGGTCGCTGCCTGCACGACAGACGAGGGTGCAGGTGGGAGTGCGGACACGTGCCCCCGCTGGAGTGATCCTCAGCCTCCTCTCTCAGGAGCAAAACGAATATCTGCGTTTGGAGGTGAGTCATGCCTGCTGGTCACTTCTCTCCACCCTTGATAGCTTTGATTGTCTTGTTTGTGAGCTTGGAAGTTGTTGACTGGGGCCAAACAATGAGCACTGCGGATGCTTGTCAGGCCAAGATTGACTAATTTTCGGCTTGGAGACACGTGGGCGGTTCCAGAGGGACCGGTGATTGGCATATGTATGTTCCTGAGATGGATTTTCAATAAGGCTGCAGAAAGCTGTTATTTAATAAAATTAGACACCCTTTTTCCAAGGATATGTCTGTCTGCAATTAATGTTTCCAGCACAATTCAGTGTGTCAGGAAAGCAGCTTAGTGCAGTGTAATTCGAGGGCAGGGTGTTCTTAAGTGAAGGTTAGATCTCCCACTCTGTGCTTGAGGGTTTTCACACATCTTATTTCCATTGGCAAGCTCAGAATAATGTCTGTATTCCTGCTGCTCACTTTCTGCTGAAGAGGTACTCACATGGCTCTTCTTCAAGGGTGAGCTCAGCTGCACTCTGACAAAACTCCACTACAACTTGAGGCTTCTGTCTGGCAGAGGACTGAATAGATCCATCTTAGGTGGATGTTGACAAAGTCTTTAGTCTCGTTTTACTGTGAGGCCATGGCCGCCACGGCTCTGTCCCCTTCAGGTAATGGAAGGGTGAACCCATCCCCCATTGTGACTTTTTTTTCTTTCTCTCGCTTTGTTTTGTCTTTGACAGCTTCATTAGAATCCGTGGTGTCATTTCTTGGTCTGTTTTGGGTCCCACACGGAGATAGTTGCCATCCTCAAGTGACAAGAGATAAAAAGGGAAAAAGGCTGCAGCCCTTGCTTTAGCCTTCACCGCGATTCCCCTCTTTAAAAACCCTTTCGAGAGCTGTTGTGAATAGTTTGAAATACCTGATGGCTGCCTTTGGCAGCATGCTCAAGCATTTTATGCTCAGCCGTCTCTGAGGTCTCCCAAACGCTTGAGCGTAAGCCTGGCGCTTCCGCAAACAACAAACGCTAATTTAAAGGGCCTTCTCTCCCTTCTCTTTCTTAAAGTTACATATGAAATAGAGTGCATGCTGAATTATTAACAGCGCCTCACACAAAGGTTACCAGTGCCTATGTGGGTATGAGCACCATCTATCCAAGCATGGTGTGTGTGAAGGAAACATCTGATGCAGTCTGGGAGGGTTTTTGATGAGAACTGCAGTTTTGAGACTATACAGTAACTTCTTAATGCATTAAAATCTGTCAGTCTTTCTTTCTTTCTTTCTTTAATGCAGTGGAAAAATTGAGTCCTTTGTCAAGGGGAATGCTTAGCTTGTGTGTGTGTGTGTGCATGTGTGTGTGTGTGTGTGAGAGAGAGAGAGTATTTGACATTAGTTATCTCATGAGGCTTAAAGTCTATTCTGCTGTGGTTTGGGTTTGGGCTGAAGCCACATTGAATGTAAGTCAATGTATTGGCTTTGCACATCTATCTCTCCCTCTATTTCTCTCTCTCTCTTTGTCTCTCTGTCTCTCTCTGACAGTGTGTGTCTCTGTCTGTATTTGGTGTGGTGCCCATGCTGAGAGACCACTAGATAATGCATACTGGGCTGAATGTGTATGATCTGGCCCCACTGATACCAATTATCCTTTGGATGTATACATACTGTAGATATAGTGGCTGCTCATTGGTTGAGTCTATTGTGTTTGCTCCCAATAAATGCTGTGGACAATAGTTGTTTCTTGTACAACACATCGTTGTCACTATTTTCGTGGTAGCTAAGCTATGGCAGTTTTCGTCTGCCCCAATCCTTCACTTTATTTCTTTTCCAGGGGAGCTGGCCTACTTCTTAAAATGTCATTTGGCCAAAGATCTGATGTTTTTCCACCATATAGCACAATCTGAGTTTTTGCAAAGTTTGCTACATCATTAAATTTTATTCAAAGGCAGCTTTTCAAAAGCTTTGAAAGCCAGACGGGCTTACAACGATGAGGAACTTAATCAGCCTGTTTGGATTTACTGTAGTATTGCCGAACTCTTTCATATGCACGTTTGAATGCTTCAAACACATTTATTTGCTTCACTTTGTTTGAATGCCTGCTTTTTGAAGCTGAAAAGCTCTCCTGTGCATTCTCAGGTGGTTCAGGGTCTGCTTGCTGTTTTCTACAACCTTGGAGACGGAGACTACAACTTGACCCTCCCGCACCAGCATCTCAGCGACGGCGACTGGCATGAGGTGGAGCTGGACCGGTACGGCAGAGAGTTCACTCTGCGGCTTGACGGTGGCGGGGGGAGGAGAGAGGTCATGGCATCCCGCGGACAGGGTCAGGAGATCATCATCGACCCCACCATGGTGATGCTGGGGAACTCTTTTCCCTCGGGACACAACCACAGCTTCCTCGGTAGGTACCCGCTAACCTCCATCTGTGGAATGAGACTCGGAAAAATACCCATGAACGCGGGGACGCGGTCTAAAAATCATGCATAATTGCTGTAAATAATCAAACAAGTGTTGATAAAGTTCAGCACGTTCAGTTATTTGCATAAAAACAAAGTGGACAAACAAGGGGACCTGTTCATAACAAGTGCTTCAATCCATCAGTTCCAAGCACGCGTAACTCAGTGGGACTTATCTGTATTTAAATGATCTGTCAGACCTCACGCTGCCCAGAGCTGGAAAGTATCCATAAGAGAGAGGGAAAAAAAACATGAAAAAGAAGCCCACGCTGACAGCATAGCCTCCGGGTGTTTGTGTGTTTTCATGCATGAGAATGTAGAAGTGCGCTGGTCAGGTGGCACGTCGGGGAATTACATTCAACGCGCGTCGTTGAAATGCTTTTCCAAGGTCGAGGTTCCTGGTAGTCATTTCACACCAGGCGCAAAGTTTGTGCGCCGGTGACACGGTTAGCATTTTTATCTAACATCCAACACAGACATCATTTCTGCGGGACCTGTTCCGAACGTGTGTGGCTGGGGCTCAATAAGCGTAGAGCGCAGCTGTTATCTGGCACATCTGTTCGCCTCAGCGATGAAATCAGCGCACATCTGGGCATAATACAGCATACTAAAGCACACACAAGCCTCAGCACAGCTGGATTATGTGCACTTGGGATCAGACACACCCCAAACGTGTGGCTTCAAACAGAAAGGTATTGAAACTATTTAAACCGAATAGAAGTAGATGGAAAGGCTCTAAATTAGCTGCCAACGTATTAGTGCAAGAATCAGTCACAACCATGTCCTGTACGGTGAAGGAAGGTTTATTTTCTCACACATTATGGATGATCTGCTCTAGTACCATACTCTGTAACTCCCTCTCCAGCTGTCAGGTGGGGCATCTTTAGACTGTGTGTTTAGATATTTATTGGGTAATGAAATATCCACATATATGATTTTCAAACTACAAAACACATAATCCTGTTTATGTGTCTGTGGAGTCAGACGGGAAGAAGAGTTACTTCTGTATTTTCCCCCCACAAATAATTGAATAGAGGGACTGATAAGAACATCTCACCGTGTGCTGGGAGTGCAGGGAGACACGGCTGAGCAGGACACCTCTGCTGCCAGTGGCAGTGTCGGACGCTCCTTGAATATAAAATGAAAATTTGCACATCGCACTTTCAAATTGAGTGTTAAATAGAGTGCTGTGTGTTTTGTTGCCTGCTTTAAGCTTCTGTCTCTATTTTCCACCCAGGCTGTATGAGAGATTTGAGGTTTAATGGCCACTCCGTCCCTCTGGGCCAGGAGCAGCCTTCAGACAGGCTGCAGGTGGTCACTTCGCAGGGAGTCTCCAGCGGCTGCTCTTCAGAGGCCTGCAGGAAGCAGCAGTGCTCCCCTCCGCTGGTCTGCGTTGACCTCTGGAGACACCACGAGTGCAGGTGATGTGAAAACACAGCGTGGGCATAACCACCTTCGCGGAAAATATGTGACATATACGAAAACATCCAGGAAATGATGAAAATAGAGCCGTGTAGATGCACAATATCGTTGACATTTTACCCAAACAAAGGAACACAGCCATCTGAAAGAATTTTCCATGTGAATAATGGCTCCTGGACTGAGTCATGTTACAGTTACCATGGCTCTTCGAAATACTTGAGACTGCTTCCATTAAAACAAATCAAGACCTTAAATGTGTCTGTATTAACTGTACATCTCCAACCATCAGTGAATCATTACTAGCTTCAGTTGTACGGTGATGTCTGTACTGCTCTCACAGGAGCTCTACTGAACGCCTTCTTATTCTCCCTCTCTTAGCTTCTACAGTTTCATATGAAAAACCAAGGCTACATGTTAAATGATATGGCAAATAATTAGAATGACCTGAATTTTTTGTTCAAGATTTTATTATGCAATGTGACACTTTTTGGTGGAGATGAAGTGTATTAAATCGTGCATTTGAATGTTATTCAGGTTTTACAACAGTGAACTCATACATCTAATTCAGTGTGGAGGAATATTTTAGATCCTGGAGTAAATATGTATACAGACACACTCTTCTTACCCTAACCCCCCTAAATCCATCTCAACTTTAAGTCTAAACCCTCAAACAGTCCTTTGAAATTGTGGAGTCCGGAAAGACGGCCCCACTTTGCAAACATTGCCCCACTTTGCTAGCAGAATGACGATTTCACTGCTAAATAAGCTGTAAATGTGAGGACACACACACACACACACACACTCCTCTACACTCCAAACGCATGCATCCAACCTGCCCAGTTACACCGTGTTTAATGGTGTGTCAGCCCCACAAAATCGTGCATGACCGCAGGGACAGTGGGAGTCTCTGCTGCTCCTTTTGAGTCTGCAGGACCACTAAGTGTTCAAACTGTGATTCCAAGATTCTGTACCCATCTGAGACACTTCACTGGTATTGGATATCCATATTCTGTACATGTGGGGTAGCCTCAGGACACAAACAGCCAGAGCATCGGTGGACAGAGGACAGAGGTGGATGATATTCAAGGGATATTTGGTGGAATACTAAAGAGAGACCACGCCAAAGTCTCAGTTTCTTTTTTTTTCCAGTCTCAAAGGGCATATCTGATTCCTGACAGCTATCTCTTTACGCCGTCAGCGCACGCCCCATGGCTTTGTAGAAGTCTTTCATCCGGCAGCTTTACAAATGTCGGTGGTCTTCGCTCTTTACGACTTCCTCTTTTGTTTCAGGTGCCCTCCAGGCCACATGACCAAAGAGACCTCCCAAGGCAAGGTGTGTGTGTACACGCTGTGCGCCAGCCGGCCGTGCCGCCACGGCACCTGTGTGGCTCACTCCCCCTCCCGCTACTCGTGCCACTGCAGCGAGGGTTACCGTGGGCGCCACTGCGAGGTGACACTGGCGATGTTCCATAACGAGGACAACAACAGCCTGAGCCTCAGCTCCATGTTTGCGATCAGCATCTGTGTGATGGCTTTCCTAGGTAGCTATGTGGACTATGTCCTTTTCTATCTGTGGTGACTGAACGACGTCAGCATCTCTCACCCTCCCTCTCACACTTTCGCCGCTCTCATTTTGCATCTCTATTTAATCGCCTCTCGCTGCAACATGGTTGTTTTCCACTCTTTTGCCTCTGTGATATCCTCAGTTGTAACCATATTGATCTCAGGAGTTGAAGCAGAATGCGATTTCTCTATGGGAGGTGGGAGAGACATGAAACCAATATCCGCTGATGCAGACAGGGAGAGGAAATTCTACAGATTGTCTTAATCTGCGATTCACAGAAATGAAGTCTCGGGAGATTCTCGGATATTCTTTATGTGGTTTTCTGTGTTTCTTTCCACTTTCACGTTCCCTGTCTGTTCTAATATTACACTCTTAACTTCAGAAGTCAATTTCACTCTCAGCCTTACTTTCATCCTTATTTTATATCCCTCCATACACTCATTTCTGCTCCCATGATGTCTTTCCTCTGCTTTGCTTTTGTATTTCTGCATGCATCTATATTCTTCACTGTTCAATCTGAATCATATTTTGTAATGTTCGCCATTCTGTTCTGTGATTGGGGGTCACTTACATCCAGAAAACCTTCTACATAACAGTTAATCATGATCTGTTTCTTAAGTAGACCTTTCAACACCACTTAGATTTAGGTTATGGTCTGCGTTAATCATTCATCTGTCTCACTGTTAAGGTTAGCTAGTTAAAATGATTACAATCACTGACAATCCAGATGCAATCTCTCCTAATCAAGGTTGAAAGTGCAATTCAATGTTAAAGAGTTCAGTCCGACATGTCTAAGACTGCGTGATCGCTTTTGTGAAATATCAAACCCTTACTTTTGGGCAGCAGGGTGTGGCGGGGGCATAGCCTCAAGGAGTGATGTGGAAAATGGAACAAGAACCCACTAGCCTTCTGGATGGGTTTCAAGCACACAAAAAACCCCCAGAGAGAGTAAGCGTGAAGTGATCCACACATACACACTGCAGAAAGGAGTTTCCCAAGCATCAAGCTCGAAGTAAGATCTTAACACGGACCATGTGCTCATTGGTGCAAAAAATGTCTAGATGTATATGTTATGGTAATTTTCCCTTCCCTTCCTTCACCAATGAGTGGAAGAACCTCTACAGTAAAGCACAGCTACCCTGCACTTAGTGTGATCAAGCACTTTAATGAGTTGGAAGGCCTGATTACATATGCCTTTAATTTATACTTTGGTCCTTTCAGGTTGTCATAGAAATGCTACTTCTGAAAACAGTAGGGGGCACAAAGACACTTTTTGAGCGTCATACCAGAAACACCAGGGGGAATCGGGGGAATTTACAAAAGCGTGTACGGTGTTCAACAAAGTCCAACAACAATTGCAATACTTTTCCTGCTTCCTGCAATCAACTTGTTTTTTTTTATAAATTGTTCATTCTTGATATAATATGACCATAAAATGCCAATCATCAGCCTTTCACAGATGGCTAATCTCTTAAAAGTCTAATTTACCGCATGGATTTGTGTCTCACGATGGATGTTCAAAGACCGTGGTCAACACCCATCTTTTATATGTGTTAAAACATGGATTATGACTCAGACTTTGTCGTTAAACTTTCCTAAGAATTTATCTTGAATTTATTTGAAGGGGGACCAGCAAATCAACTAATCAGTAAAATCATTGAATGTCACTGGATCAAAGGTTAAAACCAAACAGAGCTAATGGTGAATGTTTATTTCCCCAAGGCTATTCTATTTATTTTCACATTACCATATTTTAATTAAATTAAGAGACGCGAGCAGGAGATGTGCTGTGTCGTTCTGTGAAGCCGACGGCGGCGCCTGACCAGCCGTCCTCGTGTGGAAATGCACATTGTTGACTGTTATAACGGTCCCATCACCGTTCATTGTTAATGTCTGGAAAAGCAGGAACGAGACGAGTTAATTATCTCCGGATTTTCTCTGCAGGGTGATTAGGTCACACATGCATACGTGTGAGAGCAGCCGTGGCGGCTGCACTCAGCACCCTCTGGAGTGCCACATCGCTGTTTATGAGTCTTTCTGACAGCGACAGGCTTATAAAATGCACAGCCAATCTAATACAGTGTCCCGGCCTCCATAACCGGCTCAACGTTCCCTCCGGGGCACGTGGCTGGTATTGGATCATCAATTATTCTGACGCTTGACAGTGAAAAGTATAAAGCAGTCTTCAATATTTGATAATCAATTCAAGGAGGATAACGCATCGGCCTTGGCATCATTCATGAGAATTCATTTGACGCCGGCACGCTCAGTAAATGAAGGCGCCGGCGCGTTGAAGTAGCCGGCTTGCTGCTGTCGATGAGGCATCTTTATTCAGAGATCAGAACCTCTGACATTGTTTAAAAAGTTCCCCCGTGACTGTCCTCTAGAACACTTGAGGCTGTGGGGAAGAGTTTCAGATGATGCTATTTAGGTTTAATAGGTTTAATTTAGGTTTAGGTTTAATTCTCCGTCTAACCAAAACCATAATGAAGAAGCAGACCCGTGATCGGCTGCCGTGAAAGGGAAAAGAGAATGAATCTAGCGGTCAGTGGTTTAATTTACAGTTCTATACTTTAATGATGCCCCTTATGAACACAGTAATCACAACCATAAATAAATGCAGTACTTGTACTTGCCAGCTGGGTGCTAAATTAAAATGGGACTTGAGCTTTGCTCCAGCACCCTATAAAACTGAAATGATCCACCATTCAGGGCATCACAGACAGAGCAGGTGTTGTGTGATCAGAGTCTTTTTGACCAGCCTTCATGAATCATCCAATCCTACATTCAGTTTTAAACAGTTGCGTTTGGGTTCTGGATGCCAAGTGATCTTGTAAAGTGCCTGTTCTTTTGTACTCCCCCCTGAACGCTGTATAAATAAATCATTTACTCCCCCTAATTCCTCCCCCATCACCCCCTTTCACCTGTCTCATTTCCTCCTGCATGTTTTTGAGGAAGGTTTGGCTTCTCTTTCTCGGCCGATGCTCCTTGTTGAAGGGTTTCAGGTGTTTTCGCTGGCTCCCACTCATTCCTAATGCAGCATCCGGTGGAGGCTAGCATCATTGTGGCCTGCTCATAAAAACAGTTAAAGGGCGAAGGAGACCACAGCAACTCGCACTGACAAAAGACGGCAACGTTTGGTCTCGATCCTGAGTGGTATCGATCTGACTGGAATGCTCTGCACACATTCACACACACAGCTGTGGTCAGAGGAGGCTGCAGGCATGAAGCCAGCGAGTCTGCGTGTGCTCATGTTTCTCTCTTTTTCATTACGTGTGCATGAGAGGTTGCGCTTTAACACCTTTGCAGCGAGCATCGAACCCTTCCCCTATAGTCACTCGGCGAGAGCTCTGAATATCAGATGCTGGTGTTGCAAGGTTGGGGCAGCACCTCGGAGCGGATCATTCTGGAAGTAAAAAGGAGCCGCACGTCTGCTGAGCGCCTCAGCCTCATCAAGATTCTGGAGTCCTTTTTTTTTTTTTTTTTCCATGAAGGCACTCCAGCGCACCGTAGTGCAGGCGCCCCAGGTCAGGTGGTCAATACCGTACCGCACTCATAGCTGGCTGATGAGCAGGCCGGTGTGGGCTTACAACCGCTCTTATATCTGATATGAGAGGGGCATATAAATAGAACATCAGTGGCGCACATGATCTGGGGCGCTAAATAGGCGATAGATAGACGTTTTTTAATCGAGACAACGCTTTTATAGCGGAGATCTGCCTTTGGGAATTGCTTTTCCGTCTTTGTTTATGAACACCTGCCTGTTAGTGCGACCCCGAAGAGCTATTGGTGCATTATTCTCCTTCAAGCAATTACTTTAAAAATCCAGACTAATGTGATTACCTCGCATTTCTCCGAAGATTTCCAATTAAACTGATACTTAGAACGTACTGTGTAAACTCATCTCGTCGGAATGGATTCCATCTACTGCGGGGGATAAAAGCCGAGGCTGGAGAGGGATCGGGGAATAAAGGAGCAACGGGGAGCGTAATGACAGAAAAGGAAGGAGAGGGGGAAAGTTTCGACTAGGGGGGACAATAAAGGGAGCAGGGAGATAAAGAATCGTGGGATAGCAACAATAGTAACTACTGATAGTTAGAAAGGGGGGAACAGAAGGAGGGGTGGCAGATGGGAGAAAAATATTGGTTGAGATTAATGGACTTTAAAGGTCAGTCCTGCATGTTGTATAATTCAGCACACAATAGCCGTGATTGATGCGTGTGCTTTAGGACCTTTGCTGCTCGGCTCCTGCAGCATTCCTCTCCAGCTCCCAGACGAGTGGCAGAGGCTGCAAGTTCAAACCGAGAGCAGCGCAAATTAGGTTTTCAAGCAACGGCAATCCTTGATAATAATAAAAGAGTCAGAGTAATATTGGCTTTTATACTGAGGCTTCCAAAACAAAGTGTTTCGGAATTACATAAGCAATAAAAGTATATGAGAGGACATAAAGCAAATCAAATGGTTCCTGTGGCTTTGATAAAATGGCATCAAAGAGAGGTGGATAAAAGTGAGACTTAGGAAGAGATTTAAGAGGGAATAATGAGTTCACCTGAGATCAAATGGTTGGGAATTCCGTAGCGGAGGACTTCAGACAGGTAAATCCTCATCGGCTTCACTGACGCGTGGAGGTTAATCAGACAGAAACTGTTCTAAACTGCCAAAAACATAAATTCTGTTGAAAACTCGGCGCGGTGAAGGTCAGAGAGCGTGAGCCTGCCGTTGACTCTGCTCACTGCAGGAGTTGAAAGGCTCGGCTGCTGTGTTTCATGTAAGCTGATGTTGTGGGATGCACCAGCCGCTGGTGCCCAAGAACTGAGCAGTGCAGCTGTGGAGTCTGCAGGAGATAAAAGAGAGGACGACCTTTCCTTTATCAGAGGGGGGGAGACCCAGTCTAAATGTCTCGGTTCAGCAAGTCGGGACTGAATATCTCAACAGAGGCTGCAGCCCTGTTTAGTATATCATTTCTAATATCTCCCTTTTCAGTCTTTTCAGGTAATTTAGACAGTTTCTGAAAAAAAAAAAAAAGGAACTGAAGCAATTAAGGCGTGGTTAAAGCACAGACTTTCTGTCTCAGCTGAAGGACCTCGACAGTGTTATCACTCAGCGCGTTCATTTTGCAACTCTAAAGTTACTGGGCGACTTCCTGACTTTCCACTGACCACATGCAATCTATTGCTTTCTGATGGCAGAGTTAAATGGGTCAAAAGTCTGGGATTGATTTGATAAATCAATCTAGCTTTGATAGCATTTCAGCTGACCATTAGCTCCAAAACTGATGGAATGATTGAGAGGAAAAAGATTTACTAGTGAAGCCTCGGATCTGCCAACTTCCTGAGCAAGCAGAACTCTAACAACTAATCAGTTCTAGCCTCTACACATCCAAATAGATCATTAAATCTGCCATAAATGTGTCATTCTTGAAGGGGGGGTTAAATGTAAATGCATCTATTTACCTAGACAGGATAATGTTATGAATCATTTATATGGGGGTTTTAGAGCAATCAGCAGTATTAATAGCCGAGGAGCATGCATCTCAGCACACACAATGACATTATTAGTCTAGATTTATTGGGAATCACTGTGATCGAGTGGTCAGAATGGCGCGATCATGTTTCGTCTGTCGGAGGTATACTTTCTCCTCCCATCCGGACAAATGCTGCAAAAACCGGTGCCTCAAAGATGAAAAATGACCTTATTAATATTGCAAAACTAACACGAGATGTTGTCGGAGCAAATAAATGGGAAATTGTTGAAATCCATTGAAGCCAGAACTCAAGACAGGGAGACCTACAGCAGGGGTATGTAGAGGACACAAGGAGGGAGGACAGACGCCTTCCAAATTACATCCAAATACTCATAATTGTGCAAGTTTGTTCTGTTATTTTTGAGGCGCTGGAAAGGCACCAACATATGCTGAAATCACCATAATCCCTAAATCACTCATGCAGTCTTTCTGTTAAAGCCATTTAATTTCAGTTGTTTCGCTTCAATCACGCCGTGATTGCCTTATTTTAAATCTCTGGCGCGCACACGTGCGACATTTTAATCAATGCTGAAATGCTGAACGGGCGCGGGGACAGAATACGGGGTGAGTTCTGGTTCAGCTTTGATGAGGCTTTACACAGAGAAACATGACAGCTGCTAACAGGTTATAAATGGGTATCATCAGCGTTCAGCACTGCAGCCAACGCCGGCGCCGCGCTCGTGTACGAGGTGCTCATGAGCATATTACACAGGCATGGGAAACAACTGCAGGGGAGCACGCCTGAGAGGAGAAGATGCACGAGGGCAGGGCGGGAAATGAGCAGACGGACAGACGGGCGAGGCGGCCCAATGGAGCGTTACTGACGTGGACAGAGCTTTCCAAGCAGACTGGAGGACCCTGTCTGAGAATTAGAACACGGAACCGGACGGTTTGATATTTCATGACAAATCTTATGCACTGGAACATTCATTCACGGTTCTGTTAGCACCTGACGGGGGCGTCGGCTGTCTATTTTACACCGGATTAAAAATGCAGCCGCTGTTGTTGTTATTTTCCTACCTAATTGCTTCTTTCTTCCATTGTCAAATTCATTTGCTCCTCAGGATGTTTTCCCTTCTCTTTTAAAATCGTTCTTTAATTATATCAGCGTGCCCCTGCTGTGTTCTTGTGCACCCCTCAGTGCTGATGCTGGGCCTGTTTCTCTACTCCTGCTGGAGGAGGCACAAGGGCCTGAAGGAGGGTGTGTACCACGTGTCGGCGCACCACGGCGAGTGGGAGGATATCCGCGAAAATGTGCTCAACTATGATGAGGAAGGTGGCGGCGAGCAGGACCAGGTGAGGCAGCACTTCCTGTTTGCTTCAGTCCTCTTGGGATCCAGAAAAGTTAGTAATTAGCTGAGTAGACACAATTGGTCAATTCCTCTTTAACGGTGCTTCTAATAATGGTGGGATCCTGGAAACAGATAATGAATTACTCAACTAATCAATGTGATGGCGGTTCCAACTTGAACATCATGGCGACTCTTAATCCTAGGAGCAGATTCATTTGCCCCCAGGGGCATTAACTTAGCTGTGCACTGTTGTTTTTCATTATCTCCAGAAAAAGATTACACAGGGTGCTTTTGTCCTCCTTTTCCCGCCTCCGTTTCTCTCAGAACGCCTTCAATATGGTGGAGCTGCAGCGCTCCCTCCAGCCAAGCCCCGCGCAATCACTCCGGTACAGCTACCCGCAGAGCATCATCTCCTACCCGCAGACTAAGCCTCCGAAGAACAACAAGAAGGTGGCGACCAACTGGAACGGAAGCTCAGCCATCGCCCTGCGTCTGGCCATCCCCCCCTCGGAAACAGAGACCCTCCCCTCCCCTCTCACCTTCCGCCGCTCACAGAAAAGCCTCTCCTTCTCCAGCCAGGACTTGGCCCTCTACCTCTGCGAGGTCATCAGGGACACGGAGCATCCGGAGCAGCTCGGGACCATGACCACACCGCGACGCACCTCCGGTAAGGAGCGGCGGCTGGCGGCGGTGCGCTCCCTCAGCTCCCTCAGCGCGTGTCAAGGTTCAGAGGCCAGGCCTCAGGCAAGCCAGGGCACGCGCCTGGATCGCTTCAAAACCCTCCGAGCCGTGGTCGGCGATCTGAGAGGCGAGTCCAAAACACCGGAGAGCCCGAGAGATAAACTGAAGGAGAGCAAAGGGCAGCTGAACTGTGAGAAGAGCGGATGAGGCTGCACTCGAAGAAACAGAACTGCAGGTTGCAGCATCTCCAGAAACAGAGTGAAGAATTCCACAGGGAGATAATTAAATGTGAGAAGCTGCGAGTGAGGAGCTGCGTGAAGTCCGCTATAAATGTACTGTATCAACGAACCTTTGCGCGTTAATGTTCTTTGATATACAACGTGTTTACCGATGAATGCGATGTGATGTATTGTTTACTCGGCATTGCACTGTACAGTATTTACTTCACATACGGCACTTTTACGGAGGCCCCGCGTGTAAGAAGATTAGTTTCATAAAAGTTGTAAGAGAAATGTTTGCAGGCAGGACAGCAAATGAGATTCCTTTGAGATAAGTGGATTCTTTGGGCTGGTAATGACTCATGAAATCATTTATGTGACACAATTGATTTTGTTTCAGAACCATTTCTTTAAAAAAATAAATAAATTATTATCTTTGATAATATTTGAAGTCTAATCTTTTCAAACACAAGGTCGCTCCATGAATCATAAAAATCTATTTTTTTTGCTTTGTTAGTTCAAACTTTTTTGATCATTAAAATAAAAAAAAAACAACGTGATGGTCCAAAAAAATCAGTAAAATCATTCTTATCACTGACAAATGACTTGTATTTAACTTCCCTGTGTAAGATGTGATAAAGCCGGTGTTAGATGGAAAATAATGCGGGAAGCAAGAGTCTCAGGTGGAAAGAGCAAAGTCAGTTTAAGGATTAATCATTCATGTTCAGAGCCTGCAGCCTCCTGACCCGAGCTTCTGCAAGTCTCAGTGAACTCAGAAGAGTGAGGGTCCCAGCAGGTCTCCCTACAACATTTTAATTAGACAGTATTACTGGAGTTAAAGAGCTGTGACACTCGAGCGAGCCGCGGGGGAAGCACACGCTGCATATGGCCTGCGGTGCTGCCTGCATGTGGTCCATCTACACACACCTACATAATGCATCATAATGAGACGTGGGGGGGGGGGGGGTGTTGGGGGTCAACGCCCTGTGGAGTTTGGGTTTCTAAAGTGAACAACTTCGCTCTGATGTGACTTGTTGCATACATCCAGATTCAATAAAGCCTACATTTGGTCCCGATTGTTATTGACAAACAACACACGTGTTTGCCTCAGTCCGACGCCAGGCTCTTTGAAGCGATGCATGGGTAAATGTTGCCACCTATCGGTCAAATGTGAGCACTACGTTTGGGGCCAGCACTGCTTGTTAGGTTATGAAACACTGGTGATACTCCAGAGGCGTCTGGAGATCCTTGATCCACTTCATATTTCTCCCTGGAATGCTGATTTACAATTTCGTTTTCCTCTGATTACGTTTATTAACATTTGTCCTACTTTCCATGCGTGGTGTGTTTACGCTTAAAATGCAAATTACAGCTGGCTTTCCACCTGAACCGTTTCATAAGATAGTTTATGAATAAACATCAACACGAAGCAGTAATCAGTTCGAGCAGCAGAGGGTAAATCGTAAATTAGACTCTGGCTGCTGAATGTGTCTGTTTCCAGCGTCTCATACTGTAAATGCTGACGGGCGATGTTTGAAATATTCAGTGTGAAAGTGTGAACTGCGGGTCCTGGACTCAGTAATAAGCTGATCAAACTGCAGCAGAATGGAGAAGGAAAAAAAGAAGAAAAAAACAGGGGGAGGCTGTCAACGTTCCCCGGATAAATAACAGTTGAGATGGGAGAAATATCGCTGTTCAGGAAAGGAGGTGCAATTTAACTTTTCAGGCTTTAGACAACACCTTAGTAAGTATGTATTATATATCATATATATGATATATCATATATCATCATATATCATATACATATCACATATTATTTATGTATCTTAGTAAGAAACAATTATTGAACAAAAGAACCTTAAAAAATAGTTTATGATGTTTTGGTGGTTGATTTGTTTTGTTTTGGGGGGTTGTTGAGGCGTCATTTGGAATTAATTGATTAATAAAATATCTCGTATTGTCAAGTTCCAGTTCGCACGTAAAGAAAAAGTTTTGAAGTAGATTTTTCAACACATTATTAACTAAACGCCTGCGAGGAGTTTAGAGGGTTCCCACACGTACATCAACTAACCACCAAACTGTTGAACAAAATGTATTCTACGCTAAATATACACAGACAGGTCCGTGATTTATAGAGATGGTCGTTTTGAGTTTTTGACATTTGTCCAAACCCTTCAGGGTACAATATACGAAGTGATCGAACCGCCCCGAATGGTACACGTTAGAACCGTTAACCGTTGAAAGGCTGCATTTGGACCGAAATTTAAATGTCTCTACAGCTCGATGATGATAGATGGAAACTACACCTGCCCAAATCATCGTTGATTAACATCATAGATTAACAAAACACCCAATCTTAGTAACAACGGGGAGTTTTACGGGGTGAATCGGAACCCCGAAAAAGAGAAATCCACTGAACCGCTGAGCTCCGTTGGGGAATCTAGTTGATCTTCCTGATATACACAGCTGGTTATTAGTAGTTTTTACCGGTTGCTAGGCGACCATCGAATTGTTACATCACGCGCCTTTGATGTTAATTGATCTTAGATCAGGTTTTATATAGGTCTTTGATACGTAGTACATCCCCAGTCACGCGGAGGTCTGCCCCACTTTGCCACCACAACCCCCCCATCTGACCCAGGTCAAGGGTGTAGTTGTTGTTCACCAAAATGAACGAACTTGGGCTGATCCGTGTGTTTGCTAATAGCAGCAGGCCTGCTTCTCCCTCATTTACTGACTTACTGTCGGTCCAGTCGGGGGAATTTGATAACTTTCTCCACCAGGAAGCAGTTTCCTACATGACTGAGTACAACACACAGAGGGAAATCGTCTTCTATCCAGGGGACAATCAGCTGGACCCCTGGAATGAGGGAGAGGTCAGATGTCAGCAGTTCAACATCACTTAGGCCTTGATTGTTTCTTCTGCTTGGACACTATTAAAACAAATTTCTACATAGAATTTTTATACATTTCTTACATTAGGATAAAAATAAAACCCTGCATGTTTACTCTGAGGTGGTGAAACTACTGTAAGTAGTGACTAAAGTGCCCTCTGTCCCTGCAGTACCTGTACCAGCTTGTAGGTGGAGACTCTGCACCGCCTTTTGGCTCCACAGCAGCTTCACACGCAGTAAGTCAGCAACACTGATGGAATGAAACAGTTGTCTGAGCAAATGTCGGAGATTTATTGTTAATATGCATCGATCTTGGTCCAGACATTGAATGAGTGTGGATAAAGGTGTCATCTGTTGTTTTTCTTTGATCGTTTTCAGTACAATGATCCTACAGCCATGATGTTCCCTGGAGTCCTGGAGCAGAAACCCAATTTTCTAGCAGACCTGTAAGAACAGCAACATGCACGCGCGCGCACCCTGTGACTGCTCCAGCAACTCTTGTGTCTCTGTTTGCATCCGTTTAAAGGTTTGAAGCAGATTTATCGACCTTTCCGACCTTACCTTCAACTTTCTCTGCTCCTCCTCCTGTTCCTCCTGCTCCTTATACTCCTCATTATCATCAACAGGACAGCAGTTCAGGGTAAACCTGTTTGAACTGGTCATATAATATTTAAAATCTGAAATGTGTTTGAATATTTAAGGATCACCATCATCTGATGTTCACTCTTTGCGTTTTGTGTCCTGTAGAGAGAGTAAAAGGACCAACCGGCTCCAAAAGAAGGAGATTTACATCAAGAAGCCTCTGAATGCCTTCATGCTCTTCATGAAGGACAAGAGGTCCACTGTGAGATCTTCCATCAGAGTTCAAGGCAGCGGTGCTGTCAATGCTTTCCTGGGATCAGTGGTGAGTGTGTAGTTACTTTGTGTTTATTTGTTGATGCTTTCGGAAGAAGAAATACACAGACTCTGTTTCATATTGTGTCCAAAGTGGAAATCTCTGAGTAGAGAGGAACAGCAGAAATATTTTGAGGAGGCCGAGAAGCAGAGAATCCTGCACCAGCAGCAGTACCCTGGCTGGTCTACCAGGGACAACTATGTAAGTCCACCTGATCACACATGAGTAGAGCTGAGGAGGTGGTCACGGCAGAGATCACGTCCCTCTGAAACTCACCTGGGGTTTGTTTGTTTTCTAGGGGAAAATGAGGGGAAAAACCCATAAGAAAAAACTGGAGGTCGGAGATGATACTGATGGTGAGAACGCTTTTCTCCGAAGTGCAGCGTGTTCTAAGTCATGGAAATGCGGACGTGTCTGATGACTGATCGCTGTTTATCTTTGTGCTTCAGCAGAATCGTCTGAGTCTGAGGCGGAAGAATCTCCTCCATCCAAGTGGATGATGATGACGCCCAAATATATGGAGAAATTAAAGGCCTCCAAAAGCAGAACACTGAGGACCAAAAGTCACTTTCAGATGAACCTGAGATCCCGCCAACCTCCCAACTATCAAAACTCCACTTAGGGCTTCAGCCAAATCAACAATTGCGTTGCGATAATTAATTGTAATAATTGCATATAATTGTTTAATATGACCGAAATAAATATTTTAAAGCATCATTTGGTAGAAACTGCATTAAAAAACAAAACAGTTGTGAGTTCTAAAGCCACAGATTGAGGGTAAAAAATGAGGCATGAGAGAATTTCTCCCATGAAGCATGAGGAAAGTCTTGTGTTTCCAGCTGATTTACATTTCTAATGATGTGAGGGGTGAGAGGATGAGGAGGAGCAGCGGAGGACGCGGAGTGTTTGACGTGACAGCTGCAGATTGTAAGAATGAGTTGTGACACCAAGCTCCAGCATCCTCCACCACGGCCGGTCATCAGTCAGTCAGTCAGTCAGTCAGTCCGTCAGTCAGTCTGCGGGACTGTTTACTCTTGTGTTATTAACGCGTGTGAGTGCGCGCTGCTCCGTGGCCGTGTTTATCCTCGGGCGATGGATCTGGGAGAAGTGACAGCGCGCTTTGGCCCTCTGTCAGTCGCCGAGTGGAGCGGCGTGCGTGTCAGCTCTCCTGACAGACGCCCTCGTCCTGCTGGCCAAACGGCGGCGGCTGCAAATGTGGGACATGTCTCGCTGACAGGCGACACGACGAGCAGACGCGCAGACAGGACGCGAGCAGTCAAGGCTGACGTGAGGGGGTCACCCGCCCCGCAGAGCGGCTGAGTGAAATCCGCCCTGATCCGCGCACAGCTGGAAATCAAGTCTTCCACCCTTAAGTGGCTGTTCGGGGAAAACCAGTTCAACATCAATAAACTATCACCAAACTGATGCTGAATCCTGGACCAAACTGGACATTCACGGACGAGACTGGCGGACTGCACAGTGAATTTAAGCTGAAGGAAAGTTCTGGTCCATCAGCCTCCATTTGACATTTTGATTCATAATAAGAGTAAGCAGAGTAAATCTAAAGGGGGTGACATCAGAACCCCCTCAAACTCCCAAACATCTCGGTTGTTGTTTTCTTATCCCAAAGTGAATCATTCATTTCCGAGAATCGCTGATGGCTCAATATGCACAATCCCACAAAGTGAGAGGATCCAAGTCAGTGGTGATGCATCAGCCGTCATTTCTCAAGTTGACAGAGCTGTGGGTGAACACGCAGACCAGCGGTGCTTATTTAGCAGCCGTGTGGTTTCTGTCGTCCTGCTTTTATCTTCTCCTGACTGTGAACCTCTTGCACGAGAGTGCACTATTATAGGCAACTATGACTAGGCAACTACTGCCGTAAAGATGGCTGCTCTCAGATCTTTAGGAGGATCTTTTCCAACCATCCTGCAAATTTAAACTTCAGGTTTATATAAATAATCTGAACTCAGGACTTCCATTACCTTTTTTGAGCTGTGGAATCAAGTTTGAAGGTATATTCGGTGTTCATGGAGTCTGAAATCCCAATGTGCAGTACCGCCTTTCTTCCAGTAGAGGTCAGTCTTCGCCACATTTGAGGTGCTGCCTGATCTGTGGCCGCCTTCTGATTCCCTTTAAACCCAGACGCTTAATTTTTCCATCCCCCTCCCCGTGTGACCGTCTCAGCTCTGGGATGATCAGATTTTAGTGCACAACACAAAAAAAGGAAGGGGGTGTTGTCTCCATAGGAGGTAAAAGCTCCTAAAGTTAACAGAGATGCACTCGGACTCCCCCCTCAGAAGTTGAACCCCGCATACCTTCCACCTCTGACTGACTAAGAGAAAAACGAAATTGATTGCATGTTTGTTGGGGATTAACAATAACCAAACCTGCGCAATCTGCTGTTCTGACTGTGGCCCCCGTGAGCGTGGAGGCCTTCGCACATCCATCAGCGAGGAAGAGGAGGGCTGGGGAGAGCATCGGTGGGGAGGAAGAGAGGGGAGAAGCAGAGGGCACCTGACAGATGGGCTTAGTGAGTGAATCATTGACAGGGGCCTGCTAACCGATGCTGCCTCCATCAATAGCTCAAAGCCTTCATGATGAATTACTGCAGACAAACAATGCCGAGTAGGCAAATGTGTTTTTAACAAAGGCAGGTGATGAAGGTGCAGCTTCTTCTCACGGCTTCACACGTCAAAATAAAAACCCTGCAGAAGTCACTCATATTTATGATCCTGCAACATTTGTTGTCACTATTTTTAAGCAAATTTCACTTTACATGTTGACAGGAAGTAGCGGATTATTCTTTTTTTTTTTTTAAAGGGGGTTTAATTCAAAAGAATTAAAAGCTATGCACGGTCGACTTCATATTATTTTATTATATTTTCCAGGAAGTATTTTAATATATTTTCCAGTGCAGCACAAACAAACAAGTGGATGTCTAAACAAACTTATTGTGTTGAAATTAGGGAAGCAGAAATTTCCTTGAATTTGTGAAAGGAAACTTTATGTTAAACTTTATGTGAAAGGAAGAAAAGAAATGCTCAAAGATGTTCAGATGGCCCTGTTCAAAACAACCCTGCTCCGCTCCCAGCAGGCCTCATCCTGTTCTTCCTCCTCCTCCTCCTCCTCCTCCTCCTCCTCCTCCTCCTCCTCCTCCATTACCGTAGACAGAACTCCACCAGGTGCTGCAGGAAACAATGGCCGGCCCGTACAGGGATCAATGCCAGGCCACTGATGGGCTCTCATTCCTTCAGCGGTAGACGTGATAAATGACGTGGCCCATATGTTTCAACAGCTTAGACTCTCGCCGCCAGCCTCCTTTGTCTCCAAATCTAAAGGGGGTTATGCTGTGAAAATGTAATGGACACACACACACAAACACACACACACGCACACACACACACAGATGATAGTTAGGCGTCTGTTCCTCCTGTTTATGCTACATTTTAACAGACGCCATGTGAGGCTGTTTGAATTCCTGCCCTCTCCTGCCTTCCTTTGCATTTCCTTTCGCTCGTCTCCTTGGCAGCAGGAGATTCTGATGTGTGTACAGGTAACAGTGCTCTGGCCCCTGCCTCGCTGCGTCCCAGGTGTCTTGTCAGCTGTCAGAGACGTCCGACAGCAGGACAGCGGATGGCATGACCAGCGGGCCGGGCCGCGTTGGACGGGTCAGCCGTCAGCGTCGTAGAAAGACAGGCACGTGGCAGTGATCTCCTAGTGACAGGCTGTCAGTAGCATCGGAGAGCCACCAACCAGCGCCAGGCCCCTCGTCATCCCACCTGTCTGCAGACAGAAGCCAGGCTCTGAATTCTCAACCGGGCACGTTGTTCTCCTCTGTCCTACAGCACTTCCTCCGCGGTTCCTAATGTCTGCCGACTCCTTTAGCGGCGGCCAGTCTAATAGCAGAGCGCCGCGTTCGATATTCTAGTCCAATCCTGTAAAAGCGGAGCAGTTCACGTCCTTTTACCTCTGCAGGATGTGATGACACAGTACAGCAGACGATGCTGACAAGAGGAGGAGACACAAACCAGTCAAATGACATTAGCTGCCATTTTCTTACAAGAGACGTGTGTGTGTGTGTGTGTGTGTGTGTGTGTGTGTGTGTGTGTGTGTGTGTGTGTGTGTGTGTGTGTGTGTGTGTGTGTTTACCTCAAACTGCTTCCTGCCCTACGTTCTCCATGTCACTGTCTGACAGGTGACATTTGCAGCTCTTCACTAGATTTATGTGCCATTTGTATCCATGGCAGGGTCAGAGTGTGTTACACGACCTGCAGGACAGCGAGCCAGAGGAAGGATAGTAATCTCGCCCATGTGAGGATCAATACGGCAGAGAGAGTCACTGATAATTGGCTGCTGTCAATCAATCTGCCCCGTCTTTGTGCAGCCACTTATTGTCCTTGAGGGGAAGGGACAACATGAAAAGGCAGAATATTATGTAAGGCCACTGATGTGCTTCAATTCAAAATGAGCTACTTTCGCCTCGTGAGTAGTTTCATACATATTTGTCCTAATCCAACTAAAAATATGAACTCCAATCAAAATCCAATATGAAGTAAAATGTAACGAACACTTCTCTGATCTTTTAAACGCATTGTGTCAGTATTATTTGATTTTTAGACCATCTTTATATCAAGACAGAGTGAAACTATGTCATTTCTATCTCATTTACCTGTTTATTTCTATAGTTTTATAATGATTATTAAAATAACAGTTCCAGTTATTATTCATAACTGTAGCAGTTAACACAAAATAGAGTGAAAGTACAAAAATATCATATGAAATAATCATAATGAAGCATTCCAGCTCATGATGCCAACTCACAGCATTACAAATAGGCCGAAATGCGCTAATACAAACAGAAGACAGGACAATTGGAGCACTCCACGTCCCCCAGTCACGAGGCTGTGTGTTGACTTTAGCAATACTGTTGTGGAGAAAAACTCTTTTCAAGGTTTTCATTTATAATTGAAGGCGGAAAGAAAAAGCACAAACAGTCTGTGATCTGGACGGCGCGAACTATATCAACGCGAGTGTTTCCATAAACGCGGTCGTTACAGCAGAGATTGAACACCAGTCGGGTACAGCAGGTCTGCTTTAATGGCTGCTAGTTTGGTCTGGACACACACACACACACACACACATGCGCAAATGCATGTGGTGTTCAGAAGAGGAGGTGACATCAGAATATGCAAAAAAGACTTTGCCGCAGGCCAGAGATTTTTAATGATGAATCCATTCATTATAGAATAAGGTCATTATGCTTTTGTTGTCATTAAATGTACACATTCATCATCCGTCCACCAAGGACCGGCTCCATTGTCCCTCTTCTTCGGACGACCTTGAGCGGAAAAATTTACAAAGCGCAAAAAAAACCCCAAACAAACACGCATAAATGCAAATGTGTCCACGTGTGCTTCTGCATACTGGGCCACACGTCAACATCCCCGAGGCGGGAAAACACTCCCTCCGTGAAACACATCTCCAGCCCTGTTGATTTCACGGCCGCCCCAATGCAGCAAACCCCTGCTTCTCTCTCCGTGCTGCTCAGCTACTTTGATATCCTTAGCAGAGGCTAAACCAGATATATGAGCCTGTAATGAAACATTTTATGCTAATTGTATTTGTTTATGAGCAAATTAATGGCAGCCGTGCAAAACGGATGATGATGTGAGCACATACACAACATGATAAGATTCCTGAGGAATTCATTAGCTGTTTGCAGGTAATTAGAGGAAATAATTAAGGTGATTAGACTACTCTCTCTCCTGCTCCCTCCCTCTCTTGCACTCACACGCGCACGCACACCAAACAGCATACAGTATACATCAAAAGATCACCGCCGCCGCCCTCCCTGTTTTTCTGCAACTCTTTGTGGAAAGTGCTGACAGAGCCGTCTCCAATAACCCAATCACTGAACGCTGAGAGATTTTGATCCCTCTTTTCTCCCCTCATCTTCTCCTTCCTCGCAGGTTTCCTGTTTACTAGGTCCCCCTCAAGTCACCATCCCTCATAGCAGGCGCGGCCGCAATCTGACACATGCAGAGGTGGCATATTGGTGAGCCGAAGACACAGCTGAGTGAAGAACTCTGGCAGTACAATGCAGCAGTGATAAATCAACAAAAGCCTCGGCTCCCTGATATAGACAGCACAGCATCACAGACAATAGCCCGCCGTCCACCCGTGAGGCATGGCGGCAATATTCCCGCGCACTCGTACATTTGTACGTGTGCAGGGGGGGGAAAAAGAAAAAAAAAATCAAATGTTCAGAGGTCTAACGCGGAGGGTAAAACTCGCTGATTATCAGAGTGTAATAAGCGAGCAGCCTCTTCTGGGGTGTAATTGGTCTGCAGTGGATCTGCAGCCGAAGCTCGTTAGTGTCACAGCAGAAATAATCACGCAGTAAAATCCCCTCCTGTGACTGATCACCATATATCATACACATGCACGCTTATGGATGCATGAATGACTCCCCCACGCGCACGCGCAGACACACACGCAAACAGAAAGGGCCACACGCAATAGAGCCCCAGCGTTATAATGCAGATTTGTGCATTAATGCAGCTTCCCGAGAGCCGGGTAATAGGTTGCCACGTGAGCTGGGAGGAGTTGATTTATTTAGATGAACCTTTGCTGCTTATTTGCTTTGCGAAATTGCCTAAAATGTCTGATTTCAAGGCTGCTGCACAGTCAGAACGCCTGGGCCGAGCACTCCTTTTTTGTTTTATCTCTCCCAGATTTCAGAACCTCCTCCAGCGCCGTCCGGAACTGTACCGACTGTACCATCCTTTGAAAGTGACTGAGTCGAATATTCCATAATTCAAACCCAAGTGCGAGAGTACGTGATTTTGTTGATGTACGACTTCTTCTTTTTCTTCACTTTCAGGCTCTCTGATAGTTTTAAAAAAAGATTTTGTGGTCGAAATATGCTTGGGGGCTTGTCATTTATATCCATAAGGATGAAATCTGATGCATGAAGCAGTTTTTGGTCGACTTTGGAGTGATGTGATGTTTTTTTTTTTTAAATTCCCACGTATAATCTGCTGGTTACTGGTAAGAAGGAATGCACAGAAGGGTGTGTATCTGCATGCTGCTGCACAAATGACAGCAACAGGGAGAAAACCAGCACTGAATTCAGCCTTACACACTCTGAAAGCACCTCTGAGTGGGGGAGCATCTGTGAGAAGAAATACTGAGTATTCGAGCTATTACAGCTAAGAGTGTGGACCCTTTGTTTAAGATGAAGGTGAAGACTGGTGTGTGTGTGAGTGTGTGTGTGTGTGTGTGTGTGTGTGTGTGTGTGTGTGTGTGTGTGTGTGTGTGTGTGTGTGTGTGTGTGTGTGTGAGAGAGAGAGAGAGAGAGAGAGAGAGAGCATGTGTAGGACTGCGTGGGTGGTGACTGATGATTTCGGTTCAAAAATGGGACCTGCACGCAACGCCCCAAACAGAATCAGACTCCCGACAGCCAGGTATACACCACCTGCACCAGAGTCATTTAAGGGTCCTCCTGAGCCATCGTAACATCAGGACAATTCAATCACCCTGTCTGCCACCAGAGTCGGGGGGGGGGCAACGTTCCCTGAGATTACTTGCAAAGAAATTTAATAGCTAAGAGCATTAAATGCTGGTTGCTGCTGGTGCTGCTGCCAATAGCGAATAAATGATTTTGGCTGTGTGTACAGACAAGGAAATCAATACCACAGGGTTTTTTTTTTCCTGTTGTGTTGAGCTCCTGTATTCATGTAAACACGGGAAGTGGTTTTCCTCACGCCTCGGAGTGAGATTACTTCTCATCACTGCAGGCCAGCCTGGCTGCAGAGGTTGCCACTGGCAGGAAGATGATATTTGAGCGTCACCTATTCTAGTTTGATGCACACGTACGCGGGGCCATTTTCTTTTTTCCTCTCTCTCTCTCCCAGTCTGGTTGCCAACGCTTGTTGATGTCAATGAAGGCTTTGATAAGTGAGTGTTGAAGCAGAATAACTGTTGCACATTTAGCGGCAGCTGCCCAGAAGGGTCGAAAAATTGTGCGATCGACGATAAGCCGAAGCGATACTTCACGTCATTGCTACATTTTGCCGGAGCTGCCGGCTGTTTTTTTTTTTTAGCTGCCCCTTCCCTGTGTCATGACCCTTCTCTCCATATTTCCATTTCCAGACTTTAGTTGGGGCCAAACCGGGGGGACGGGGAGGAGTGGGGGCCACCGCTCAACCATAGTGACCGGGTGAAAAGGCAGTGCAGATGTAATTTGTCCTCAATGGCTGTTTGGGAAGAGTAATTGTGGTGACATTGGCGGGTCGATAGTATGGATTTTTTGTTTGGAGTGCCCTGTGTGTGTGGTGCTAAGGGGAGGCCAGGAAATATAACACTGCTGCTCAAATACAATAAAAATGGATCGAGGGTGTGGTGGTTGTTTGCAGAGCTGGTAGCACTCGTTTGGCCGTGGATGTCATACTGTAGACGCTGCGGTTATCAAATACACCCTGCCGTTCTGCCCTATTAACACCAAATGTTCAAGGCTTCAAACAGGCCCTTCAACGAAGTGTAAACGGTGGAACACAACCATCCGTTAAAATGGAGCCAATGTGTGCCCAGATGAACTACCCCGATCACAGATGCCTGCTGGAACAAACACATAAACTCAACGGCCAACGACGACACGCTGATGATGCCGCGCAGGACCCAGAAATGTCAACACTGACATATTTGCATACTGATGCTGGATCTGGTCGAATTAAAGAGCCTATTTTTGTGATAGAAGAGCAGAAGGAAGGGGTCAGAAAAGAGTTTCAGGGCCAGCCTGAAACTGAACGGCAGCACTGGCTGACATGAACAGGCAATGGAGTGTGTGCACGCTGGGTTTGGTCCAAGATAGGAAGAAGAATATGTGGGAGCGGAGAGAAATACACCATGTCTGCTATTAGATCAAGGCTCAGTCTGGGCTTAAGGTCAGCATGTGGACACGCATCGTCGCAAACGTTTGAATTAACCTCGCATTAACAAGGTCAGCTTCTTTTTGAACGAACCCACCTGGAGGTGGGAGCTGACACGCATGGGTTCGCTGCTGCTGCTGCAGCTTGATGCAAAACAGGAAGAAGTTCCCGGCTTGAATTACTGCTGGAGACGACTGAGAAAATACGGCAAAAACACCACCAGGCCTTGCGATTTGGCCTTGAGAGATACTAACCGCGACCTCTCAGGTCCCAGCCGCTTTTCTCCCTTGTGAGCAGACATGCGTGAGTCTTCTAGCTAACAAAAAGAAGGGGAAAAAAACCCAAACAGCCGAATACAATCCTCATCTCCGCCTCCTGACGTTTTGCCAAAGACAGCGATACCAACCACTCCATCAAAGTTTAGTTTTAGATATTTTCAAGAATTTATTACGGGTTATTGAAGGATGATAGAAAAGTTTAAATGGGCCTTGACAGTTATGTAAATGATTCCCCGCGGCTGTTCTACATGATACTGCTCACAAAATGTTTATTATCTCGAGTAACTGTGCCATGACTTCTGGGGAGAGACGTTGCATTCAAGAGAGACTCCCCACTAATAATAGACCAATCAGAACCCATAAAAAGCACTTGAGAATATAGGCTTTGCTTTATTCTGGATAGCCTCCTCAGTTTTTGCTGATAAGGATAAAAGTAGCATCGTATTAATAATTTGATTTATAGAACTGCGGATACATTTTTTTTTTAGGTCAATGTGAACAAATTCAAATTCATGCAACCAAATGAGCTCCTCCGCTCTGGGAAAAGACAGTCGGGGCTGACGGCGCCTCGTGTAGTTAGCTCCGCAAAGAGTGGTGTCGGGATATCATTGAGACATTTACTATTGTCAACAGTTTCCTGGGAAAAGGTAAATGCTCTTGGGATTTTTCTGGTTACAGTGAGGAGTTTAGTTCCAGAAAGTTTGGGACCGTGACACACGGTTTCAAAATGAAACAAATACATTTTTGATGACTTGCTGCTCCCTTGTCGGCCCTGAATTACTGCTCATTTAGCCCCGTACCACATTCAAGGAACCTATTTCTTTGACGTTCATTTGCAAGGGAGCTCTTTCTAATGTTGATAATGAACAGTGTGTGTCCCGTCGTAATAGAACACGTCCTGCCGAGCTCGGACCACCTCATCGCGCTCAGCCAAGCCGGCCCCGTCTCTGTCAAGCCTGTCATCTCACATCAGATCCCGTTTTGCTCCAAAGCAGTGCTCTTTGGATAAAACCATTAACACAGTCAACAGACACAAACAGGGCCGCGTTTTGACACTCGGCCGTCGCCCTGACGTAACCGGGCGCGACACCTGACGCGGGGAAAAGGTCACGCGATTGTCAAAGAGACAGGGGTGCCTCAGATACAGGACGCCAGGACTCAAAAATGAACGCTTCCCGACGGTGATGATGGACACGTGGCTGAAATATGGCCTTCTGTGAGCGGTGGGAGGAGTGGAAGTCCTGCCGGGAACTGTCCCTTCCGGTTCCTGCAACCCCGTGACATGCCGCGTCCTCACCAATACCACATGACGATACTCACGCTAAGAAGGCTAATCAAACATGGTTGAGCGGGGACAGTATTACAGGCTTGAGAGGTTTTCAGATACATGAATTTCTTATTAAGTGCTTATACATGATTAATTTACATTTACTGCTATTGGGAAAAAATAATATATAAAAAATAATGCAGATTTGCACCCTTAGGCATATTAGCTAATGTCTGTGAAGATTCTCATTCATCCAGGTTATAGTTATCCAAGGTAAGATTTCTGTGTCGCCTGGACTGTTTTTACTTGAAGACTCTTCGCCTTCTCTCCATTGCCAAACCTCTTGTATTTGTAACCCTACGTGTAAAATTATCATCTGTAATTTAAACATTTTAAGTTATATGATATGATACAGTTCAGATTTAATGAGAGAATGTTGGTAATTTATCTATTTTCTATGCACCAATAATGAGGAATAAAAGTGATTTTTCCATCCCGGAAAATTGAGTCTAGAAACAGTGCAGAAATGTCCAGAAAGATCTTGTAGATGCTTTAATGGTGGACGGACCAGTTCAAGCACTTTTGTAGTTTGCGAATGAAACAGAAGATATTCAAAGAAGCAAAACACCAGAGGTGATGAGACACTGAGGGCCTGGCTCTAAATATCCAGCAAAGCAGAGAGAGAGAGTGGAAGAGGGTGAAAAGGGAAGACAGAGTCCCTGGGGGCCCATTAGACGCAGTTCTGAGGGCCTGTGACATCTGACTGGATCAGTGTTCTTCAGTCAGAGACTCTCCTCTTATCCACTCCTCCAGTAGAGTCAATAAACACATCACCTACACACAAACACATACACACACAGTGAGTGAGCCTCTGGGGTGAAAAGTAGATTAGTTCATTTAGGGCAGGTTTGAGTCTCTCCTCTTGAAGCTACACAGCTTTGACCTAATGAGAATGTCACAGCAATTACATATGCTGCATGTGTTTCACCTGTACTCTGCACAGGAAGAGTTATTTAGAAGGGAGGGGGTCATTTTTGGTTGCAAACAGGGTGCTACATAAGGTGCACCCAAAACTTTTTTAGCCCGTTAAAAAAGAGACAATTAGAAAAGGCTCCTCGCTAACTTGAAAATAGCCACTGATGTTTCATAAACACTCCTCTGACAGCGCGGTGGCACCGAGCAGTGTGAAACTTTGAAAGTCAAGCGGTCCTTTATCCATCCCTGCTCTGACCTTTCTGCTAGGCTGCCCTGTATTCACTGGCTGTCAGTGTGAGTTTGTCAGGAGCCATCCGTCTCTGTCCACCTCCACCCCCCCCCCCCAAATCCCTGTCGACCCATTAGCCGATAGGATCCGGGGAGCGGCGGCATGGCCGGCCTATTGGGGCCCCTCTTTCCCTTCCTCCTTCCCCTCCTCAGCTCTAGTATCCATGTAGCACGCAGTTCATCCTGGTACCCCAAGAGAGGCAGCGCTTGCAGGTTATATATATACACAGTATGTTGCAAAAGCATCAACACAGCACTACTGTCTGACGTGGGGCCCATGGGAGCTCCAGAGAGGCGGGTAGCTGAGGGGACAGAGGGAGAGTACAAGGCCTTACAGGGAGGATAATGCTGATTTGTCTGCACGGTCACATGATTCTGTCACCCTTGTAAATACCAGATGTTGCCTGAGTGAAGATGTGCACTTGTTATTGTTGCTAGATGTAGTTTGCTGATAGCCCATGTGACCCATTTGGATTGAAGAGACCTAAAACATGACACACGACCCAGCACTTGATAAAACTGCTCTCATCGCGCTGAAGCGCACGGCAAACTGCTCGTCACTCAGCGCCTCTTCAGCCCCCACAAATGGAGGCGCTCGATATCATCCGGCCACAATTCCAACTATTTTTCAGCAAATTAAACAAAAAAAACAAAACCTCGCACCGAAGCCAAACGTTGACATTTTTTAGTCACATTTTAGAGATTAGCATGAGCTGCTTAAGTCTGGTACCGTTCTGGCCATTGTTGAAACGGCCTGTGAGAAAAGACCCAGGACAATTCAGAACAGTCCCTGGAGTGTTGGTGCTCACAGGTTCACTGTTTGATGCCACTGCTAAAGCACCACCTGACTGTAAAAAAGTGGTAGGGAGTGTTTTAAAATGGCCTGAAAACTCCTGCACTGAGGAAAATGTCCATGTCCACAGGTTTAATAAATATGTTTACTTTCTTCGTGAAGCTTTCAATATGGATCTGTACTCTTGCTGCTGTGGTGCTGCTGTAAATAACATTTTCTAATGGTATTTCTATCATAGGCATATCTATGTGCGCTCACTGGTTCAGGTCTAATTAATGATGTGGCACCGTAAAAAAAAAAAAGAAGCCGTTTATCATTAGCTTATGTGAGCAGCTCCAACAAATAAAGCCTTTGAAAAAAAAAATTAATGAACTGCTTATTTTAATGGGGCTTGGTTCATGGGCCTCTCACTTAACTCAATTTAGATAGTCACTGATCAAAAGGGGAAAACTTCCAAAAGACATGACAATGATTTGGTTCCAAAGAGTGATGAATACCCAAACTTTCCACTCCCCCCACCCCACATTAGAGAATTCGCTAATTTATGCTGACAGATGTCACATCAAAGATTATTTCCCCTTAAATAATGCCACAATTAAATATTAAAGTTCGTGTTTGTCTTAAGATTAGAGAGAGTGTCAAACTGCAGCCTGACAGCGCTTACCGGGATAATGGAAAGTGCCCGAGGAATGGGAAAGGAAGTGTTCGGGGGGGTGACGCAATTGTGCACGATAGGTGGATGACCAGAGCAGTGGAGGAGGAGTAGAAAGACGGAGGGAGGTGAAATAGACAGTGAGAGGAGGGAGGGAGGAGGCCGTGGCGTGTGATTAATGGACGGATGGTAGTCGGGAGGTTGAGGCACACTAGGAGAGAGCAGAGTGACAGTAATAAAGTGAACCTGCCTCCCATTCATCTCCCTCAACCCATCTCCCGTCTGACTGGTAGGGCTTTACACACTCTGACTAATGCCACACTCCGCACGCGGGCACAGGCGGGAGTGCCACACACCGCTTTTGCTTTTGCTATCCACTACCACCTAAATGAAAACACGCCTTTTCGCGGCCTCCCATCTTCGGCTCGGAGCGGCCGTGCCGGGGCTCAATCATTCATCGGCGGCGATGGCTGTCTGAGAGATCAACACTACCTCATCGCTTTTTATGGCCCCTAAATCACACCGTGTATCAGATTCATCTGGTGTAAAACAATTGCTATCATCACTTTAACAACAGGTCAAACGTGGCGGTCGTATTTGCCGTGGGACGTATACACATGACCCTTTAAATTTAAAAAAAAAAATCTCTTTCACCCCGGTTTTCGGATGTCTGGTCCAGGCTGGTAAACAGTGAGGTGGGCAGTAATGTGTCCTGACCTTCCCTCTGGTGACCATAATGAGATGCATATGCCGAACATGGTCCCATTATCCTGACCGGAGGTGTTTCAGGTCACATGATCTACCCTGACTCAACACAGTTTCTCCCAGACTTGCTGGTATTAGATCACAGTGGACGAGACGGACCTCAGCGTTCCTCCCTTTGGGTTCATGTGTTGCATTTAAAGTGAACCTTCCCTGACCTTGCCGAGGCCTCATCGTTCCCTCCCCGGATGAATCCATGATTAGAGCCACTCCTGCCCATATGCAGGTGAAAGTAATGTTGGAATAACTCGCCATCATTCATCTTTCAGTCAACTCCCTCTATGTAGCATTAAATCACATCACTTGAAGCCCCGGAGCCTCCAGCACCAAATAAAATGTATGACTAAATTGGCTTAAATTACTTTGGCAGTGACTTGATGAAAGACCTTCCATGTTATTTCAATCATTAGTGTGTTTAATTGCTCCAAGGTATAATGAACACATTACTAATTGATAAGGAAACCGCTAACGGTAAAATAAAAAAATCCCCCCCTCCAATGGGCCCCACCTGCATGGGGCAAATCTGTCTTCATATCAGCCCCATGACTTTTGCCCGAGCAGACAATAGATTAAACAATGAATGAATGATTTATTAGCTGTCGTTGTCATGCTATTTAGATGGATGGGTGTACATGCGGCATGACCTCACTTCCTTGTTCTCTGCCTTGTATTCGAGGGTATGAAGATGGGAGGGGGTTGGACGGGAGGATGTTGGCAGGGCGGGGCAGGTCAGGCACACCACCGGCCACTGACAGGACCCCACCACTTGATCAATGAGCCCTAGATTTGATATTGGAGGCCGGGAGGCAGCTGCATCTGAACTTCAGACGCGTATGGGGACAAAGGTTTTCATGCCTATAAACTGTATCTGTGGCTGTAGGTGGGAGTGTGGGACGGTCACGCGCACCCCCAGAAAAGTAACTACCTCTCCATCCTTACCTCCTCGCTCTTTCTCCTTCTCCCTCCCTCAAATGGGTTATTCTGGCGATGGCCCTGACAGGCCATGGTTTGGATTTTGATTTATGTTCCTGTGAAGCTCAAATCAAAGATTCCATCTACTGCTGCTTTATGGCAGCTGGGATGATGAATGGTGCAGTCTCTCGGTCAAACCAAGCCTCTGTGTCTTTGCCCCACATTTTAATTGCTAAAGTAGCCAGTCATCGCTCAGCCCTCCTACCCTCTCCCTGCCTCCCGACCTCATCCTTCCTCTGCTTTTCAGCCCATTGTCTCTCACCTTCTCTCATTTACACTCAATAATCCACCCTTATCCCTTCAAAATGGTGTAACCCTATTTGAAAAACTTCAACACGAGACGTGCGGTCAAATATCTGTAACCAACAGATACTGTAGATGTGGGCCTCATGTGTTGGGGGTTCAGGTTATTTTGTGAAAAGGGGCAGTTACTGCTGATTGGAGGTTGAAAAAGCCAGCACATTTAGGGTCAATTAAAGGTTGAAAATTAAATTTTTGGTTTTATTTGATCTCTCTGGTCACAGCAAGTAGACTCCCAACTGTGCTATGATGCCTGGAGCTTAGATTCATACCAAGAGATCCAACATCTGACACCATATTTGATTCTTCAATGTCTGTGTCATGTGACTCCTGCCCACCAATCAGATTGTGAGTCTGCATTGCTGACGCGATGGCAGCGGAAGAGCTGTAATTCACGGAGGACTTAAAGGCAGCAGGCTTCACATTTTTTGAAAAGCAACCACCATTTTGCAGTTCAGGTCACAGGACACATATGAACAGGACACAATGAAATCATTCCTGCTGAGGATTTTTAACACTATTCCTCCATGCAAACTGATTAGATCGAAACAGTTTTCCAACATTCTGGTGTGAATTTGAAATGAGGTGCTGGAGCTCATCTTTTTGTGCTGGTTCCTGTTCAGAAATAGTGACCGGACTACAGAATGAAACGTAAGCTATAGTTTATAGGCGATGCTGTCAGACACACACCATATTGTATTTCAATGCAAATTCAGACGCCCTCTGAATAAAGAGGCGTTTTAGAGCACCATCCTCTTTTCTCTCTGTGTGAAAAGTGTGTGTATGTGTGTATGTGGGGGGGATGTATACCATTCTAGGGCACCCTCTAAGCCACATTCACCCCTGAGTTACAGGCTCTATCTTTTCATCATGCCTGTTTTATTTTACACCCCCAGCATTGGTGCATGATGTACAGCAAACAAGTCTGATGAGGGGGAAAATTCATTCCTGCATCAACATAAAAAGCCACTTTATTGGGAGGAAGAATGCGCGGATGTCAGGCTCTGATAGAGTTTATGTTTTCTCACTATTTTTCAAAAGTAAACACATTCTGTGGTACATGACATTACTAAGTAGGTTAAGTATAGCCCTGAGCCATCATCCATCAGCAGAGAATGAAGCGAGCATATTCTGCTTGATGAGAGGTGAAAGTTTTCCACTGTGCCACGATGACATTTAATTTTTCACATCTCCTGCGTGTTCCTGGGATGAATTTTGGCAGACCTGGTGCAATTTAGCTGCTTGGCAGCTTGAAATTGGGCGATGAATCACAACGTGGATTCAATGGGAGTCAGTCAGTTTACAATATTTTCTCTGTGTCAGATGGGAAAGAGAGAGAAAGAGAGAGAGAGAGAGAGAGAGAGAGATGCAAAAAACCTAGGGCTGCAAAGGCTTCCGATCGTGTTCTGCAATCATCTTCCACTCACACAGCTTATCATTCCTTCCACTGGCTTCAATAAAAAATAAAAAAATAAATAAAAACCAAGGTGCAGGCGTCAGGCATTAAAGGAGCCTTGTGTGGCTGCAGATGTCGAGCGATGGCGGAGGTCTTTAAGGTCTGCAGATGGATATTTTGACAAAGAGCAGTGAAGAAAGAAATCAATAAAGTCAGGACTTTGCCAGTCGGTGAGCAGGGAGGCGGCGAATGCAAAGCTAGTCTCCAACCCCGAGACCACCTCAAAATGTGTAACCAATAGACTGACACCGCCACCGACACGAGTCATTTATTAGCCTGGCAGCAGAATATGGTGGGTTGCACAGCTGATGGTCTGTATCAGGGAGGACCACACCTGAAGAGGAGACGTGTCACTGGAAACGGCACGAGTCGTAGCACCCGTGCGCGATCTACCGTCGTAATCGCACATGTGACATTTGTTAAAGCGCAAACAAGAGGCGCTTTTCATCAACGGCATCTGGCATGTCTGCGCACTGTAGCCAGGCAGGAATAAAGCATCCGAGTTTCATGTTTGCGTCATCTGCTGCCCCGTTGCCCCTCCAGCGGAGCCATTGTTCTGCACTTTGACCTCCAGGTGTAAAGGAAATGCAGCAGGGTGTCTTACATCAGCGATCCCACACATGGATGCTCCTCTGTCATGTGTGAAAGCTGTAAAAGGAAATGATGATGTGTAAAACAGCTGAAGCAGCTGATAACAATAGAGCCCCTGTTGGTCCTGTGGGATAAATCTGTGTCTCTGATTTCATTAAAACAAATTATTCTGATATTGATATTGCTGTGGTATCATGAGGCGGCATTAAACGAGCGATCTCTAAAATGCCGAGTCATACATCTCAATTGTCAAAGGCATTTTTTGACATTTTGGCTCAAGCTGGCTTTTTCAGCGGACAAATTCATTTTTCAACACCCCATAAAATCTTCAACATCGTACAATGTCTTCTAACGTTGTTATTTTGGTCCATATTTTCCATCATCATGTTTTTTTTTAATTGCTCCATTACAATAACATTTCAAACAATTCATCTGAAATTATTTCACCCTAAAGAAAGAGAATTGATTGTTATTCCACATTTTCCTGCCTAATATTCAATTGTATTAAATCTCATTTCAAAACAAAATGAATATATGGTATGAAGATATGACAATAAAACAGAGCGACCCGCTGTCACAGAATCAGAGAAAACAAATATCCATAAATGACAGAATAGCCTTGAGAAGACAGAGGAGCCATTTTTTAAAATCCTTCATGGCTGTAGTGTTTGATATTTGGAAATAGGAGCTGGGGATTGAGGTAGTTTCCCAGGAGCACAGTCTTATGGCGCCATTTCTTTCGAGCCACTCAGAAAAAGGCCCGCCGGCCCCACATCAATATTGGGTTTATGTGTTTATGTATTGTGCTGCTGTGATATCTCCCAATGTTACTGCATATTTACACAATTCCTCTGAGCGTTCAGACCAAAGTGCAAAACAAATTCACAAAATGCCATGAAAGGAATCAGGAATCTCAGACTTTAGC